>NC_137274.1:8015831-8135831 GCF_053477335.1 Acartia tonsa
TCTATCTATCTATCTATCTATCTATCTATATGTCTATCTATATGTCTATCTATCTATCTATCTATCTATCTATCTATCTATCTATCTATCTATCTATCTATCTATCTATCTATCTATCTATCTATCTATCTATCTATCTATCTATCTATCTATCTATCTATCTATCTATCTATCTATCTATCTATTTATATATCTATCTATCTATCTATCTATCTATCTATCTATTTATCTATCTATCTATCTATCTATCTATCTATCTATCTATCTATCTATCTATCTATCTATCTATCTATCTATCTATCTATCTATCTATCTATCTATCTATCTATCTATCTATCTATCTATCTATCTATCTATCTATCTATCTATCTATCTATCTATCTATCTATCTATCTATCTATCTATCTATCTATCTATCTATCTATCTATCTATCTATCTATCTATTGGCTATGACAATATTTATTCTATATCCTAAATAGACATATAATTACGTTTTCTAATTAAGATTAAACAAAACATTTTCTCTATTTACTAAGTATATTTGCGATAACTTTTATTTAATGAAATCTTCCAATTTTTAACATGTACAAAACGGCCTGCTTAATTGCTTCAAGATCCATGTCAGATCTATATAGGAAAAAACTGTCTATAAATGAGCTCAAGTTTTCCAAACGATAAGTTTTTAAAACTCAGAGTGCTCCAATAATCCATAATAAACTCTCATTGACCAGAATAATAAGACCCATTATTTTAGTTTATGAAGAAACAATTCATTTTTTTTAAATTCATGTTGCTATTTGAATTACTAGCAGCTACGCACCTAGAGACCTCTAGTGGCATTAAAATGTTTTTTTTTTTATTTTAAATATCTCATGTGAGAAATAATTTGTCTATTTTACAATCAGCTTTTAAATTCATGTCTCTACGCAGTGCCACTACGCTAGCGACACTATGCGGTGGGAATATTTAATTTTTTTTCGATTTTATTGTGATTTCTCTTGGGAGGGTGGTGGTACCCTCCCCCAAAATAGTTATAAACCTTCCCGGAACCTATGAGAAGCTACCCTGTCAAGGAGAGCCCGATCGGTTCAGCGGTTAGCAAGATCTTTCGGTACACACAAACAGACACACAGACAAACATCCTGTTACTTTAGCATAAGGATATTGAAGTATTAAATTTCTTTCATAAAACAGAAAATTTAATGTGTTCAGATATTAAACTAAATGCTGAAATTGTCCTATCGATTTCAAACTTGGCATTATGATTCTTTCAACAGTATGATTTAGAAAGATTTGCAACTCTATAATTATTACCAGAATGTCCGTACGTCCATTTCATCCATAGTATTATTACCTAAATAAATAAAATATGGATTCCTAGGACCATTGAGTATTATGTTATAAGCAAAGTATCTCTATAATCAAATTTTAAAAGGTAAGTATTAATATAATAATAATAGATAATATGTTATTCTATTTTTGATAATGTTCGTTTGACAGACTTTCAGAATGACTGCACTTATATAACAAGGATGACAACATCCATAAAAGCTCTAAAACTAGAACGAACAATAACTCTTGTAGAGTGTCAGAACTTAAAAAGCAAAACATTAGTTTGCAAGTCTAAACAAAATTTTAAATAAATTTGTTGAAAATTGTGCTACTACAAGATGCAGTAAATGGACATACTTTCATTTTTAGGATTTGATTATACGCTTATTATATTGCACCTTGATGTTTTATGAATCATTATTCTAAAAATCTGATGAATAGGATAATTAAATCATACAAAATCAGCATGTTTTAAATGGACGTACATAATTTCTGGTAACGATTATAGAGTTTCTATGCTTTCGACATCGTACCTAACTAACATAGGAATCATCATGCATTGTAATAAATAGATAGGTTGATTTGAACATGTCTAAAATAACGTAAATTTCGGACGGAGGGACAGACCGACATTACAAATATAGAAAAGCTACAGCATAACAAAAATAGAAAAATTAAAAGAATAAAAAATGCTTTCTCTTTATATTTGACGTAGTAGAAGTTAGAAAGGGAGGGAGCATTAAACTTGAAATTATACTGGTACCCAAAGTTTTATAATCATGTTTTCTCAATCATTTGGATACTTTAATTAATTTTGCCACAAACTTTTTTTTAGTAGGGTAATAATGTTCACCATAATGGGATTAGGGAAAATTTTGCTGTTTATTATAATAGTTCCCAAAGTTTTATAATAACCTTTTCTTATTTGTTGGCCTAGCAACTTTGGGGAATTTTGATTGGTTAATTCATTAAGTTGAGCGTACAAACGTTTCAATCACAAATTTAAGCAATTTAGTGTATAATCATTGGAATTAAACATCAATTTATCGGCCATTGTCTTATCCCTTTAGGACGCTACGCATCCAGAGATCTGAAGGGATAAGACAATGAACTATAAATTGATATACATTTCCAATAATGATAAACAAGATTACCACTTCTTGAGATTAAAATTATTGGTTGAAAAGTTTGGACAATATTTACCTACTAATTTTTCAAAAGCCAGTAAAAGTACCCAAAGTTTTTTAACCAAGTGGTTGCAAAACTTTGGGTACCGGTGTAATTAACTAATCAATGTCCCCTCCTTCCCTGGATGAGTTAGAGATAGAGGGGACAATGGGTTGTTTATCAACATACTAGTCCCCAAAGTTTTATAATAACATTTTCTTTTTCGTTGGCTAAACAACTATGGGAACTTATGTGAATTTTGATTGGTATGTTAATTAAGTTCAAACGTTTCAACCACTAATTTTAATGTACAGAAGAGAAACTTTTGTGTATCATTATTGGGTATGTGCATCAAATAGTAATCAATAGTTAAAAAGTTTTGACACTTCTAGTTTAGAATAAAAATTTCAAAAGTACCTAAGTTATAATATTCTATAATATTCAGTCCTGACACTCTACAAGTGTTAATGTTCGTTTTTCCTTCCGTTCCAGAGCTTTGCTTTTATGGATGTTGTCATCCTTGGTTAAATGGACGTACAGACTTTCAATAATTATAGAATAGTTGCGCTAAGGGTAAAACAAAATAAGAAAGCAACAAGAGAAAAGAGAGAGAGAGAGAGAGAGAGAGAGAGAGAGAGAGAGGGAGAGAAGGAGAGAGGGAGAGAGGGAGAGAGAGAGAAAGAGAGAAAGAGAGAGAGAGAGAGAGAGAGATGGAGAGAGAGAGAGAGAGAAAAAAAAAAGAGAAAGAAAATGATAATTAACCCCACTCAGAAACAAAATAGTACATCTGGATTCTGGATAGAAAGACAGACAGATAGATAGATAGACAGACAGATAGATAGATAGACAGACAGATAGATAGATAGACAGACAGATAGATAGATAGACAGATTTGGGATAGAAATATTTCTTTGTTTAACTCAGGGGTATAAGGATATTTATATTAGTTAGTTCGATGTTTTAAAAAATAAATAAGCGGTTTCCCTCTAGCTCCTAGTCAAGACAGCGTAAAGAGGCGCCGAAAAAATTACAGTGCATATTGGCCTCTCATTGGTCAACTTTATAAGTTATATCAAAATAACTTGAAATTTTAAAATTAAGTAAGGGGATAGTTTTTATGAAAGATGTATAATCTTTTATATTTACTACAAAAATTACTACTTTTTAAATTTTAAAATTTTTGTATTTTTGAATGTAGAAGAAATTTTTTTCATAAAATATTTTCTTTTTTTCAAAATTTTATATAAGAAATCTCAAAACATGAATTTTGGCGGCGGCAGCTCAACAGCAGCCGAATTTTATAAAGAATTTTTTTTGCTACTTCAATATCCAGTTATCATGCCGGATATCCGGCATTACAAATCAGCCGGATAACCAGTTTCCGGCAAAAAAGTATCTGGCCTAACCCTAATTCTAACATGCCTAAATTTACAAATAAAAAGCTATCCGTTCCAGACGGACCTACACTAAATATAGAAAAAACTTAGCTTTAAAAAATGATTTTACTTTTTTCAACTTTTTTACTTTTCCTTTGATGCGTGAAGATTCTAGACATTTGAGTGAGTTAAAGAAATTAGGAGAAAAAATTAAATGCTTTCTTAATTAAAGGAAGTGAGAACAAAAAAAATACTCATTTGATCATCTATGCTTTTTTTGTGGGGGGCGGGTGGATAAACAATTTTTTTATCGTTTGCAAAGGGTGAATTAATATACCCCCCCCCCCCTTAATAAAAAGTTTTGGGTTAAAAATATTATGGGGGGGAGTAAAATCTAATTTCAATATTTTTTTCTTTTGGGGCAAATGTTATTTATCGCATCATAGACAGCTTTCCTTCTCTTTCCTTCGATCCCAATGGGTCTAACAAAACTGGTTTTAATTTTAATATTCGTGGAAAATTGTCTGTAAAACAATGCTATACATCATTTTTCAGTTTTGCTGACAAAAAAATTTCTCGCCAATTTTCCATAAAGTATTTTTTTTTATTTCCCTGTTTTTTTTGTATATTTTGGTGTATTTTTTATTTATTTTTGCGCATTTTTCGTTAAATTTTAAAAGTTTTTTCTATTCATATATCTAGCAAACTATCTTTCTATCTATCTTTTTTCCTATCTATAAATCTATAAAACTATCATTTTATCAAACTATATTTCTATTCATCTGTCAAAGAATTGTGTTTTCTAAGTACATTTAAAAAGGCCAGACAGAATTCTTCAAAATTTACCAGGGAGGGAGGGGATATTGGACTAAAAATTATACTATTTTAGTTTTTATACCTTATTGGAATTTTAAAAATCTTACTTTAAACGAACTGAGCTTAAACTTTTTAACCATTAATTTTGATGATTAAAAAGGATTATTTTTATTATCATTGGAGATGTACATCAATTATCATCCATTGTCTTATCCCTTTAGATCCTTGCATAAAATGAGAAAAGGGGGAAAAATTTTAATTTTTTTTATCAATTTTGGTTTTATATTTTTTTTGTATTCCCATAATTATTTGTGTATGTGTGTGTGTGGGTGTTTGTGTGTGTGAGTGTGTGTGTGTGTGCTTTTGTGTGTGTGTGTGTAGTAGTGTGTGTGTATGTATGTGTATGTGGGTGTGTATTTGTGTGTGTGTGTGTTTTTTTTTCCATAAGCTATTATATAACTAGGGAATGTTTGTCAGTTTTCATATTAGAGTAAAACACTAGAGGGGGAAGGGGTAAAATAACAGTATCTCCCCATCGCCCCATCGCAATGACCTTGTGCCAGCTCTCAATTGTGTCATTGGAAATTAACCAATGGTGTCGCTATTATTAACACAAAAAATAGAAGGAAACAATTTGCTAGCAGACAAATAGGTCATTGGAAAAGGAAGGGAGGTAGTTATCTGTATATGAATCAATACTAGATACTGTTGTTTTCAAGAAAAAAGGCTCTTTTCGTTAATTTAGACATGTTAGAATTGTCCTATAGATTTCAAACTTGGCATAGTGATTCCTGTAGTAGTTAGGTACGATTTAAAAATTGAAGCAACTCTGTAATTGTTACCAAATGTTAATACATGCATTTACATATTTTGATTTTCAACTTTCAGATTTTATAAAAGTACCCCAAACTTATAAAACTTTGGGTATAATTTACAGTCCAATGTCCCCTCCCTCCCTGAAAAAAAAACACATCAAATCCACCCACATAATCGTATGGTACCCAAAGTTTTTAAACAGGTTATCTTATGCGTTGACTTAATGACTTTTATTTTTTTTATATTTTAAAAATGATTGAGTTGTACATATTTGCAGTGTCCAATAATAAATACCACCATTAATATTAATCTGCAATTAATCTCTGTTTATCTGTCTTATACAGAAAAATCTCGCTAACCGCTGAACCGATATGGTTCTCCTTAACAATGAAGCTTTTCATAGGTTTATAACTATTTGGGGGAGGGTACCACCACCATCCCAAGAGAAACCGCCCCTACTTTCTTTAAAGATAAAAATCTAAGAAGATGATTAAATTCCCTCCACAGATTATGACGCCATACGATAGAATAACCAATGAGAGGCCAGCATAAAGGGAAAGGTAGGTTGCGGGTAAAATCCGTAAGGTTGTGTGTTTTAAGTTAAAAACAGTAGTAGAACGATAAAGATTTATGTTAACTTTTTATTTTAAATTCTTGTCTATAGTTCTTTTCAATAAGAAATACACATATTTAGTGAATATTATCGTTCAACTACTATTTTTAGTAGCGAAGCTACTCTATAATTCGAAATGTCCGTCCGTCCGTCCGTGTGAGACAGAATAGGGGAAACGTGATTTTCTCGGCTCCTATTAAAGATAGACAGCTGAAATTTTTTGACAACATTCCCATTATTAAGGAGCACAATTAACTATAAAACATTAAGGGCGGTCGGACCCCTTTTTAGCAGGTTTTAGGCTATTTTTGTAATTTTAACATTTGTCTCTTTATCTTCAGTGTTTATGGTCTGATTTTCAATTTTTTTCAGTTATTGATATCAAAATTAAATTTCCTGTCGTTTACAGAAAACAACCATGACGGCCACACTGCCATTTTGCAGGTTTTAGGCTATTTTTGTATTTTTCACATTTCCACCATATCTTCAGTGTTTATGGTCCAATTTTCCAAATTTTTTCAGTTATAGATTTAAGAATTAAATTTCTCGTCGTTTAAAGAAAACAACCATGACGGCCAGACTGCCTTTTTGCAGGTTTTAGGCTATTTTTGTATTTTTCACATTATTCTCCATATCTTCAGTGTTTATGGTCCGATTTTCAAAATTTTTTCAGTTATAGATATCAAAATTAAATTTCCCGTCGTTTAAAGAAAACAACCATGGCGGTCAGACTGCCTTTTATCAGGTTTTTGGCTATTTTTATATGTTTTACATATTTCCCCATATATTTGGTGTTTTTGGTCCAATTTTCAAACTTTTTGTGATAAATATACTTTAAATCTACTTTTACGTATTTTCATCCACGATTTTTTGTGCTTCGCTACTTATGGATGTTGTCATCCTTGTTTTAAGCCTTAAAACACACACTTTTACGGATTTTACCCGCAACCTACCTTTCCCTTTTACCATATTCGTCAATTACAGTGTATACTGGCCTCTCATTGGCTATTCTATCGTATGACGTCATAATCTCTGGAGGGACTTTAATTATCTTCAAATATAAATTACATTTTAAGAAAAATCTATTAACCCTTAACGGTCGGGGGGGGGGGGGCGTTGAACGCCCCCCCATCCGGTTTTTTCTATCTCATTTTCTGTGTGTGAAAGATAAAGAGCCCAAACTGCTTGACTTTTTAAGTATGGGTATGACACATAACTGAGAGTTGGAATTTTTTGAATATCTCCATCCTGGCGGGCATAGGATGCCAGCAAACCTGGCAGGGTCATCCAGGTAAAGAGCAAAAATATTTTTTTGACTAAAACAAAGCATTTTATCATACCAAATTACTAAAAAATCCTCTAGTAGTACATCCTTATATGAAATACAGGTGTTCAAGTCACTTTCAGGTTCCAGGTATGATCCTGCAGGTCCTGATCCTCCAGGTCTCCAGAAATCTTTAAAAGGCTCCTGTGGCCGCAATTTTTGACTTAGAGACTTCAAATCTTAAACTTAAGCTTTTCTTACATGTCTAAATAACGTATTAAAATTTCATGAAGATCCGCCGCCGTTTTCCCGCCGACCGCCGACTGCAGCGGCTGGCAGCTGCCAAGTACAGCTGCGGCCGCTGAAATTTATATTTGATATTTCTAATGTAAAATTTACATAAAAATAAACATTGTCTGGGAAAAAAATTTTCTTCTAGCTTCAAAAATAAGAAAATTACAGCCGTTTGAAATTTTTAAATAAAAAAAGACCTAAAAACAAAGGTTGTTAAATAAAAGGGTGAAGGAAGCGAAAATTGACTTAGACTTATAAAAGGTCGGAAATTCATTATCAAACAGGGGACTTGCACAAAAAAAATTAGCCCTCTAGCTCTAATAAGAACTGAGATAATTAGGGGGGGCGTTGAACGCCCCCGCCCCCCGGGCCCCCCCCCCCGACCGATTAAGGTGCGGCAAGGGGCCCGACTGTAAAGGGTTAATAAAAAATTATTTTTTGGAACGGTTAGACCATTATTATATTATGTGCTTAAAAATATTTTTGTAAAATTTTAAAATATTTTTATCTGATTCTAAAAAAAAGGTCTGTTTAAATTTACTTACTTCTGTATAAAAAGGGATCTAAAGTGATATGACAATGGCCCACAAATTAATGTTCATCCAATAATTTCCTTACGGAAAGGGAAAGGGTAATTTTGTGTATCACCATTGTGGTTATAAATCAAATTATCGGCCCTTGTATTATTCCTTTAGGTCCTTGCTTTTTTTATAAGAAAAGTTATCTAACTATTATAGAAACATGTTCTTGTTATCACGTATTCAATATTTCATTTAAATTTTCCTCTTGGGTTGGGACGATCAAAAAGTATTATTATCTTTTTGATAATTGAGATAATTGTCTGTTTGTCTGTTTGTCTGTCTGTTTGTCTGTCTGTTTGTCTGTCTGTTTGTCTGTCTGTTTGTCTGTCTGTTTGTCTGTCTGTTTGTCTGTCTGTTTGTCTGTTTGTCTCTCTGTTTGTCTCTCTGTTTGTCTCTCTGTTTGTCTCTCTGTTTGTCTCTCTGTTTGTCTGTCTGTTTGTCTGTCTGTTTGTCTGTCTGTTTGTCTGTCTGTTTGTCTGTCTGTTTGTCTGTCTGTTTGTATGTCTGTTTGTCTGTCTGTTTGTCTGTCTGTTTGTCTGTCTGTTTGTATGTCTGTTTGTCTGTCTGTTTGTCTGTCTGTTTGTCTGTCTGTTTGTCTGTCTGTTTGTCTGTCTGTTTGTCTGTCTGTTTGTCTCTCTGTTTGTCCATACAATTATCTGTCCATAAGTCTGTCAGTCAGTCCATCTTCAATTTGTGTGTGTCTGAATATTTGTCTGAATGTCAATCTTTCTAAATTTCTAGGGTAATGAGCTGATCTGGATCTTTAAATCATTTTAGTGGTGAGCCAGATCGGGGTGAGCCAACTTTCCACCAATGAGAGCACAGCATTTTATGAAATGCCCTGCTATCATTGGCTGAAATTAAGTAGCTGTAATAGAGTAATTGTCAACCCTGGACCGTAACTTAACAAGTAACGCATCTGCTCATTGTTTGAAAGGTGATAGGTTTAAATCTCAATCTGATACCGTGTCATAACTAAAGATGTTAAAAATGGTTCCTACTGCTGCTAGGTCAGTTGCGCGACATAAATAGTTAGAGTAGAAAGAATGCCTTGGCCCACAACAGGCAACTCATTACCATGCACAGATTTAGACAAAGATCGTGTAATCATAGGGTTGGTTGTCTGATGGGTGTTGATACCCTAGGCGTTACAATGCAATTTAAAATGCAGAGTATGTTCTAAGGTGACTTGGAGAGGACTCGTACCCGAAGCATCACCACGCTCCTAGAGTCTATAGTCAATAGTGTGATGGACAGGCATACAGACACATCCTAACAATAGATTAGCTGCGCTATTAATAAGATAAATATATTTGATCTACCCAACTATGATAAGTATTAACAGGGAGGGATTGGACTGTAAATTATTTTAAACCTATAATTTTAATTTTCTCAAGAAGGGTTAATTTTGTTTATCATCATTGGGCATGTATATTAATTGTCTTATCCCTAATTATTTAAAAGTACATAAGTATGTAGTTGAGTGATGATGTAAGAAATGAAATAAAACACAAGAAACTTTATTTATAAACATAAATTTAAAAGGATAGTCTCTCTTTACAACTTTTTGTTTGTTTATTTAATACCTATATTTGCGACAACATGTATTACATATAAATTGCCAATTTTTAACATTTACAAAATAGTTTACTTTATTGCATCAAGATCTGTATGGGAATATGGGTCAACTCTTTCTTTTTAACTTTTAGTTTTTTTATATACCAGTGGTTGTGTCCCTAACACCCAGGGGCTCTATATTTAAAGGGATATGTAAGGGCAGAAAAATAGCCTAAAACCATACCTAGATGTTTTTTATAAAAATAAAATAGCCAAAAACCATTCCAGGACCTATAAGAAGCTTTACTGTAAATGATAATAATTTGGTTCATCAGTTACCGAGATCCTACACTACAGAAAAAAAAGCCTATTACTTTAAATAATAGGATGTATGTCATAGCAATTAATAACTGCAAGAAATAAATAATTTGTAAAATATTGAAAGAGTTAGCATGTAGTTAGGATAATAGACTATGCTTTTTCTCAAAGTGCTAAAAAAATCTAAAAATGGGTATGGTGTCTTATCCCAGCGGGCTGCTTACCCTCAAGTTATGGAAAGAGAGTCAGTCCCTCGAGCCCTAAAAGTTGCCTGCAATCTTTATTTTCACAAAAAAAAATTTGGCATTATCCTTTTAGGATGTTTTTAATTTTGAAATTTTCTCTAATATTAGTTGTTTTTTAATTTATAAAATAAATATTACAGGAAGTATTTGTTTAGGGAGGGTAGAGATATCCTCTCCCAAAATAGTTATCACCTTCCATGGACGTATAAAGGAGAACCATATCAGATCAGCAGTAAGTAACCTCTTTGGTACAGACACAGACAAACAAACATCCAGTTACTATTGTAAAGAAAATTGAATTCAAACGTAGGGGGAGAAAGTCGCTCATACATGTGACGTCATAAAAATAAGATATTATCCTACTCTTTTTAGGGGGTTTCTTTCCCACTTCTCCTCTCATCTTCCTCATGTTTATGACGTCACGTGTCGTCTGATTTTTGATTTCTCTCCGTACAGTCAAAATATCTAAAAGGCGGAGTTTCCTTTCAACTTTCATAAAAATTATACAAAAAAATTTTAATCTGTAATTTCTCATATTTATCGGATGTTTCCGTCATGTAACAAAAAAATATTTTAAAAGAAAAGCGAATTATGAAAATTAAGCTGACAAATTTGGATTGATAATATATCATCCACAAACACTTCTTATGAAAGGCATTTGTTCGACATAAGGCCTATGAATTGTATAAAGCAACAAGGATGACAACATCCATAAAAGCGAAGCACTTAAACAGTAGGACAGACGAACATTAACACTTATATAGTGTCAGAACTGAATAATCATAATATAAATGTATAAGAGTCAAAGCAAAATTGTAAGTAAAATGTGTTGAAAAACTGCTTGATTCAGGATAATGTTTATGGACATACTTACATTTCTAGGACTTGATTATAGAGTTGCTTCGCTTATTACATTATACTTTGTTGTCCCAGGAATCAATATACAAAAAATCAGATCAATCGGATGATTAGATCACATAAAAATTTGTTGTTAAAAAGTAAAAAAATCAACATGTTTAAAATGGACGTACGGACATTTTGGTGATGATTATAGAGTTGCTACGCTTTCTAAATCGTACCTAACTATTAAAGGAATCACCATGCAAAATTTGAAATCGATAGGACAATTCTAACATGCCTAAATTAACGAAAAAAGCTATCCGTTACGGACGTACGGACGTACGGACGGACGGACGGACGGACGTACGGACGGACCGACCCTAATTATAGAAAAGCTACGCTTTCTAAATCGTACCTAACTATTAAAGGAATCACCATGCAAAATTTGAAATCGATAGGACAATTCTAACATGCCTAAATTAACGAAAAAAGCTATCCGTTACGGACGTACGGACGTACGGACGGACGGACGGACGTACGGACGTACGGACGGACCGACCCTAATTATAGAAAAGCTTCGCTTTTAAAAAAAAGTCAACAGTTTTTATAATCCTTATACTAAAGTAACAGGACGTTTGTGTGTCTGTGTGTTTGTTTGTACCAAAGGATCTCGCTAACCGCTGAACCGACCGGGTTCTCCTTTACAGGGTAGCTTCTCATAGGTACCAGGAAGGTTTATAACTATTTTCTTGGGGGGGGGGGACACCCCAAACCCCCCCAAAAAAATGAAAAATCACCCCCACAAAAAAATTTATTTTCTAACTAAAATTAAAAATTAGGGGGAGGGCATTCCCCACCCCTAAAAAAATTTCCACCCCCCATAAAAATCTTTTTTTACTTTTTTTTTTAATCTAAAATAAGAAATTTGGTTATCAAATTCGACTCCCCTTTCCTCAAATACCCCTAGAGGCTTCTAGGGGCGTTGCTAATCCTTATTTTAAAGAAACAGGATCTGTTTGTGTATGTCTGTACCAAAGGATAACGCTAACCGCTGAACCGATATGCTTCTCCTTTACAATAAAGCTTCTCATAGGTCATAGACAGGTATTATTTTTATTTTAAAAACTAAAATTGAAAATTGGGAACCTTTCTCCCCCTATCTCAAGTGTCCCAAGAGGCCTCTAGGGGAGTAGTTTGAAAAATAGCAACAAAAGATAACAGATAACCACCCACCCCCTTCCGCCCACTGTTTTTAAAATATAATAAAAATAATGGAGATGTCTATGTCTAACCCCTGCGAGGGGTCTTAACCTTGCGGGGCCTATACAGGCGGGGCTACACAGTATCCAAAATATAACCTAACCTAACCTAAAATAATAAAAAAAAACTACATTTTATTAAAAATTGGGAGGGGGGGAGAATGGTATAGCGAGGCTCATTGATAAATTAATGTACACCCCAAATGATGCTGAACAAAATTACCCCTTTTGTAGATAAAACCAATCAAGGGATAAGACAATGGATGATAAATTGTTATAATATATACAACTGGCGGCTACGCCCCCTAGAGGCCTCTAGGGGCACTTGAGGAGGGGGAAGTCGAATTTGATAACCCAATTTCTTATTTTAGATTTTTTTTTAATTTTTTGGATGGTGAATTTTTTTTTGAGGGGGGGGTGTGTATAATTATTCCTTATGTAGATTGTAATTATTAGTTGAAAAGTTAGAAACCGACCAAACAAATTTAATAAAAGTACCCAAAGTTTAAATCCAACAAATAAGGTGCCAATGTTATAAAACTTTGGGCACTAATGTCCATTGTCCCCTTTGATATAAATGATGATAGTTATTTCTTGCATCGTATTCACGGATATAGAATGTACAATTATAAGCTTAAAACCAGTTTTTAGCCCCAATGTGCCGAAGGCATGGGCTAAAAAACTGGTTTTAATCTTATGATATAATTAAAAGTTCAATGACCCCTCCCTCCCCAAAAACTAGGTAAAAATTTAGCTGTTTAAATAATTTTGATGATTTGTATGGATATGTAAAATTTAAATAACTTCAAGTTATAGAATCATTGAAATCATGTGTTATTAAGTGCAGTTACTCTAAAACTACTTATATGTCCGTCTGTCCATACGTCCTTTCATAATCTATCTATCTATCTATCTATCTATCTATCTATCTATCTATCTATCTATCTATCTATCTATCTATCTATCTATCTATCTATCTATCTATCTATCTATCTATCTATCTATCTATCTATCTATCTATCTATCTATCTATCTATCTATCTATCTATCTATCTATCTATCTATCTATCTATCTATCTATCTATCTATCTATCTATCTATCTATCTATCTATCTATCTATCTATCTATCTATCTATCTATCTATCTATCTATCTATCTATCTATCTATCTATCTATCTATCTATCTATCTATCTATCTATCTATCTATCTATCTATCTATCTATCTATCTATCTATCTATCTATCTATCTATCTATCTATCTATCTATCTATCTATCTATCTATCTATCTATCTATCTATCTATCTATCTATCTATCTATCTATCTATCTATCTATCTATCTATCTATCTATCTATCTATCTATCTACTGGGGGCTCTATTGTACATGACCTAACTTAAAAACGCAACAAAAACAATTGACAAACACATAAAAGAGCAATAAGAAGTAAGATGGAAAAAAATCAGGAATCTAAAGGGATAAGACAATGGCTGATAAATTTTTGCACATCCTTGATGCACCCCTTCTGTAGTTTACAATTAGTGGATGAAATGTTTGGACACTCAACTCACAAAGTTCCCAAAGTTGTTAAGCTAACGAATAAGAAAATGTTATTAAATAACCTTGGGGACTAGTGTAATAAACAGTCCTTTATTATTTAAAGACTTGTACATAAGAAATTAATTTTATCCTAAAATAGCAGAAAACTTGAATAAAGCTTTTAGGGATCTAAAGGGATAAGACAATGGCTGATAAATTGATGCACAACCTCAAGGATGATACACAAAATAACCCCCTCTGTAGATTACAATTAATTAATAATACGTTTGGACACTGAACTTAATGAACCAACAAATCTAATTTCCCAAAGTGGGTTAACTAACGAATAACAAAACGTTATCATAAAACCTTGGGGACTAGTGTAATAAACAGCCCAATGTCCCCTCCCTCCATGTTTCTTTAGTATTAAAAGACTTGAACATAAAAATCATAAATAGCACAAAAACTGACTAAAACATAATAAAGCTTACTGAAAATAGAAATAATAATTGTTCCACCGTTTACGAGATCTTACCTTTGTGGTTTGTCTTCAATTTCAGGGATAAGACAATGGACTATAAGTTAATATTCATCCCCAATGATGATAATCAAGATAAACCCTTCTGTATATTAGACTATTTCTTAAGTTAAAAAGTTTGAACTTAATTAAGTTGGAAAAAGTAACCTTAGTTTTTGAGCCAACGAATATGATATTGTAATTATAAAACTTTGGGTACCAGTGTAAATTACAGTCCAATGTCCCCTCCCTTCCTGGAGAACGAATAAGAAAAGGTTATCATAAAACCTTGGGGACTAGTGTAATAAACAGCCCATTGTCCCCTCTCTCTCTCTTTACATAACTTTAATTTATTTTAGTCTTATTTAAAGAGATGATTTACTTATAACATTGTGCCTCATCATCCTCGGAATTATCATTCAAAAAGAAAATTTGTATAATAATATGTTGTCACAGGAATCATCATAAACACAGTTTAAAATTGATAGGATAATTCTAACATTTGTAAAAAAATATGGACTACCATTTGCATTTTTTAAAAAATATACACATTTAATAATAATTATTTAGCTTTTTATTACAACTAACTGCTACTATCTAATGTTTTATATTTTACTATCGTAATACTTTATATTGGTCTACGCCCCTAGAGGCCTCTATAGGGCACTTGTAATGGAGTGAGGGGGGGAAATTTTTAAATTTTTTTGTGAAGGTATCATATTTATCTTGAGAGGATGGTTATACCCTCCCCCTAAATATTTATAAACCTTCTTGGGACCTATGAGAAGCTACACTTTAAAGGAGAACCATATCGGGTCAGTAGTTATCGAAATCTTAAGCTACAAACAAACAAAATTTTTATTAACAGCTACGCCCCTAGCATCTAAGGACTAAATAGAAGGTTTATTAAGGGTGGCCTAAAACCAGACAAATGTCAAGCTTTCCTAAAAAAGGAAAATTCCAGACAAAAAAAATTTACTACTTTATATGATTGTTATTGCTACGCTAATTCAAGAAAAAAATTTCACTTTTTAACTTTTTTGACAACATTTTTTGTAAGTATGATATGATTTCAGACTTTGCATGGTTATTCCTGTATTAGTTAGGTACAATTTAGAAAGCGTAACAACTATATAATCATTACCAGAAAGTCCATACGTCCATTTAAAACATACTGATTTTTTATATGAAACAATTATCATTTGATTTTTGGAATAATGATTCTTAGGACTACAAGGTAAAGTATAATGAGCGAGGCATCTCTATATATAATCAAATCCTAAAAATAAAAGTATGTCCTATACTCAAAAAATTTATTTACAATTTCGTGTAGACTTAATATTCTGCTTATTAAGTTTATTAAGTTTTAACACTCTAAAAGATTTATCATTCGTTTGCCCTTCCATATGATTTTAGAGATTCGCTTTTATGGATGTTGTCATCCTTGTTTCACTGATATAAAATGTTTTCTACATTTGATGAATATTTATATTAAAACATGTGTTGTTAAAGATTTCTGCTTCCTAACTACTCTGAAAAGTAATGAAAGCCGAAAAAATAGATAGATATAGCTTTTTAGAATGTGTGTGGGAGAGAGAGAGAAAGAGAGAGAGGGGAGAGAGACACACAGAGAGAGAGAGAGAGAAGTTAGATAGATAGATAAATATATCAGGGAGGTTGGGGACATTGGAATGTTTATCATACCGGTACCCAAAGTTTTTTTAATCAAGTTTGAGTACTTTTATTAAATTTTAATTGGTTGGTTCCTAATCTACTAGTGCCCTAACTTTTAGGTCAATAATTATAGAAGGGGTAATTTTGTTTATCATCATTGGGGATGTATATTAAGGGATATAAGTTTTCCGGAATTTTAATCTAGGGAGTAGATTTGAAATCTGCATCAAATTTTAAGGATTTTTTATAAAATTCGTTTTTTGTAAAATTCTTTATCTAACAGCGGAAATACATTTTAAGTTAATTAATTTTGACCAATAGGATAAGTGGATTTTAAACTACCTGCGCTCTAATTGGTTGAATGATGTACGACATCCAATCAGAGCGCAGATTTTTTAAATCCACCAATCACGGATGCCAAAATTAATTAACTTAATTTGTATTTCCGCTTTTAGATAAAGAATTATACAAAAAACGAATTTTATAAAAAATCCTTAAAATTTGATGCAGATTTCAAATCTACTCCCTAGATTAATATTCCGGAAAACTTATATCCCTTAATGTATATATCAATTTATTGTCCATTGTCTTATCCCTTCAGATTCCTGGCAAGATATAGAACAAAAATGATGCAATAAAACGGTGAAGTTGCGTGAAGTTGCGCCTTTAAGAAAAGAAGGTTTACATACTATACAGTAGAAAAGTTAACAGGAATACGGTTTTACCAGAGCTGGATCTTTAAATCATTTTAGTGGTGCGCCAATTCGGAGTGCATCGAATTTCAGCCAATCACAGCGCGGCATTTCATAAAATGCTGTGCTCTATTTTGTGAAAAGTTGGCTCACCCCGATTTGGTGCACCATTAATATGATTTAAAGATCCAGCTCAGATCTATAATTTTGATGTATATACACACAACTTCCTCCCTTCCTTTTTCAAAGAACTCTTTCGCCTGCTTCTAAATTATTTACTGCTACTTGACTGTGTTAATATAAGCGATACTATTGGTTGATTTTCTATGACCCAATAGAAAGGTTAAGCAAGGCGGTTGCGATGGGGAGATGCAGTTATTTAACCCTTTCTCCCTCTAGTGATTTACTCTAATGGTTTAGCTAGTGATCTTAAGGGATAAGACAATGGATGATAAATTGATATACATCCGCAATGATGCTAAACAAAATTATCCCTTTAAAGAATTTAATTGGGTTGAAATGATTAGACACTACCAGTTTATAACCAAATTTATAATTAAGATTAAAACCTTCAGCCACGCGGGGCTAAGAAAACTGGTTTTCATAGATAATTTTTATTTTAATATTCGTGTAAAATTGTCTGTAATACAATGCTATACATATTTTTTCAGTATGCCTGAGAACTGTTTCTAATCCAGCGGATATTAATCGGTTTGGAAGCCATACTAAAATGTAATTTCTAATAATCATTTTTCTCGTATTCATTTGAATCCGTTGGATAGGAACCAGTTCTCATCCATACGAAAAAAAACTATGTCTAGCATTGTATTATATCCAGCTTTCTACGAATATAAAAATGTACAATCATAAGATTAAAACCAGTTTTTTTTAGCCCCGAGGTGCTGTAGGCACGAGCTAAAAAAATCTTAATCTTATAATTGTACATTCTATATCCACGGAATACTGTATATAATACGATAAAGAGAAATCATTGACGCTTTCACAAAAAGTACCTTGTTGAGCACATAGAGTAGCCCCAATCCCCCAGGATTAGGCCAAGGAATCTAAAGGGATAAGACAATGGCCGATAAATTGATGTACATCCTCAATGATGACACACAAAATTACCCCTTCTAAAGATTAAAATTTGTGGTTGAAACGTTTGAACACTCAACTTAATGAACCAACAACCAATCAAAATTCACTAAAGTCCCCAAAGTTGTTTAGCCAACGAATAAGAAAATGTTATAATATAACTTTGGGGACTAGTGTAATAAACAGCCAATCATAGTCCCGCAGGGTTATGACAGTCCCGCAGTCCCCAAAGTTTTATAAGACCGTTTTATTATTTGCTTGCACAATAATTTTGGGGACTTTTAATGAATTTTTTTATTAATTGGCTCATGAAGTTGAGTGTTCAAACGTTTAAAACCACTAATTTTAATATAGAAAAGGGGTAATTTTTTCGTGTATCAACATTGGTGATGTACATCAATTTATCGACTATTGTCTTATCCCTTTAGTCCCCTGAATTTTCTGCTAAATTTCTCACCCTTAAATAAATTATCCTTGAACACGGAATTATATTTTGCTTTCTTCTACGGAAAGAGAGGGAGAAAGAGAGACACAGAGAGAGAGAGAGAGAGAGAGAGAGAGGGGGGGGGAGAGAGATGAGAAAGGCACGGAGAAAGCTACAAATACGCACTTGGAGGTTGTTAAGAGAGAGACAGAGATAGAGAGAGAGAGAGCGGAGGGAGAGAGAGAGATAGAGAGGGAGAGATAGAGAGAGATAGAGAGAGATTTATAAAGGACAGAGAGAGAAAACGAGGATATGAAAGTCTATATGTAACGCAACAAAAATCAAACAAAATTGAAGAGAAAAAACATAAAAAACAGTAAAATTGGTATAGTCTCTTTCGTGGCAACGCCTCTTAAGGGGCGTTTTCGTCGTATTTTCATATTAGCTTTCTTCCTATTTCTAGACCCTGCGTGGGGCTCAAAACCTTAACCTAACCTAACCTAACTTGGGCTAAGTAACCTAAATAACCTTTCAAAAGCTACTATGAAAATACATTGAATCGCCCCTTAAGAGGTGTTGCCACGAAAGAGACTATGCCAAAATTTTATTATTCCCCTCCGCTAGTATATTTTTCTTACATAAAAGTAATATTATGTCTGTCTGTCTGTCTGTTTGTGTGAGTATCTAATCCTTATACTAAAGTAATAGGATGTTTGTTTGTGTGTCTGTACCGAAGGATCTCGCTAACCGCTTTATTGATCGGGTTCTCACAGGGTAGCTTCTCATAGGTCCCGGGAAGGTTTATAACTATTTTATGGGACACCTCCAACCCCCCAAAAAATGAAAAATATACCCCCCCCCCAAAAAAAAAATATTTTCTTTTTCTTTTAAAATCTAAAATAAGAAATTGGGTTATCAAATTCGACTCCCCCCTCCTAAAGTGACCCTATAGGCCTCTAGGGGCGTAGCCGCTAGTTAAACATAAAGCAATATTAGTCCTTTATTACTTTTTTTTTGGGGGGGGGGTGGTTTTTTGATAAGAAATCGACACGAAAAAAAATCCACCTTTCCCAATTCGTTTTTCATGTTTCAAGTGCCCCTAGAGGCGTGTAGGGGCATAGCCGCTAGTTTTGAAATATATTATATAAATCAAGGATCATAACTAAATGTTTTAATCGCGTCTAGGACTAAACTGTCGGGCACCAGTGTCGCCTTCCAACCAAAAGATGGCCCCCCCAAATGGATAAAAGTGCAGAATCCTATGGCTCGAAGCCACATCGGGTTGATTTCCCCACTGCCTCCCCTACAGGAAATATTAAGCACTGATAATTTGATCGTAAAATTCATGCGTGAAAATGGCCAATCTAACCGTAACCTTTTCTTTCAAGGTTTCGAAACAGAGATAAAGAGCCTACTGCAGGACCTGAAGGACAACAAGCTGCGTGGAACCCAGACAGAGCAGGACCATGAGGATCAACATTCTCCAAATCATAGTGTCACTGTTGATGCTATCTCCACAGCCGAATTTCCTGCCATTGAGAATACTGGTGCCGCAATTCCCGCCAAGACAGGCTCGGCCCCAGGTACTACACCAGGCTCTACAACCACAGGTACTAACTCAGCATCATCCTCAGTATCGACAAGGTCAGCAGCTGCCAAACCATGAACAATGCCACGAGCATTCCTCTATGGATATCGGGTCAAAATTAAGCCTTGAAAAGGTTATCGTCATATTAGTAGTGTACATTTTGTACAAATTTCACTTTAATTGAGCAATTTACTATGTACTATTAAGTACACATCAAAATCAAAGCTCAAACTTATTACGCTTAGCCGTTTTTATAACTATCATTATTATAATCTGTATAATCTGTCAATACTCGTAAAATAATCAAAATTCAATGAATTAGACTGATTAATGATAATTGTGTAAACATATACTGGTAATTGGTAATTAGTAATTAGCAAATTAAATTTTGAAATTATCTTTATTTACTGAATTATTCTTCTTACTGATTTTCTTACTGATTTTTACTGAATTTATCAAATCATATACTCGTTGGATGCGGGTAGGGGGGGGGGAAAAAATAGTAGAGATTTTTTTACCATGTTTCTTATATATGTTATTATTTTAGTGGAACACCTGCCAATAACTTCTGCCTGCATAGCTGAACCGGAAGCAGAACCTGCATCTCCAGATCCATGGCCTCCAGACACATCCTTAGACAGCTGGTTCTAGCCAGGTAGATGATATTTTGTGTCTAAATGAAAATGTGAACTATGATATCACTAGCATTCTCTATGATGATACGTTTAGAGAATACTCGAGCGACTATAACATTAAGTGTGACTATATAGATATAGATTCTCTTTTTAATATATTTAAAAACACAAATGAGCAACTTTTTAAAATTTTTTCAATTAATATTCAAAGTCTCAATAGTAAAATCCAACAGTTAAGAAATCTAATTGAAACGGCCTCTCTAGAGGGTGTTGGCCCATCGGTCATCGCCGTCCAGGAGACCTGGTTGTCACAGGACTCAAACACAGATAGTTTAAGTTTAATGAATTACAACTTTATCTCCACCCCCCGACCAGAAGGGAGGGGCGGGGGAGTGGGGCTGTTTATTCATAGCAAATATCAAACAAAAGTTTTATTTCCAAATTTTTTTGTGCCTCACATTTTTGAAACTATGTGTGTTAAAGTCACATTAGGGAGCTTTAAGGCATTAATAGTTAACGTTTATAGACCTCCACACAGAAACCCTGAGGACCTTGAATCATTTTTTAACATACTTGGTGACTTTTTAGATGTGATTGATGATAGCAACCTCCCTGTATTCATTGTAGGAGATTACAACTTAAATCTCTTCACGACTTATGACGTCTTGGGTCCTGCATCTCGTTTTTTTAATTTAATGGTAAGTAATGGGTATCTATCCTTAACGTTAAGAGCAACCAGAGTACATAATTTCTCGTACTCATTGATTGATTCAATTTTTTGCAAGGATTTCCTGGACAATTTTGTTGACTCACATGTAATTGTCACTGACCTATCAGACCATTTTGTATTGTCTAGTTCCTTTTCACACGTCATTCCAAAACCCCCAAAAAAACCACAATATTTTGAAAAAAGATTTTTGGAAGAAGCAAATATTGATAACCTCAATCATGAACTATCAATACAAAATTGGGATGAGGTCTTAAGCACAGAGGACGTTGATTTAGCCTATGCGAAATTTTTTTCAATTTTCTTTAATCTTTACAACTCATGTTGTCCCAAAGACAAAATTCGCAATAATCGCAGGACCATGCCGCAGTCGCCATGGATGTCTAATCACCTTCTGCTGTGCAATAGATTTAGGGATAAGTTGTATAGGAAATCCTTGAGTAACCCAACAGAAGAAAATAAGGATAGGTACTCAACTTACCGTAATAATTACCAGAGAACTTGCAGGGAGAGAAAGAGAATATACTATCAATCTGAGCTTGAAAAAGCGGGCAAAGATGGCCGCAAAGTATGGCAAGTATTAAGGGAGGTAATGGGTAAATCCAAGTATTCAAGTGATCTTGAATACCTGGAAATTAATGGAGCAAAAATTGAGAACAAAAAGGAAATAGCCAATGCCTTTAATTCCCATTTTGCAAAATTGGGTGAGAACCTTACCCCTGAAATTCCTCAAACATCAAAAGATTTTAGGGATTATTTACCCCCCCCCATTAATGATAGTATATTCATTCCTCCCCTGGATGAACTCCAGGTATTTAACATAATAACGAGCTGCAGGCCCAAGACGGCCAAGGACGTGAATGATGTAAGTTGTAAACTCTTAATTCAATGTGCCGCCAATTTGGTGCGGCCATTGACGCACATATATAATCTTAGTTTTTCACAAGGAATTTTTCCCTCAGGGATGAAAGTGAGCAAGAATGTAGTCGTTTATAAATCAGGGCCGTTGACCAGCTTAGATAGCTGGAGGGGCGTTTCTATCATCAACACATTCTCGAAGCCACTCGAGAGGATCATGTACAAGTCACTATATGAATTTTTAGATGAAAGATCCTTTTTCTCCACACGACAGTTCGGATTCCGTCCGGGCCTCTCCACGGCACATAATGTTCTTGATCTTGTCAATCGTATCACGGCGGCACTTTCCGAAAAGAAAGTGTGCGCCGGGATATTAATTGATATCAAGAAGTGTTTCGATCTTGTAGATCGAAACATCTTGTTGAAAAAACTCGAGCATTATGGTTGCCGTGGAGTGGTCCTGAGGTGGTTCGAAAGCTACTTTGAAGGACGGTCACAACAGGTTGCGTTTGGGGGAGAATTTTCTGATGTACTATCTATCCTTATCGGTGTTCTCCAGGGAAGTACACTCGGTGTACTTCTCTTTCTTATCGTAGTTAATGATCTAGATTCTGCCACTAGAGACGCACTGCTGTCTCTTTTTGCAGATGACACATTTTGTCTTTTAACAGCTGACAACATTAGGGATCTGTTTATTAAGATTGAAAATACTCTTCCTCAAATTACTGAATGGTACAACAGTAATAAACTTATTATAAACAGCAAAAAAACCAAGGTTATTTTGTTTCAATCACCAAGACAAAATTTCACGGAAGAGGAAAAGAATCTTATAAAACAGTTTCCTGTTTTTATCAATTCTAACCATGAAGGAGAGAACCTTCCAGAAAAAATCCAGAAACTAGATCATATAACTTTTTCGAATAGTAACCCTGGAGAACAAGCCGCAAGGCACCTGGGTATTCAAATCGATGAAAAATTGTCTTTCAAAGTCCATTTTAACTTAATGCACAAAAGAATTCTAAAAGTTGTATACTCATTGCGTCAAATGCGTCATATACTTGACTCGCAACATCTTAAATTGCTCTATTTTGCCTACATAAAGTCTGTTCTCAACTATTGTTTAATTGTATTCACTGCTGTTCCAAACACCTTATTGGAGCCGATCTTAAAGCTCCAAAAGGAGTGCTGCCGCTTAATAGCAAAAAAACCACGCCGTTTTCCATCAAATATTTTATTTAAACAATTGGAAATTTTACCAATTAGGAAGCAAATGGAATACGAAGTGTTTTTATTTATGTACAAATATAAAAACAATATGCAGCCAAGAGTTTTTGATGGTGTCTGGAACACACGTGATACAATTCATGATTACGAAACCAGATTTAGAAATAATTTCATAGTAGATCAAGCCAATAGAAATTTTATATTCAATTCACCATTACATTTTTTCCCAAGACTTTGGAACACTTTACCTGAAAATTTAAAAACAATACCTACCTTCCTGGAGTTCAAACGGAAAGCTTTTTACTTTGTATTAAATTCAATATAATGGTTTCATTCTCTAATTTTCATTCTTTATTTTTCAGTCTTAATCTTCTTGTATTTTTATCCTTATTTAACTTATCAATAGTTTATTTTTACACTTTATGCAGGCAACAATATATCATAACATCATACTCATACTCATAATCACCAGAGCAATTTAAGTTGGACTCAAGTATTTTTGATTTTTAGATTTTTAGAATCTTTATCCCTATCATATTTAAAATGAGTATACGACTAAGGGGTTTTTTTGTACATTTCTCAAATATTTCACGCATCGGTTTGACATACTTAATTATAGCGTCGGAACATTCTGTCCTAAATTTCAACCATATTTTTTGATTTTTGATGCCTTCAAGCAATGTTTTTTTTTCTCTTTCCTTCTTTTCATTCATTGGGGTTGTACGTGGTCGTCTCAGGGACTAAGGGATTTAATGGAAATTCAACAAGGGTTGAAAATTAGTTCAAGAACGTCGGAGTTCTTTGTAAACGGCCGGAAAACGTTAAATATAAATTAGCTACCTAAGGACTTAATACACATAGAAATTCTTCTTTAATCTTAGCTTTTCAAATTCAAATTTAATTTCGATTTATTTTTTCAACTTAAATTTAATTTTCATTTTTATTTTTCAATTAATTATCTAATTTATTTTAGACTACCTTGTCCCGGTCTGTACAACCAGGAGCTCCTGGAAGGCGTACATTGTGTCCTTCGAGTCCGACCTAAATACCTACATCCCCGTCGTCGAGTTGTCGTTCAAAATAGAGTTCTTACTAGATGTTAACCCCTACAATTAAATTAAATTCATTCAACAAATTTTTACACTACAGTTTTTTTTCTTATCAAATTTTTAGCAATTACCTTCCAATATTTTCTTTTCAACATTTTTTCAACATGTTTCTTTATAACTATATTCAAATTTAACTTTTACAATTTTTTTTCTTTTTTCAAATTACTTTACAGGGGAGCGCATCTAGAAACCTGTTGAGATTTTTTCACAAAATTTATTAAATTTTATTAAATTCTAAACAAAATCCTATTTTTAATCAAAAAATCCTTTTTTCTCGTAATTTTATAGTTTTTTTTTCATTCCAAATTTTCTTAAACTTTCTTTGGTCACACGAAATGTCTATATGTCATGATTAGGTTGGTTCATATTTACATGCTGGACACAGGATCCATCTATCTGTCTAATCGCTAGCCGGTCAACTCGTTGACCGGTCACGTACTAACATTGCTGTACAGGTTGACATATGGAGGTTATGGAGAAGGGGTTGCAGGCAAAGCTGATGTGAAGGCGAGCTCGTAGATGTTAAAGCGGTGGAACCACGAGCGGATAACTTTCTGATCCGCATTTATATGGCGGTCACCGGCCGGCGAAAGTGGTACCGACACCAACCACAGTCCAGCCCGAAGCAGGCTCAGCCGCACCTGGCCCGCCAAGAGAAATCACCTAGTTTATCAAATTCCGCAATTATGTTTACCAGTAACAATAAAAACATATAATTATTATCGTTATATTATGAAATATTAACATGTAATTTCAATATAATAATTAATTGTCTATGTGATTTACTCATAACAGGATTGAAGAGTTATTGAATAAAAGTTCTTATTATTATTATTATTATTATATTATCCTAGTAAGCGTTTTTTGTCTGTTCGAAGGATCTCGCTAACCGCTGACCTGATATTGTTTACAGTGAAGCTTCTTATAGGGCCTGGGAAGGTTTTAGACTATTTTTGGGGAGGGGGTCTTCAACCCCCTCCCCTCCAAAAAAAATTTTTTTTTCCTCGTTTGAACTCAAATTTAAAATTGGATGAGGTCGAATTTGCCCCTTTCTACCTTAAGTGCCCCTAGAGGCTACTAGGGTTGTAGCCGATATTTCTTAATCAGATTTCACCATAGCGTTACGGACAGAATAAGGGACTGATAGACTGACGGACGGAACGACAAAGTGAATTACCGAGTGGCTAAGCTGCTTAAAAAGGCATATAAGAAAGCTTTTACGATACGCATTCATTGAGAAAGAAAGGGAGAGAGAGTGAGAGAGAAAGAGAGAGAGAGAGAGAGAGAGAGAGAGAGAGAGAGAGAGAGAGAGAGAGAGAGAGAGAGAGAGAGAGAGAAAGAGAGAGAGAAAGAGAGAGAAAGAGAAATAGAGGGAGAGAGAAAGAGAGAGAGAGAGAGAGAGAGAGAGAAATAGAGGGAGAGAGAGAGAAGCGCCCACGCATCGTTTTTGCCTATTTTTCACACCCTGCAGAATAAAAAAATGTTTTGCGGGTTAATTTTTGCAAAGCTTCCAAAAACATCGTAAAACTGTTTGATGGTTTCTTAGATCTTAAAGGACATTTGAAAAAGTGTATTGTACAATTGTCTTCGCCCCTTGAGGCCTCTAGGGGCCCTTGAGGTGGGGATAGGAAAGGGTTAAATCAACCCCTCCCCCTCCCCCACTTTGAATTGTTTTAAGAAGAAAATAATTTTTTAATTTTTTTCTAGGGGCAATTTATCGTGGGAGGTTGGTGGTACCCTCCTCCAAAAAATCTTTACAGGACCTATGAGAAGCAACATTGTTACTTTTACTTTTATATTTACTAGCGGCTTTGCCCCTAGCCTCTAGGGGCTTTGCCCCAAGAGGTGATTAAAAATAATTAATGGGAAATTAAGGACCCATTTTTTTAAAAAATGGGGGAGGGATTATTTTGTTTTTTAGGGGGGTTGAAGGTGTCCCAAACCCTCAAGAAAATAGCTTAAAACCAACACAGGACCAATAAGTATATACCATGAAGAGTAGAATCCGATCGGTTCAGTGCTTACCGAGATCTTAAGGGACAGACGGACAGACAGAGAGACGGACAGACATCAAGCTATTTTGTATTATAGATTGGATAGCGATGTGTGGACAAAAAAGACACGGAAATTCCCCACCCGGAATTCTTCCCACATTTTTCCCTATCAAAACTTGAAGCTTCAAAATATTCAATGTTTTATCTCGACCACTAGCGGATACGCCCCTAGAGGTCTCTAGGGGCACTTGAGGAGGGGGGAGTCGAATTTGATAACCCAATTTCTTATTTTAGATTTTAAAAGAAAAAGTAAAAAAAAATTTTTTTTTTTTGGGGGGGGGATTTTTCATTTTTTGGGGGGTTGGGGGTGTCTCATCCCTCAAAAAAATAGTTATAAACCTTCCCGGGCCCTATGAGAAGCTACCCTGTTAAGGAGAACCCGATCGGTTCAGCGGTTAATGAGATACTTCGGTACAGACACACAGACAAACAGACAAACATCCTGTTATTTTAGTATAATGATATAGCATGCGATGCAGGGAGGCAATGGGTTATTTATCACACTAGTCCCCAAAGTTTTATAACATTGTGGACTTTTGTTAAATACTGATTGGTTGGTTCATTATGTTCAAACGTTTCAACCAATAATTGTAATCTACAGAAGGGGTAATTTTGTGTATCATCATCAGAGTAACATTGGGGATTTTTGTTTAATTCTGATTGGTTGGTTCATTATGTTCAAACGTTTCAACCATTAATTGTAATCTACAGAAGGGGTAATTTTGTGTATCATCATTGGGGATGTGTACATCAATTTATCGGCCATTGTCTTAACCTTTATTTAAATTGATAAAGTAAAAGGATGTCGGTTTGTCTGTATGTGTATACAAAAGATCTCACTAACCGCTGAACCGATATGGTTCTCCTTTACATGGTAGCTTCTCGTAGGTACTTGGAAGGTTTATAACTATTTTGGGCGAGGGTACCATAATAATCCTAAGCGAAATCGCCCTTAGAAAAAAAATCTCCACCCCAATTTTTTTAAATAAAATTTTTTATCTAAAATTAAAATTGGGGCAGGGGGTTATCAAATTCAACCCCCCCCCCCCCCCCCCTCCTCAAGTGCCACTAGAGGCCTCTAGGCTAGTTGCCGCTTAGTAACACAAAGACAAACTTTCTGGTATTGCAAAAAAATAACAAAATTCGCAGCCGGCCGTCTGAAAATTAACCACGTATTATAAACAGCTTTCTGCGGATATAAAATGTACAATTAAGATAAAAACCAATTTGTTTAGCCCCGCGATGTTTTTAATAGTTATTTCTCGCATTGTATTATATACGGTTTTCCGCGGATATAGAAAGTACAATTATGAGAATAAAACTAGTTTTTTTAGCCCCGTGGTGCCGAAGGCACCGGCTAAAACAACTGGTTTTAATCTTATGATTGTACATTTCTATATTCGTAGAAAGCTGGATATAATACGATGCTAGACATAGTTTTTTCGTATGGATGAGAACCGGTTCCTATCCACCGGATTCGAATGAATACGAGAAATAAAATTATTTAAAAATCACCAAACCTCGAATTTTAGATATTATAATTGACATTAATGTTAACTTGACCTTAACTAAACATTTTCTGCGCTTTTTTTCTGCGAAAAAAATAAATAAATAAAATAATTTCATTTCATATACTAAATTATCTTTCTAAAGCTTTTTTTTACTGTTTTTTGCAACAAATTAAAATCACTTTAAAGATATTTTTTATTCTTCTAATGTTATCATTTTTTCCCATTGTTATGAGAATCTTTTATGTAACTTACTTTGACCGTCGTCATCATACAAAATAAAACAAGGTTTCATGTTTATTTTCTCCAATAAATCTATTCTTGATTTTGATAAGTAAACTTTAAATCTACTTTAAGATATTCCCATCCACGAGTTTTTGTGCTTCGCTTCTTATGGATGTTGTCATCCTTGTTTTCAATAGAACTTTTAAAGAAAATTTGGTATCAAGAAGTTACTCAATATAAAAGAAGAAAATAGTTATTTCTCGTATCGTATTATAAACGGCTTTCCGCGGATATAGAATGTACAATTATAAGATTAAAACTAGTTTTTTAGCCCCGTGGTATTTTCACAGTAGCTTTTGAAAGGTTATTTTAGGTTAGGTTATGTGATTGCCTCGCAGAGTTATGCAATTCGCCCCGAAGGGGCTAGAAATAGGAGAAACCCTACTGTGAAAATATGAAGAACCCCGCAACTTCATTTCCCTCTCTTTACCCCTTTAGTAATAGTATAAAAATGTAAGTTTTTTCTGAAAAAACCAACTAACAAAGAAAAATATAGAATAGCTATGCTTTATAAATGAATAAGAATTATACCAATCAATCATTTATTTTAAGTTTAATGTTAACCATAAAAATCAATGAATTATAAGGATCAAAACATCAAACATATTGGGGCTTACCCCCATTCATTTAATACGGTTAGGCGTACATTCTTTCAAGGACGTCCAATAGGTGGGAGGGTAAAGGGGTGATTAAACCCCCCCCCCCCAAAAAAAAAAAAAAAAAAGCTTGGACGACCTTGCATACTTCCTAGCCTCTTATAACAACCCCCCTCCCTCACTCAAAACAAGTTTGATATTAATATTTTTAAAAATTAAGATACAAAACCCTTAGAATTGAAATACAATATGAATAATTTAATAAATTTATCAATTTAATTAATAATTTTCATCTATAGAGATAGGACAATGGACAATAAATGAATTCCCCGCCCCTCTTCTCCCAATCTTTATACACTGGTTTCTGGAAAAAATGAAATAAAATGCAAATTATATATTGATAAATTTTTTATTACAGATTGTCCAACCATATGATAAGTATATATATATACATAATAAAAGCACACAATTGCAAATAAAAAAAGTTATATTTCCTTGAAGAAGATGATAGAAAAATGTAATGTATACTGTTAGAACCATCATAGACTCTAGTTTTTGGAAATATAAGTACCATTTTTGTGCTATTTGTAGTTTAGCAGCTACGTTTAAAAATGTGAGAAAAAGGTTTCAAAGTTTTAAGTAATTGGAACATTTTACCACGTAGCTCCTTTACTATACGTAGCACAGGAATGGTTCTTATATATTGAAAAACTAGACCTTATGACGATTAGAACAGTATGCATAACATTTTTCTACTAGTAACACAAGCCGCGCAATTTGAATTTTATAATATGCACATTTTTTGCACATCCTTTAAATCCATCAATATTAAAAAAAGGCCTTTAAAAAAAAGGTTTTTAAGGCATAATTTATTGAAAAAATCATTTTTTTATATTTGAAACATAAATGTACCAGAGCAGGTTATCCAAATATATAAAGCATTTTTTTAGTTGCATAATTAATTATAAACAAAAAAAAACACTTCTCTTTGAAGACCCTGTAAACAGTAAAAAAATGTTATGCATACCGTTAGAATCGTCATAAACTATGGATTTTGGATATATTAAAACTATTCCTGTGCTACATATATAATAGGAGCTACAAGGTAAAATGTTCCAATTTACTTGAAGCTTTTTCTCATATTTTTTAACATAAATCCTATACTACAAATAGCACATAATGTCACTTATATTTCTAAAAACTAAAGTTTATGAGGATTAAAATGATATGCATAACATATTTCTACTATTGCACCATAAAAATAATAACTGGGTAAATAATTCTTTAAACCAATACTGTAAAATGTTTAAGTAAACAATTTTTTTAAACAATAACAAGTCACAAATAGATAAAAATCTTATTTTCATTATTCATAAAAAAAGTCAAGAAATATTTAAAGAATAATTTTGACATTTAGAAGAAGCTAAGCTTTATTGAAAACACCTTAATGTTATAATAATCCTTATACTAAAGTAACAGGATGTTTGTCTGTGTGTCTGTACCAAAGAATCTTGCTAACCGTTGAACCGATCGTGTTCTCCTTAACAGGGTAGATTCTCATGGGTTCTGGGAAAGTTTATAACTATTTTGGAGGAGGGTAAACCACCCTCCAAAGAGAATTACAAAAAAATCGAAAATTTTTAAAATATATGGGAGACTTCAGCATAACATAAAGAAGTAACGTAGAGACTTTAACAAACAAAAACATCTAAAGTGCCACTAGATGCCTCTAGGGGCGTAGCCGCTAGTAATAGTAAAAGTAATTAATTAAATGTACTATTGCTTAATTTAATGACTTATTAAATTGTTTAATTGGATTTGTAATGAACACTACACTACATACATTTTTTTATGAATATAATTTTAATAGGCCCAAGAAATAAAATAATGTAACAAATAATTTTAAATAAAAAAGATATGAAATAATAAGCACACTAAATATCATGAAGATTTAAATTTTTGTCGCTTGTTAGAATTAATTAATTTCATTTTGATTAATAATGCATACTCAACAAATGCTAATCTACAATTGGAATATTTAAAAATCTTTAAAAAAAACACTAATTGTTTTTTAGTAATGCTAAAAAAGTTTCTCTTTAAATATAAGGTATTTCAATCATTATCTTTCCTTGTTATTTGAAAATCATTTCTCAATTATGTTAGCTACATTATACAGACAAACAAAGTAATCTTTAAACAAGTAATCAATTGCATAAAAAAAGGAAGTGTCAAGTAATCCACAGATACCTGGATATTGAAAGATTATCAATAACTTTTAAAATAACTAAAGTTGGAAAAATCTCTTAATTTTCAAGTAAAGCACATTAAATCCCCAAACCTTACTAAATGATATAAATGGCCATTAGATGTCAAATAAAATCTAATGCCATTCAGGGAAAGTATGGACTTGAAAAAGGGCTTTAGTGCTTTAGCTGGGGATTAAGGTTGCTTCACTGGAAATGTGTGAGATATTACATAGACCAGCAGTAATCTGTTATTCATTCAGTAACAAATAAATAGATAAAGTCGGACATAATATTGTCATGAGGTAACAGAAAAATCATATAATTTTGACTTTGATTGAACTCTAAATGCTGAAATACCCATCCAACTTCCAAAAACAATCAAATAGCTGAAAGTAAAACTTTGATAAGTAATTGGTCTGACCAAGCAAGAATTATTAGATAGATAAAGTAGAACATTTTTAGACTTTTCAGTTGTATAGAATAGATATCAGAGGTTGAAGACAATCGATGAATATTATTCTAAGAAATAATGCTAATTATCTTTGTTCCTAGTCATGGTTGAAGGGGAACACCAAAAGGTATTAAATAAAAACATATCAAACCAGCAAATTCTGAGCTAATTTTGTTCTGACAAAAATACTTTTTTTACACCTAATTATAGATCTTTCTACTAAAATTCAGAACATTTTTAAGTTCATTTGTTATAACAATATGTATGACATGAGGCAGCTGAGAAAAATACTTTAAATGAAGTATTTCTCTTCCATTTTTTAACTAACACTGCTCTCCTGAGTTGGTTCAACAACAGCCTAAACAAAACAACATTCCTAAAAATCTTATTTAACATTTTAAACTTTAAATATTTGTGCTTTCATAAACAAATATGTTTATTTTATTTAGAACTAGCGGCTACGCCCCTAGAGGCCTCTAGGGACACTTGAGGAGGGGAGAGTCGAATTTGATAACCCAATTGCCCCCCCCCCCTTATTTTTATTTTTAGTTAAAATAATAAAAATGGGGGGGGTAATTTTTTTTAGGGGCGATTTCTCTTGGGAGGGTGGTGGCACCCTCCCCCAAAAAAGTTATAAACCTTCCCAGGACCTATTAGAAGCTACCCTGTAAAGAAAAATTATATTGGTTTATTGGTTAGTGAGATCTTTTGCTACAGACATAAAAATCTTACTACTTTATATAATAGGATTTGTGTAGGTAATCTGTACATGAATTTAATTCAATCTCAAGAATCAGAATTGCAAAATCAAGCTGGCAAGTATATTTCAAGAGACATTATCCAGAAATTAAATTTTGTTTATTTGCAGGAGAAGAAGCTTTAATATTCTTGAGAATTATGAATAAAGCATTTTAAACTGATTAAGTTTTGTTGGGGAATTAATTATTCAACAAAAAAAATTATTTTAAATTTCATTACCTCAGTGTTGATAATTTGCATTGGGATTCCGTCCAAAACATACTTCATGTCTTCTTCCTAAATACAAATTTACTATTATTTTTTCTTATTATAAACAGTTTTTCCTTATATTTTTTTATTGACCTAATTGAGCAATTTTCAACATTTGTTACAAAGTAATTAAAGTATAAAGCATCAGTAGTGTTTCGGTTAATTTATGGTACAATGACATTTATTTTAGGAATTTTTCTCTCTCTTTGATACATGGATAATAATATATCAATCAAAAGCTAACAACAGAAAAATAAATCTAACCTGTGTATCACCATTCAAAAGAGGAATATATTCTTCTTTTTCATTGTCAAGATCAACAGAGATCATCATACCTCTGACATTTGGAAGTCTCTCATAATTTTCACTCTAAATAAGACACTTATTAAAACTTCGTTAATGAATGTACAATTCATAAAACATTTATAATAAGTTAAAATTATTTGTCTGAGTAATTAAGATGAATAAGAGCCTCATTCTCTTAATTGTTGAATTACAGTGTCATCCTATCTTCATATTAATTTTTTTTGTAATTTGAAAAACTGCATTTGCTTCATTTAAAAGTTTTTTTTTGAAAAGTGTAAATATTTATTTACTTGATGAGAAAATACTTCATTCTCATCTTTGTTTCCATTCTGCTCTATAGATGAGGTTAATCCATCCATAATTTCAGTTTCCTCACTGTTAGAATGTGCAAACTTTAAGTTGTCAAATGCCTTCTCAATTTCATCAATTGCTCTGCCAGAATCCTCCAGAGTTACTCCTGTTTAAAAAATTAGCCAGTAATTGGAAGCAATTAAAAAAACTTAAATATTATTGGATTTGGCAAAAGTATTATTTATTTATAATACAAAGTAGCTTGATGTCCGTCTGTCCGTTTGTCCCTCAAAATCTTGGTAACCACTGACCCAATCGAATTCTACTCTTCAGGGATTTACCTACTGGTCGTGTGGTAGTTTTAGGCTATTTTTTTGGGGGGGGGGGGAGGGGGATGGGATGAGACCCCCCTAAAAATAAAAAATCTCACCCCAATTTTTTTTTACAAATTTTGCGAATTCACTATTTATTCACGAAAAATTTGCCCCAGTAGATAAATTAGAGTGTATATAGTTTTGTTAGGTTGAATAGACCAAAACCCTTGTAAGGGGCATGACCAGCAGGATATTCTCTGCAAGGCCCTAAACCTGATGGGCTAGCCTGTTGATTCATCTCATCCTAGCCAAGTCCAAAATGCTCATATTCTTTGCCTCCCCTTCCCAAATCTCAGTATTTTCTCATATCTTTTTTAATGTTTTCATTGAAGTATGTTGTAACAAATTACAGATTTTAGTAATATCACCTGTATAATCTTCAAATTTTATTGTGATCTTTTGCATCTTAGTGCAGCAGCATAGTCTTGTAAAAACTGAGTACTCATGTTTGTCTTTAGCTTTTTGGATTCCATTTATCTGACTCCAGACATGCATTTTTTTATAGTAGATAACCTAAACAATTTTAAATACTTAAATCTATAATTTAAATTAACAATTGATAATTAATTTTTAAAATGTGATATTATCAAGGAAGATTCTTATTATCACTGTATTGGAGTATTTTTAAAGGGAGTGTAAATGTAAAAAGTTCTCATCTGATTATCAAATATTAACATTTTCTAAGCACATTTCACTACACTGATCAACCAAAAAAGGCCTATTAACAAAAATATCCAGGAATAATGCCTTGATTTTATGGTATTTTGGTAGGGAAAAAACAATAAACAGGGAAAATCTGAACGTTTTTGTTTCTTATAAAGTTTGTAGGGATATTTAACTTGTCATATATAGTTGAAATGATTTACTTACTGTTAAGGATTTATTTTATGATATAAAATTGCCAATTAGTTTTATAACGTAGTAATTGAGTAATAAAGCTCTATTTTAAATTCGTATTATTGACAAAAAAATAACTCACTGTCTACAAAGGGTTGAATCTCAGAAGTTATTTAAGATAATAATATCCTTTTTTTATTGTGTTGGACAATAAATAGCCCACTTTAGAATTTAGAAGAATTAGTTTACACTTTTATCAGACTGTTTATAAAGAAATATTGCACCTTTTATTATTTGACGGAAAAAGCCGTTTTTAAAGGAAACGAGAGACAGTTTTGCCCTATCTTTGAGATTATATGAATGAGATGATGTTAAGGTTTGATAATTTGATGAGAAATTTTCTCGTTTACAGTCCCTTTAAACCTATACATATATTTGTCATATCTTTCTTCAGATATTTGATTTCAGGGAAGATTTTAAATATTATAAAAAAAAATTTATATTTAATCAATGAGAGAAAATACTTATATACATATATTACCTCAATTATAACAACAAAAATCCAGGACAGGTTAATAAAGATGGCTATTGCGACAAAGGAGCTATAGTTGAATTCATCTTGGGGAGGAAACAAGGTTGGAGCAAATGTGGTGAAAGGTAAAAGTGTCATCACAATGTTTTCTATAAATATCAACATGTAGAAGAGGGATGCTGATAAACATGTATGTTTTGGTTGATGTATTGTAGATGAAGCATGATGAATGTTCACTTGAAGGAAACTTGAACACAAACAGCTGATTATTACCTTAAATACTCTTCTCTTTGAATATACTTTTTGCGGTAACCATTCAAAAATTCCAATTTTCTCTTCTGAAGATGTTGCCTGAGTCATCTTTGTTTCAAACATAAATTTCACTCCCAGTAATCCAAGGAAGTGAAATAATAGGAAACATGTGTATTTGGACCAGCCAGGAACAGTCATAAGCATCAAATTTGTAATGACCAATATTCTGGCAACAACCTGCAGAATAACACTAGGGAATAGTAGGAGAACAAGTAGCTTAATTTTTTCCAAAAATCCAAGTCCTGGCTTTTCAAGTTTCTTCATGGCATGGGTAAAACTTAGCATTATCACAGTGAATAATATCTTTCCAAGGGAGTTGTCAACATCTGATTCTGATTTATATCTTCCAAAACTAATAATATTCAAAACCCCATTACGGCCAGCAAATAATAGATCTGGCCAAGATTTCTGAGAAATGCAACCATATATTGGAATAAGAACCCAAAGTTGGATGGCCAATTGTAAAATGTTCTCAAATGAAGTCTCCAATACTTTCACCATATTCCATAAGTTTTCTGTCTTGAACTTGTCCTGGATTGACCGAGTTGGGGTTGGTGTAACTTGGTTTTTAATTTGATAGTTCATCAGTAGTATAATAGGCCATAACAATTTTGCTAGAATTTTTAGCATGTACAGAATAGCTAAAACTAACAATATTATTATTACTTCACAATAACTTGTATCATATCTCACTTTCACCCTAATTATGATGTTGTCAAGATGAGTTGTTGGAACTAAATACACTCCTATAGCATACATTATTCCATTAAGAACCAAAATGGAGAAAGTCAACCAAGAGGCAAGATCATATTCCTTTGTTAAATCCATGGAACTATCAGAGGTATTACATCCAAATTTCATCAAATTTTCCTTTGAGTTTAAAGCATTATAGTCTTTGTAGTCTATACCTAACTGAATATCTGAGCTCAAATCCCAGGCAACAGGCAAGATTGAGACAAGCAGTGTATGAAAGAGAACTGAAATTACAATCTTCATGATCTCAAAACAACTTTTCTTATAAGTGTCATGAAGTTCATTATTTTTCCTATGACAAGACAGGTAGGATTTGACTGCTTCAACTGTATTATTGTCTTTACAACAAAACAACTTTGATTTCACTTTTTCTACTATGTTTCCCAGACATTTACTTGAAGATTCTGCTCTTATTTTGGCAACAAGTTGTAGCTTTAGTGGTTCATCTTTACAATTTTCCCTGATACAGCTAAGCACAGATTCAGTATTGTTGTCGTGGAATATTTTTTCATATTCTAGTACATTTTCTGCCAGCCTCTTATTTTTATTTAAAATGGCAAGATTCATGCAGGAAATTCTCACTACACCAACTTCTTTTTTGTTATGAAGTATCTCAAAAACCTCCCTAATTGAGAGACCAATATCATGTCTTTTCTGTTGAAGTTTCTGAATTAGAAACTCTAATACTTGTTGATCTAAATGAGGAAACAGAGAAATGTGGGAATTATAATAGGACCTCAATCTTTCATTATGAGGTGGAGTTATTTCAAAAATGCTTCTCACTTCTTCTTTCTTCAGGCGCTTTGTATAATTCTCTAAAGAAAAATACATATTTTTTTGGGTTGGTAAAACAGTTTAGATTTTGTAAATACTGTAGAATTCTTAAAAAACTCCAATATAGTGTAAAAATGTTCATACCTTCATCAATATCACTTAATTCTAACCCATAGTACAGCATCAAGGTTATGATATCTGTTCTTTTCTTATTAACATATTGTACTGCTGTCATTCCTAAAAATATAAAACATAAGACCTGCATCCGTGTGCTACAATTATATCTTTCACCACATTTGTTTTGTTATCCTTATAATAAAATAACCGAATGTCTGTGTGTCTTTTTTGTGTTTTAAAAAAGTTTAATTTCAGCAATTTGTAGTTTTTTTAATGTGATTTTATAAGTTTAAGAGTTGATTTTATAAGGATATCTGGTCTGTGTCGTTTGTGGTGTCCGGTCAAAGTCGGTTGGTTGGCACCAAAATTTTTCTAAAATCCAAATAAATCTTAATTTCTACATTATGACTTTTGTGTATAAGCTAGGTAGAGATATAACTTGAAAAAAATGTGGGCCAACTTCAAGGGAAGGTATATAAATGTCTTAGGGGTGGTTTAGGCTTTGTTCCTGACCTCCATCAGACTTAGAGGATAAGGATCAAACAACTAGTATTCTAATATTTAGCATCTAAATGGCAATTAAAATCCTTATTTGTATTTAAAAGGTAATTCCTGTACTATCATTCCAAATGTTTTATTGATTTTAGAGAATATTGACTTCACTTAGCCTATAATGATCATAAAAATTAGCATGTGACATATGCCTGACTTATTATGAAAGCATTGTACCATGCATACCATGTGCCTAGTGCAACTTAAAATGATGTGTATAAAAAGTATCTAAAACTACCCACTCTTTCTTAAGCCACAGCCTTGGAAAGAGTTCAAGCCACACTTGTGGACAGCCAGCAAACTCCAGATTTCACTTTAAATGGAGTGTGAATGTAAAACATTCTCATCTAATTATCAAATCTTAACATTTTCCAGGCACCTTTCTATATACTGGTCAAAAAAACGTTCTATTAACAAAAATATCAAGGATTTATGCCTTGATTTGAGGCATTTTGGGATGGAAAAATGTAAAAACAAGGAAAATCTGAAGGTTTTTGTTTATTATAGTATTTCTAGGGATATTTAACTAGTCATATATAGTTGACACAATTTACTAACTGTAATGATTCATTTTATGACATAAAATTGCCAATTTATGTTTTAATAACATGATAATTAGTAAATAATTTTTGAATTCATGTTATTGACAAAAAAGCACCTCACTGTCTACAAAGGGTTGAATCTCAGAGGTTACTTTAAATGATAATATCATTTTATATTGTGTTGAACAATAAATAACCCACTTAGGATATTTAGATTACACTTTTATAAGACTGTTTATAGAGAAATATTACAAATTTATTATTTTAAAATTTGTAATCAAAAGTGGGCAAGAGATGGCTTAACTGAAGTTATTTGGTTACTACACAGTTAAAAATAATTATTTCATTTAGTATCAATTGATACGCTGGGGGAGTATTGGACCCGTAAGTATGCTGTAATTACATAATTAATATATAACACAATAATTATTACTATACAGAATAAGTACATTTTTTAGTATCGATTCATACCTTCTAGCATATTGATCAATACTATACAGTTTAGTTTATTAATATAGTAATATTTCATACCCTCTAGAGTAAGAATCAATACTATACAGTTTAGTTTATTAATATAGTAACAATTCATACCTTCTAGAGTAAGAATCTATACTGTATGGATTAATTAAAACAGACACCAGGCGTGCACACCTCTCATGGAAGTGTTATAAGCAATGGCTTGGTTGTTTTAGACAAAGATAAAAAGTTACCTTTTATGGTTAAATTTATAGTTTTGATTTTTATAAATATAGTTGACCATAGTTTTTATTTTTAAGGATCTGTGTTAAGCCCTAAACATTTTTAAAGTAATTTTTCACTAAATTTACATTCCATTGCAAAAAACGCGTTATTTGGTCTAACTAAATATTATTTTATTTTGCCTTTTTTAAACATTGTGATTTAAATGATAACGTGGGAAAATTTTTTGATCGTGAGAACCAATTATTTTGGTTTAAATGACACATCTATTTTTCATTTAATTTCATATTTTGGACTCGTGGGAAAATTTTTTAACTATGAGAACCATTTCATTTTTATTGAATTTCATTTTTTAGTTTAAAGAAATGTTCTATCAGTTTCAAAACCTTTTTCATTAGATAGATCATACCGACTTTGGAAAAACTGTCAGACCTATTTTTGAAATTCAATCTGTGAAAAAAAATATTCAAGTTTTAAGTTTTTGTTTTGAAAATATTATTTTACATGTATTGATGCCATCTTGGATTATGATAATTTTTTTTTGTTAGAAGATTTTTTTTCTAAAATATTTTTAAAAGATTAACTTTTTACAATAAAAAAATCTTTGAACTTAAATTGACCAATAATTCAAAGATTATTTCTTTTATCTATCTATGTACCTCCTGAATATAATTATATTATCATTTGTGTTTCAATATTGATTAGCCTAACTTTTCATTTATGTTTTATCAGTAACTAATAAATAACTAAAATAAATCAATAAATGATATTACTAAATAATAAAACTTACCTTTATTATCTTTTTCTTTAATATCGACACCTTTCTCCTCCAACAAGTATTTTACCACAGAAAGTTGTCCTCCATATGAGGCATGTAACAATGCTGTACTACCTGAATATAATTTTAATCATTATCATTATTTTTTTAACATTTATCTTTTCATATATATTCTATCTATCTATATATCTATCTATCTATCTGTCTGTCTGTCTAAATGCTAAATAATAAAACTTACCAACCTTATTTTTTTTTCTAAAATATTTTTAAAAGATTAACTTTTTACAATAAAAAAATCTTTGAACTTAAATTGACCAATAATTCAAAGATTTTTTCTCTTTGATTTGGAAGATTTTTTATGATTTTTAATTTTAATGTCAAATAAAAACACAACAGTGAAAAAATTAAAATTAGATGAAAAAATGTTTTATGATTTTATTCAAGAAATTATTTGCTAACATCACCTTTTTGTTGCAATAGAATGTTATTTAAGCAAACAAAATTTAGCATAAATGGATATTTAAATCCCAAGGTATTAAATGATTGAGTGATAGCTCATCATTTAATTACTCTTGGGATGCAATTTTTAATATGATTTATTATGTTTATTCAATAATTAAATGTATTGCATTAGTTCTTAAATTCTGTTCTATATATACAGAGTGATTCAAAATAAACTGAGTTTTCCAAACTTCAGAAGCAACCAGAAGGAATACAGAAAAAAATATAGTTACTTGATCTTGTAAAAAAGCACATTAAATTTGCAAAAGTTTTTTTCAATATTATTTTAGAAAAAGGTCTAAGAAATGCACGTTAATGGGTATTAAAGGTGAAATGCTTATTAGCTCAATACAAAAATATTTTTAAGAAACTGCAATTTGTCATTTTTCACATTTCTTGATTGTGATGCATTTAATTAATGTTTAATTTAAAGTTTAATTTCAAATTATAGAGAAATTATGAGTTTATATCTTAATCTGGCAATCAAATTAGATGATTATAGAATTTAAATAGGGTGGGGGGTAACCATCAGCAATTTTTAAGGTTATTTTTATTAAGTATACAAAAGAAAAATTGAATATTTGTTTTCAATGTAGGAATTTCAAATAAAATTTTTAGTGCAATTTGTAGATTTATTCCCTGTGTCAAGATGTTGTTTTCAAGTAAATAAATATTTTTAAAAAAACCTAATACACAAAATTCTACCAGAATAAAGCATCATACGCACCTTTTAAAATATCTATGGTCTAAAATGCACCATTTTTCTAGAGAAACTAAAAACACCTTTTATAAGTTTAATTTATTTTTTTACAAAGAACAAGGATGTATAATTATTTTTTCTGTTGTCCTTTTGGTTGTATCAGAAAATTGGAAAACGCAGTTTATTCTGAATCACCCTGTGTAATCTGTAAATATACATTATGATACAAATAAATGATAAGAATTACCATCATTATTTTTTTCTTTAATATCAGCACTTTTCTCCTCCAGTAAATATTTTACCACAGAGGGATGTCCTCTATATGAGGCAAGTATCAATGCTGTATCACCTGAATATAATTATAATCATTATTATTTATGTTTTAATATTGATTAGCCTTTCTTTTCATATACATCCTTCTTTTTATCATAATTAATCTATCTATTTCATTTATCTATATACATATTGCATATACATATAGATATTTATATGTTTTATCAGTAACTAAATATATAAGAAAATGATAAATAATAAAACTAACCAACATTATTTTTTTCTTTAATATCAACACTTTTCTCCACTAGTAAATATTTTACCACAGAAAGATGTCCTCCTTGAGAGGCAACTAACAACGCTGTACCTCCTGAATATAATTATATTATCATTTGTGTTTCAATATTGATTAGCCTAACTTTTCATTTATGTTTTATCAGTAACTAATAAATAACTAAAATAAATCAATAAATGATATTACTAAATAATAAAACTTACCTTTATTATCTTTTTCTTTAATATCAACACCTTTCTCCTCCAACAAGTATTTTACCACAGAAAGTTGTCCTCCATATGAGGCATGTAACAATGCTGTAGTACCTGAATATAATTTTAATCATTATCATTCTTTTTTCAACATTTATCTTTTCATATATATTCTATCTATCTATATATCTATCCATCTATCTGTCTGTCGAAATGATAAATAATAAAACTTACCAACATTATTTTTTTCTCTAATATAAACACTTTTCTCCTCCAGAAGATATTTTACCACAGGGAGATGTCCTCCTTGTGAAGCACATAACAATGCTGTAGCACCTGAATATAATTTTAATCATTATCATTCTTTTTTTAACATTTATCTTTTAATACAGTATGACCCTCGAAAAAGTATTTTTTAGCATCTGCAGCCCTTATTTCTCAATGAATTATAAAAAAATGTTATCTTGTTCTTGTTCAATATAGATTTCCACATAAGTAGATATACAAATTTTAATTTTACCACCATTAACACCAGAGATTTTAAGAGCTAAAGTTTTGAAAAAGTGACTGAGAAAATACTTTTTTTGTTTCTCATAATTATTGGAAGGTTATATTATGTTTTTCTGGCAACTGAATACAAAAAAAAAACAAGTTAACTAATTATTTCTTTTTTATTACACCAAAAAATATCAATTTTTAATGGCAAAAAATACTACTAAATGAATTGATTATTTGCAAATTTTAGGTTATTTATTTACCCTTATTAATGAAAAGGATTAATTATGACAGTTGCTCCGCCCCCTTTTCTGACATCTCAATCATTTAATAAGCTATTTATACAAAAAAATCATTATGTTGAAATTTTATTTTCTTTATAACCTTTTTGTTATTAAAGTTAGGATTATTAAACATAAACAATTTTCCTGCTATATTCATAAAGATTTATTTGGTTTTTTAATCTAAAACAATTTTGCCTAATAAGTAAGTTTTTCAAAATATCATTAAACTAAAAAGACTCAAAAAATATGTGTAAAAAAATGCTTTTTTCTCAAAACCTAAATTTGTTATTTCATTTTTGTATAAAGTTTCCACTAGTAACAAAAATAAAAGGATTTCTACCTTAATTTTGCTAAAAAAGTTGTTTCATGTTAAAAGTTACTTTTTCCTCAGTCACTTTTTCAAAACTTTAGCTCTAAAAAACTCCGGTGTTAATTGAGGTAAAAAAATATTTTTATATCTACTTATGTGGAAATCTATAGAGAACAAGGAAATATACATTTTTTGGTGATTCAATGAGAAATATAGGCTGCAGATGCAAAAAAATACTTTTTCAAGGGTCATACTGTATATATTCTATCTATTTATATATCTATCTATCTATCTGTCTGTCTGTCTAAATGCTAAATAATAAAACTTACCAACATTAGTTTTTTCTTTAATATCAACACTTTTCTCCTCCAGAAGATATTTTACCACAGAGAGGTGTCCACCTTGTGAAGCACGTAACAATGCTGTAGTACCTGAATATAATTTTAATCATCATTCTTTTTTTAACATTTATCTTTTCATATATATTCTATCTATCTATCTGTCTGTCTGTCTAAATGCTAAATAATAAAGCTTACCATAATCATCTCTTTCTTTAATATCAACACCTTTCTCCTCCAATAAGTATTCTACCACAGAAAGATGTCCACCTTGTGAAGCACGTAAAAATGCTGTAGTACCTGAATATGATTATAATTATTATCATTCTTTTTTCAACATTTATCTTTTCATATATATTCTATCTATCTATATATCTATCTATCTATCTGTCTGTCTGTCTAAATGCTAAATAATAAAACTTACCAACATTATTTTTTTCTTTGATATCAACACTTTTCTCCTTCAGAAGATCTATCTATCTATCTATCTATCTATCTATCTATCTATCTATCTATATATCTATCTATCTATCTATCTATATATCTATCTATATATCTATCTATCAATCTATCTATCTATCTATCTATCTATCTATCTATCTATCTATCTATCTGTCTATCTATCTATCTATCTATCTATCTATCTATCTATCTATCTATCTATCTATCTATCTATCTATCTATCTATCTATCTATCTATCTATCTATCTATCTATCTATCTATCTATCTATCTATCTATCTATCTATCTATCTATCTATCTATCTATCTATCTATCTATCTATCTATCTATCTATCTATCTATCTATCTATCTATCTATCTATCTATCTATCTATCTATCTATCTATCTATCTATCTATCTATCTATCTATCTATCTATCTATCTATCTATCTATCTATCTATCTATCTATCTATCTATCTATCTATCTATCTATCTATCTATCTATCTATCTATCTATCTATCTATCTATCTATCTATCTATCTATCTATCTATCTATCTATCTATCTATCTATCTATCTATCTATCTATCTATCTATCTATCTATTATTATAGGTATATTTATTATTAGGTAGGTACTTTTTTGCATTATCAAATTAACCCCCAAAAAAATGTTATCCAAGTGTAAAATTTTTTAGGGGGCTAATTGCCACCCCCCCCCCCCCCCCAAACAGATTCCAAACAGGGGGCGGGGAGATATTTAACCCCCCCCCCTCTAGAAAATTTAGGGGGGGGGGGTAAAAAAATTTGGCGTAATTTTACCCCTCCCCAAACACTAAATCCCTCCCCTACTGATAAAAAGCTTGGACTGTTAAGGTGAAATCACTTTCCCTTTGATAAAATCTTTTTATTTGTTTTTAGATCAGATCAAAATCTTTTTTTGAGTGGCGTCAAGAGATGGATATTATATTTTCTTTATTTAGATGTTAATAGCGGAGAGATAGACGAGTAGCAAAATTGGTTCAGTGGTTATACTCAAAAAAAATTAACCTTAAATCTTATCTCTTGTGTTTTCAGGATAATCAAAGAAGTAATGCTTCTGATACTATATCTCTTTCTTTTCAGTAGAATACAGTGGGCAAGCACGAGTTCGGTCCTTAAAAACAAAAGGGATGCACTACTGCCACTAATGCGATTATTGGGTTAATTATATCTGATGTTATTTTTTTGTTTAGGTACAAGAGCACGGGGACGAGTACCGGGTTTGAGTCGAGTCCTTAAATGCGAAGTGCGAGAATCAACAAACAACCTTTTCTTATTCTGAATGGCAATGGTAGGATGGATCGAATGAAAAACAATTATTTTTCCTGAAGAGAGAGGTTTTCTTTTATATATCGGATGTAATAAAAAAGGCAAGTTATTCAAAATTGTTTTCTTTTGATTTATTTTTACTTATCAGTTATGCAAGTGAAAATGCTGATATGAAAAATAAAATCGACACTTAATATTACAAGACAATAATATTTTTTTTTCTTTAAATACAGAATTTAAAAATAATTATAAATGCAATCAAAATAGATATTACAATAGGAAGACAATATAACATGTATTGTAATGTTACCTTATAACTAAAGTTTGATCCTTAAAAACTAAACTAAATATCGACTATGTTTTTATACTTCCTCAAGAAAAAAAAGACAGAAGTATTTCTAATCTTTCTACTACTAGAACTAAGATGTTTTTGAATATATAAAACTATGTGAAATACTTAGGCTAATTTTTAACAAGTTCTTTTATTTTTTTAGGCTAAGAAAAATATTGCTGTTAAAGTGAAAAAGAAAAGAAGTGGAGAAAAAGATGGATAAAAAAAACTGTAAAGTTAAAATAAATGTTTCTCAAACTATCAAAAGTTAAAGTCCAAAATAACAACAAGAGAATAAGGGAAAATCAAAGTTAAAGAAAACGCCAGCACAGAAATAGAAAAGCACCTTTTATCTACCAAAGAAAAACTTTTACCGAACCTAAAAATTTCTAACCTGTGAAGATTTGTTGACCAAGGGACCAAGCTGGAATGACTGGTATCATATCTAGTTGGTTTTCCCTTTTTATACCTGTAGAGATGCATAATCGTTTTCTGTGCTTTTGTATAAAGGGTTGTTTTTCCATAAGGGGTTGAAACGTTTGTATACCTATATATATATATATATATATATGCATAGCGATGACTCATCCAAAAATACGTATATCCTATTTTGCATTCTTCTTATGGAGTTATTTTAGACTCACTAACATTATAAAAATAAAAATAACTATCAATGTAATACTTAAACATGTTTCTTAAAATTATAATATTTTTCTTTTTCTGTGATATCTTTCTTGTTTTATCCTTCTTATTTCTTCTATTGTGTGTATATATCCAATTGTTCATTATGTAGCTGTTTTCTACCTGAAAAATTTGTTCTGTTATGTATTTTTTAAAGCACTCCATTGTTACTCTAGTATTCGCCTTTTTTCCTTACTATCATAAATATAGTCTGTAACTATATAGGCTGGTTCTCCCCTTTTTATTTTATGCATGGTTACTCTACAATTCTGTTCTGTCAGTTCGACTATTTATGCCTTATGAAATCGGCATAACACGTCCCTATTTTTCCCAAAAAAAAAGAACAAAATAAAAGCTCTAATTTCTTACCTCTATTTTTTTTATTTGAGACTATCAACAGTAGAGGTTAACCCACACATCTGCAAGGCCTGGATGGATGCTGTTATGATATCAGCATGGTTTAGTAATATATCTCCAGACTTTGTAGATAGGACCATGAGGCCAAGGCGAGAATGTGATAGTAGCTGTTGAATATTAATTACAGCTTGATTCAGGTAACTCTCAACTTCCATTTCATTGAACACAGTTCTACTCATAATGCATCTGACTAGCATCTGGCGTTCAAAGAATCGGTTGAAGAACATCTGCGCATCTTCTTGGTTTAGTAGGAAACTCAAAGGTGTGTTGGCCAATTGTTGGGGTAATATGTAGACCACAGAATGATGTTTCAGAATTTCAAATAAGGTTTGAACACTGTCCAGTGGTGTGGCTCCGGTTAAATTCCTGCGGGGGCATTGTTTGATCTTTGCCGCTGTTTCTTCCATTCTAGGTTTTATCCTCATTTCTTGGACTGATGGAGGTGGGAGATTTACCATGATGCGTATTTTTCCTACCTCTAGATGAGTGGCGACTGCTATTTCATGGATACTCCTGACGTCGCTGCCTTCTAATGTGGTACAGGTACAATCTTGATCTTCTCCCTGGGTTACATTGAAAGTTTCTGTCACTTTTTCATTCGGATCGAAGAGACTTTTGTCTAAAGTCAGCTTTCTGAGTTTGGATACTCCAAGATATGATTTGTTTCTTGTAGTGATTGCTATAATCCTGCCTGCTGTAGTGCCGACGTGGACGTCGGCGTATCCGTTAGGTACTTCAGGGTTATGTTCAGAGAACAGATTAATATCTAGAGTAAAAGCTTTCAACATTTTTTTGAATGGTTTGTTGATCAATATTCTATTGTTAGCCATTACGAAGCGGCACCCCTCAGCTATGTAGCCAAGGGGTGTCCCTTCGATTTCAACTGTATTACCATTGGGTACTGTTGCTTCCATATGTTCAGGTTCATGACTATTATTCTCAAGAGTGATAATGTCGTTCAAAATAGCTTGGTCCTCCGCTGTAAGTGGTGGAGTATTCATCAGAGTATCTTCCATGGTAAGTCCTTGGCTATCAGATCTCCATCTAGGATATATATAAAATAGAAGAACATAATAGATATATATTTTTCCTTCTTTTGCAAAAAAAATTTATGTATTATCTTATATGAAAAATAAAAGAATATAATAAATATATATTTCTCTTTTGTAAAGAAAAAAATTCACGGAACCTCTTACAAAATAAAAAACGATAGACATATATTTCCTTTGCAAAGAAATTCACGGAACCTCTTACATGCAAAATAAATACAGTATATATATATATTTTTTTTGTAAAATTTTCACGGGATTTTTTATATATAAAAGTGTTGTTCTAAAATTCATTATTTGAAAATTATAACGAGATTACATGTTTTGAATATATTTTGATTATTTAGTTACATTCTAAAAAAGGCTTTTGCTTTACCTAGAAAGATAAAAAGAAAAATTTTTTTTTGTAAGAAATAAAAAATGCTGTTTAGTGAAAAAGGTATAGGTCTTTATTTTTTTTTATAAAGGTTTGATTAAAATTTAAAGACAATGTAACTATGTGATTAAAAAAGGAAAAAAATGTAATAAAGACCTGTTTGTGTTGTTTTCTCTTGACAAGAATTTAGGATGGTCTGGAGCTTGAACTTGCCACCTCCTGTCTTGCCACTATTTCTAGACAGTCGTCGTTTAGAGAATGTTGTTGTTGCTGTTATATCCATAATTCTTGTATTCGCAACCAGGATTATTTGTTCTTTATCTTTCATACTACCCAGGTGTAATTTTAGTCCACCCATCCATTTGTTCTTACTTTCCATCAGTTGTTCTCTTAGGACAGTGACTTCGTTTTCACTGACGTATTCCTCAGGCATCATGTAGAATGTACCTGCTTCAGAATTCTCCACCACTAATATTTCTGTAGCTTCGATCCCAATACAGAGAAGTGTGATAACCTAAAAAAAATATGTACTTGTTATTAGATTTATTATTGCTTTTAATGTTCCCTTAATCTATAGTGTTAATTGATATATTGATGTTTTAACAACTTAACATTGATTATAAATTGTCTGCAAAAATGTTTTATATATATTGTTTTTTTTTTAAATTTTTATATAAATAGATAAAGTATTTCTTTTTCTTTTGTTGTGTTGGAAAAAAAAACTGTTGTTAAATAAAGAAAAAAAATAAATAGAAGGGAAAAAAAATAAATGCAAAAGTCATTTTTTTTTAATAGAAAATGCTTACATCATTTCGGTTTTGTGTGAATAAAATGTATCTTCTCGTTCTTGTTGTAGGAAAGGAGTCTCTAAAAAAAAGCATTGTATTAGGAAACTTAATTTTCTTTTATCCATAAACTAAGTTGCTAATTTCATGTGTGTGTTTTTTTTGCATTTAAATTAGTATTGGAAAGCTCTTAGCATCCTACATTTTAGCAATATTTTTTTTTTTATTTAATTAGCGGGAGAAAACTGTGTAGGTTTCGTTTTAAATGTAAAAATTAATTAGTTATAGGGTAGGTTTAAATTGAACCTATATAGAAAGAAAAAAAACTTACATAGCCGTGGCGAGGATTCTGGAAATGGTTGCATTGTCTGCACACTTCTCTAATTCTGCTAAGAGTCCTAAAAGAAAACAGTTTCTGATTAATTGTGGAAAAGAATGGATGTATTGGCTAGATTCGTTTTAAGTAGACAACCCTGGGCTGATTCAGAAATTATTGAGGAGGTGCCTGAGATAGAAATGGAAACTTCTAGTGTTTCGAGTTTTTCTACTTTGTCACTCGTCCCACATGTAGCTGTGGATATGGATACGACTACCATGACAACACCATCCCTGAAAAGTTTTGAGAATGCTACTACAGTTTCTCTTAAAAGTTTTGACAATTCTGACAGGGAAGATATTCTGACTAGGTAAAGAAATCTATTTTGTACAAATAACATTTTTTTTTTAAATATGCTTGTTATTTTTTTTTCTTCTTTCTTTTTTTACTTAACTTTATTTAAGGTGGAGAAGTTGTTATGATGACTTTTTCTGCGTTCGGTATATTTTTTCGGTTGTCCTGGCAGTGTTGGTCATCCTTTTTGTGACCATTATTCTCAGCTTATCAGGTCATTAAATTAATATTGTCTCTGTGGAGTAAGGAATTCGTGTGTGCCAACTCCTATAGTTCACTTTTTACATTTTAGTGTCTTATTATTTTTTTTTCTTTTCACGTTATTTGTTATTGATTAATTATCGTAAATACATAGAAAAATTAATACATAAAAAATATTACATAAAATATTATTATTATTTTTGGCAACCCTGGATAGGCTTCTTAGCTCTTATTTGAATGAGTATCCAACTTTTCTTTTGGAATAAATTAAATTTGTAAATTAAAGATTTAATTTTGATGATGATCTCAGGGTTAGACAAAAATAGAATTGATAAATTTCATCTTAGATATGTCATATATTTAAATAATCTTAATATAAAGTTTACAACCCTGTTTTTATCATTACATTTAAACGGGGCCTGAAATGGGTTATTTTTTTTAAAGATGGCGGTCCCGTGAACATGTGCATAGTAAAAAATATTTTATCATTTTTATTTTTAGTTTATTTGTGTGTGAACTTCTTTAAACGAAGATCTGTTTTGCCCAATGAGCGCTTACTCGAGGTCGGGAGCAACACTGATAACGAGGATTCTATTGGTCAAGAATTTGTCCGTCCTTCGGTCTCTGGTCAAAGGCCAGCCATCAAAAAAACTGATTTGCCTACTTCAATTGCAAATCCCCTGTATGAGGATATACCTTTAGTCCAATTTAATTAGTAAATATGTATACTTTTATGTAATTAGTATATTTTTATGAAGGCCTTCAAAAAAGTGTGTAAACATGTTATAACTTTATCATAAAAGTATTTATAATAATTAAGATTTGAAAAAATTTTCTTGTATTTTTCAGACCCTAGTTATGTCAGCCTACACTTTTAAAAATGTTGCCGCCGAGGCCGCAGGACATGGGCAAGACTTAGCCGCGACTCCTGAGAATAACTCAGTAGACGTTGCAACGCTAGTTTTAACATCTGCCTCTCTTATCATCAGGTAATAATTAATAAAAATATTCGAACATATTATGTTAAAGCTTGCAGTTACTGATGTGAAAGGTCGAGGGGGAAAAAAAAACTAATTTTGTTTAATAGTAAAAAAAAGGATGCAAAGAGAGAAAAAAAAACTGTTAAAAATTAAAAAGAAACTAGTTTACTTGATAAGAAAAACCGCAAAAAAAATGAATTATCTAAAGCTAAAAAAAACTTTTTTTAATGTAAACTTCTCTTTTTTTTATATAAATAATATCGCATTAGGTTCTAAAAAAGATCTTTTCTTTTCAGTGTTCTCTTCATCACCATCCTTTTTCGTTCCTGGCTCTGGTCGCTGTTGCGGTCTGTCTGTGAGTACGTCGGCCATTGGTGTCTGTATTTAGGTAATTGCTTTTGATTTTAATTTCCCAGAATTTTGATTTGAAAAGATTTTTTTTTCTCTTAAGCCCCAAAAAATTATTACCTAACCTCTGAAGGGGGAAGGAGAAATATTTCCTTAAGATTTTTAATCTAAATACGTTAGACTAGCAAACGGCATAAAAATAACATAAAAATAATTAACATTATTACAATTATATAATCTACAGCTAAACTATCTCTATCAGTCATTGAAAAAAAAATTTATTTTTAGCTCAATACGATTCGAGTGAAGATTATGGAGAGGGCAACAAAAGTTCAGATAATGTTTCCGATGAAGAGGTAAATGTAGTAAAATTCTTTTCTTCTTTTTAAGTTTTTATTTTAAGTCAAGATCGTTTATTTATTGTCATGACATGTCGTTAAGACTTAAGAATAACAGCTAGAGAAAAAAAACTTACATATCAGTAAAATTTTGAGAGCAAAAGAAAAGAATAGATGGGAGAAAAAAAACGAATAAAAATATTTGTATATTAATAAAGTTTTGAGGGAAAAAAAAAGAATAGCAAAGAAATTTACTTTTGTTTGTAGATTTACAGGTTTTGTTTCTTTGAATACAAAGTTTTAAACAAAGTAACAAAGTTTTATTATTTAGGCTCCCTCGGATCCTGAACCAGCTCCCTCAGCGGCGTCGTTCCCGGTAATGGAACCTTCCGCACCTGCGACAGAAACGCCGTTCACGGGAATGAAACCGGTCGCATCTGGGGCAAAAAAAATGGGCCCTCCAGATTGTAATCAAGGTTTCCGCCATAGTAGCCCTATTCCTCACTCGTCCGGCGCTAGCGGCGTTCGCCCTGCATTAGCCTCGGCTGACCAGAGCTTCGCCTCTAGCGGCGAAAATGTTAATGATACCGTAAAAATGAATTAGTTTTCTTTTCTTCGTGAGTAAATTAGGAGCACCTTGATTTAATTTTATACTTTCTTATAATGGCTTTAAAAATTCTTTTCCTAGTTATAACGATATATTCTTTAATTGTAATGATTAAAAGGTATCTTTTATATTTATTTTTAGAATTCTTGCTTCCTTTTTTGCTCATTTAGAAAAGAAAACAGTTTAAAAAAAAACTCTGTCTGCTGCTGGCTTTTTCTTTTATTATATTTAAATTATTTTACCTGACTCGGTTATACATCTCGCAGCGTGCGCGTAGTTCATTATTGTTTGTCAGCCGGTTAAAAGAGGACTAAATACTAAAAATATTTATATTTCCCATGAAAATAGAAAAATCTACTTAGGGGGTTTTGTTTTATTTAGTTTTACTTTTTATGCTAATAAAATGTGCGCACCCCATTGAATAATAAAAAAAACGACAAAAAAAAAGCTTTATAGTGCCAGGTTCGAAAATAAAATAGCGAGGAAATTATATATTGATATCAATAGTAAGATTATTAAAATACCCTTAGGATATATTACCCTGAATGAGAAATGAGTGCTTAAGTTAAATCCAGCTGCAGACATAGTCTAAAAATTATTTGTTAATAGAAATAGTCTCTTTTTTATTGGTTATAAGGAAAATAACTTTTTTTTTTAAAAATTATGTCAATAGAACAAGGGAATACGTTTCTAAATTCAGCAACAGATTATTTCTATTATCGAATGAGAGGAAAAAAATAAAATATTATATTAATTTTTGTTTAAAGAGGAGGAGTATGAGGATTTTGTCTCAAAATAGTTAGTAATTTTAAGTTTGTTTGTATTTTTGTTAAAAATATAATTAATATCATAAAGGTTTATTCAGATTGTCTGAAAAACTATTTTGGGACATATTCGATCTCTTTTCCAAAAAAAAACGCTTATGTAAAAAACTTTTGGCTGTGAAATTATATTTAGATCCATTTTATAAAATTAAAATTCTCTTTGGCAGTAGAAAATTTGTGGGGGGGAACTATATATATAAAAATTGCTCAAATCGTTTTGTTTGGCTGTGAAAAATTGAAATATTTTGGTTAATCATTCAAAATTTTAATTTTTTGGTTGTGGAAAATTGTAGTAAGGGGGGGGGTAATTAAAAAAAACGCTTATAATATATAATAACATTTTTGGTTGTGAAAATTTTTCATTAGGTCCATCATTCAAAATTTACTATCTGCTTTACACGAAAATTACAGTATTAAAAAGTTGTATTAATTTTTAAATTACTCCTGCTCATTATATACAAAAAGTTTAGGCTGTGAAATTTTTATATTAATGTTTAGGCACATAAATTTAAATCAAACATTCTGGTATTTTGAAAATTTCTGTGATAAAAAGTATAAAAAAAATATAAGAGAAAAGTTTATATTTGTTATAGCTATATTTGTTAATTTTTAGGCTCATACGTTAAAATTGTATATAGAAAATTTTATGTAATTAAAAAGACATTACGCTGTAAAGCACAAAAAAAAACTGTTATTCTCTTGTTTTGTTTTCTTCTTTATTTAGGCCTATGAATTAAAATCATATAAGAAAATCATAAAATTACTCTAAGGAGAAACAAAATTAATATTTTGCAAATTGCAAAAAAAAATATTTTTATGTTTTATTTGATTCATTTGGCTTTATTTAAGATTAAACTTCTATGTAAACTTTGAATCTATGGATTCTGTTTAGTATATGAAAATTGTTATGTTTTTGTTTTAAGTATGACAGTTATAGTTAAGAAAAAAAATAAAAAAAAGAATAAGAAAAGAAAAATTGTTAGTTATTTTAGTTATATATATACGGTAATTTATTTGAAGCGAAGCTACTCTATGAAGTACTTATGGTTCCGTAATGTGCTGGAGGAAAAGGGAAAAAAAAAAAAAAATATCGCTTTATAAGACTGACAGGTTTAAAAATTTGCTCTTGGTAGGACTAAGTATTGTAACGAGTGATGAAAAAAAAATAAAACTCATGTAAAATCCTTTGGTTACAATTATACCTGGTAGGAAGTCTAAAAGAAAACAATTTTTTTGTGTGCCAGTTAATGGCATATTTAGTTATGGAGCGTGGCCGAAAATAACATGGATTAGTCCGTCAGTATAGACGGTGGTAAAGAAAAAGAGATATTTTTGCAGTACGAGAATTAAACATATCGTACATCTAAAAAAATTAAGTGTATGTGTAAAGGAAATGTTGAAAACAGTTGATCGACGCATTTTTAGTACTAAAATTCAGAACAAAATGTTCGTGTTAACAAAAAGGTATTAAATTAATACTGTTTTGGAAAAATTATCCTTGTCAAGCGTAGACAAAATATTGGCAAGGTCTAGCTGTGAGAAATAAAATATTTTGGAAATGGAGAAGAAAAAAAATAGGATATATATAAAGGTTGGTTTATTGTCTGTTAAATCTTTGCCTCATAATTCTTAAAAGCACGATATTCGGATCCGTCATGGATTTTTGATACAATGTGAAAAGGTATTTGCAACACACAAGGATGAGAAGTAGACATAGTAGCGAGAGGATGTTTATTATAATTTCCTCGTAATCATGTAGTAAATAATTTATGAATTCATTATCATTCGCTGGCGGTAACATGGTATTATTAATGAAAGATTTTAAAAACATTTTCATTTTGGGGGTAAGAGAGTGGGATTGTACAGAAAAAGGAGAATATTTTGTGACTGTTATTTTTCCCAGGTTTTTATCTGTAAAAGAGAGATTGCCATTAAATGAAATAAAAGCTGGAAAAATGTCAGGATCCGCTTCATACTGAAGGTCGGTTGTGATTCCTCTTAAAATACTAGGGGTGGATTTATGGAATAAAATTCCGTTTGCAAAAATGTCAAAAGTTTTCAAATTCCTAACAAAAATGCAGTGTAGAATTACTCCTGTATCATTTTTATTATTTACTGATTTTAGGCAATGTTCCTTATTTTTTTGCGTAGCTAGAGGGGTTGTATAAGGGATGTCTTGTGTTATAATTTTGTGGCTTATTTCATCATAAAAGTAATTATTTTCTAAGGATATTCCGTAATAGGCAACTGGGATTTGTTTAGTAATTGACTTGTAAGATTTAATAATTAAATATTCAAGTACGAAAATTGCATTTTCATCGTCTTTTCCTGCGGAAATAAAATTTAAGGTATCAAAATCTACGCGGTCCGATCCGTTTAAAAAGAAATTTACTTTTATATCATCATGCAAAGTTCCCTCAGTTGACAATTTTAGGATATTGGTATGGAGATTTAATATAGAGAAAAAATTCTCCATGATTTCTATGATGTTCTCGGCCGTATTAGCAAATGAAGTTTTGCAGGTTGTGTTAGAAGCGTTTCCCAGCTGCCTGTAGGACGAACTTGCGAATCAATATTTGCTGCTGCAGTTTCAAGATCTACAAGTAATCGGCTAGCAATGTCGTCGTTTATTGAAATATGAAAGGTTTTATCCACAGGGATGGTAGGTTTTGACCCCAGGGAATTACGAATGCGTTTAAACTTTGAATATTCATTTTTAATCTTATTGGCTAGTGCTGAGAAAGCGTTAATAAGAATACAGATTTGGTTGTCTTTTAATGTTTTAAGTTGTACTCCTGTATAGCTAAAGACGTTCAGTTTGGTAGCCGCAGCTGCAATTTTTGTATCTGCAGTTGCCATTATATCAGAATGATTAATAATTAAGGCGGTCCTTGTTTCTATGAAACCACCATCAGCTTGGACGTCAAAATCTTCACTTTTTAAGAAAGTGAATTCAGCTTGAATAAGAAAGAATGGCAGGAAAAGGAAGAAAAGAGCAATTTTGAACATGATCTAAAATATATAAATTTTGTCAATAGATATTTAAATAAATGATTCATATGGTGTGTTTTTTATTAGGTTTTTATATGCTTCGTAAAGACGTATAAGGGTCACTATCCATCTTTTTGTCTCATCCGAGTCCAGTGTGCATAATTTTTTATGCCTAGTACAATATTGTTTTTGCATTTTTCTAAAGAAGTATAGAAATTTATTAACTCTAGTTTTTAGTATATTTTTGCCTATAGCTACATGTCTCAAATATATATTACATGCTGTATTATTTGTTACATGGTGGCAGTGGGGAGTGCTTAATCGTGATAAAAGATTTGTTGCATTTGCTTCAATTCTGTTTAGGCACATAATTGCACAATTTAAAGTAAAGCGATCTATCATAGCTTGGGTCATTTTGTCAGAACAGAAAAAATAAAAATTATGAAAAATATTTATGCACGCAAGCTCAGAATCAACAATGTTCATAAGGTGTCCCTTTAATTAATTTGTCTACTTCTAATTGATAACCTTTAAAAAGGGAGATCCATATTTTATGTACAAAAAGTGACTTCCCGCATATAAGTTTATGTTCAGGGCATATATGAAGTCCAAGAGAATATAACTGTTTTATAATCGATTCCAAATTATGTAGACAATTTTTTAAAGTTATATATTTGAGAAAAATAAACGGACGTTTAGGAGATTTTGTTTCTTGGAAAGTTAACCTGACATCATTTAGGAGGTTTCTACGAACATTATAGATATAATTGCTTAACACATAGTATTGTGCCACGTAGTGTTTAAAATTTTCTGCTAGGATATAATCGTCCGCAGGCATCTGAAGAAAAATTGTCAATAGATAATAGCGCATAAATTTTATGTTTATATTTATCCCTGATTTTAAGTTAAAACAAAGCCATAAAAAGAAATAAAGATAATTTTAAGACTAAGTGTAATGTACTTCATTTATATATATGCTGGTTTGGTAGACCGCAAATTGTTATAGTGTAACAGTAATGTAAAATAAGTTTACAGTATTTGTAAATGCATGATAGAGAGGCTTAAGAAGAGTAACATTAAAGTAACAAAACCAAAAAAATGTTTTGTGATTTATTTTGTAAAAAGTAGTGGGATGTCTGTCATGCCTAAAAGTTGAAGGAAATGGGGTTATAAATAGTTAGAGACAGACAACTATATTGAGGGTGAGAGAAAAAGGGTTAGTAGTCATTTTTGCTTGGAGCTGTTAACAAAAAAAAATCTAAACTTATTGAAAAGTGTGTATATCTTGAGAAGGTTACAATATATATATTTTATGATTTAAAGTGAAGCTTATAAATTTTTCAGTCATTGTTAATAAAAATGGTTAAACAAAACGAAACCCCGAGAAAATCCGGTGCTGGAAATGGAGGTAGATAAATAAACTTTTTTTTTATTAGAAATAACATTATAGAAGCTGTATTAAATAGGCGTTTTAACTTTTAGTTAATAAAGTGAAAAAGTAAACTTAAAAAAAAATAAATATTTTAGGAGCGGCTAGGATGAGCCCAATTTCTGCAAGGAGATTAGAGCGCGAGCGTCATGAGGGTCTTACCCAAGCGATCAGACAAATGGGCGAGAACTTAGGCAATCTTTTAGGCCAGATGGGCAGGGAAATGAGAGCCTTAACGACGTCCGTAAACAACGTGGAGGTCCGTGTCGTGGATATGGTTCGTGAGCACAGGGGTGTGCTCAACTCCATAATGAATCGTAACGAAAGATGCCTTTCCCAGCTACGCAGAGTCCAAGGGATCTCCGAAGGAATTCGGGATCAATTGGACTTTGTGTACTGGGGAATGCACAACTATGTATTCATTAGGCAGTTTGAGGGCACCCCTGAGCGCGCTATGCCTCCAGATGCTCCAGCCCCTAGGATAGAAATGGATTTTAACCGGCTTAGGGATGGGGAGGAGGAGAGGCCCCGTAGGTGCGAACATCAAAGGTCTTCAAGTTCGTCTCCTGATTATGGACCTCCATCGCCTGAGCCTGAGCTTATAGTGGTTGACGATGAAGATGATGAAGAAAACGCCGAAGAAGCGGCTAATTAAATATATTAATATTTTATAGTAGTAATTCTGTAGCAACACTCTGTTTTATAGAAGTTCATTGTATTTATAAAGAAGGGTGTTTAATATAAAAAATGTCTTTGGTGTAAAAAAAAATAAAAATTTGTTTATTTTTATTTCAAAGTAAAAATGCCAGAAAATGGAAATGTTGTAAGAGATATTGGTATTTGAATAGAAAAATATATAATGAAGGTAGGATTATTTTATATAATTTCTGGGAAAGATAAATATTAATAGGATAGAATTACAAAGATTGAAAAGATAATTTCTAATGCAAAATTTTTGCAAAAATTGATTTTATATTTTTGTTGAAAGATAAATTTCATGTATATAATAATTTATTCTTTTTCAGGCAGGAAAAAACGGATATGTTTATGAGTTTTAGTATTAGAGGTAAGATCGTCTTTTATATTTTGAATAATAGTTTTTTTAGTGCTACGTGTTACTCTTTGATCTATTTCATCTAGAAAATCTCTTTCAATTTCCTCGTCTGTTAAGTCATTATCAGGGGGGGGGAGATCCATAGAATTCAAAAATTCCAGCAATTGTGGATCCATATCAGATTTTTCAATAAAAGATTCGAAATTAAATGAACCTTCCTTTATTAAGTTGTCTATATCAGCTTGTGTTAAATTAAATTTGGGGTTGGAACAAATTTTCTTTACTACAGATGGTAAGTTATCAAAATCGGGATCTAAAGGATTATAATGTTTTACTTCGTTTTTAGATCTGAAAATAGTCCAAGTATCTCCAATTCGACATAATAAAATCTTAGTTTCTGTTATTCTTAAAACAATGTATGGCGTATTTTCATATAGAGTTTTTAATGGACGAGTATGGCCTTGTAATTTTTGTTTGTCCTTGCAGAGAACTATTTGTCCTACCTCAAAGTTTCTTTTTATTTTGTTTTTATTACGAGCCTCAGTACGTTTCTCAATAACCCTGGTTTCTTGTAATTTAGCCTGGCCCAAAATGTGTGTAAGATTAGAATGTAACTGAAGCAAATGTTCTCTTTCATTGCGCAAATTAGGATGCAATTTAGGAAAATTATTATCTAAAAATGTAGAACTTAAATGCCTATTAGGTCCAAAAATCAGTTGATAAGGAGAAAAGCCGGTGTTTGCGTTAGGTATTGAGTTATGCAAATGGGCTACTAAAGCTGGTATTAGTGTCCAATTGTAATCTTTGCCAGAAGCAAGGCATTTCTTCATAACTTGTTTAAAAATTTTTACGTAGGATTCTGCATTTCCATGTGAGGAGGGGGTATATGCACTAGAGTAAATTATGCGGGTTCTCATTAGGGCAAGGGTTCTAATTGTTTTCTTAGCAACAAATAAGCTGCCGTTGTCAGTATAGACAGCGGCAGGATGAAAAATTTGCCAAATATGGTTAGTAAAAATGTAAATAAATTCCTTTGCTGATTTTTCAAATAAAGGGCTTAAAATTACAAAATTTGATATTATACATTTAGTAACAAGTATATGGTTAAATCCTGATGATTGTCCTATAGATTCCATAAGGTCCATGTGTAGGATTTCTCCTACATCTTTTAAGTAAGGGAAGATCCCTAATTGTTCTGTTCTATTAGGATGGTTCACAAGTAAGCATGCTATACAACTATTAGCAAATTTGTAACATAAAGATTTTAATTTTGGGTGATGATAGCTGGTTAAAATAAGAATCATTTTCTTTGGTCCACAATGATTGGACATTAAATGTGCTAGTGCTACATATTTGTTTACTAACTCATCGGGGATTAATAGTTTTAAACAACTATTGTTAATTTTGACATACAGGGTTCCATTGTGCAAAGAATAAGTGCGATTATTTTCTGTAAAAGATTTTGAATTTGAAATGACACATTTATCAAAAATATCTTGAAATTGAGATTTTTGCAAAGTATTGATAAAATCCGGGGTTAATGATTTTTCTAATGTACGCATTGGGTCATATAAATTTTCTGCATTTTTGAAAGCCATATTCAAGGATAGGGCAGATCCTACTGATTTACTTTCAGGTTTTTCTGTCTCAGTAGATTGATTGTTAGTAAAAGTAGATAAAATTTTAATGTGGTTAGGAAATAAATGGGCATAATCGTCCATGTTAAAAATATATTTTGTAGGCAAAATAAAATAACTATTTGTTGATATATTTTCTGATTGTAAAATAAAAGGTTTATCTTTACTTAATATTTTTTTTGTTTTAGGTTGATATCTATTATGACGAGAAGAAACACAAAGCTGGCTAACTATCTGTGTTGTAGGATGTTCAAAGGTAAGATTTATACGGGGCGGGTAAAAACAACTAGTAAAATCGTTTCCATAGGCAAGGTTTAACAATTTGGCGTTAATATTATTAATAAGAAATGGTTGTATCAAATCAAATAATGTTACAGAATGATTAACTATTATAGAAATCATAACATTGTTTGCTGGGGGGTTTTTTTCTTGTTTGAGATATTGTGGATTAGCTTCCACCCATGCGATCCAATCTTTTAAAGATATAATATGATCGGTAGGCATATTTTCATCTAAGAGGGGATCAACATAATATGGTAGTTTAGTTCTTTTAATATCGGGTTTGCTAATATGAAAAATTCTTGTTAGGAAATCACTAGGATTGTGATCTGTTTTAATAAAAACTAAATTTATCCCTGGAAAGTTTACTCCAATCACGGGGCCCCAGTTGGTCACGTGGTTGCGAGAAGCGTTTATAATTTCTTTACTAAATGCATAATATAATACTTTGTTGTCGACACAACAAAGGACTTCTTCGTGAGATATAATTTTTTCTACGGCGCGTAAGCTCTCTACAAGTGCATATAATTCAAGATTCATAATGTTTTGATTTTTAAATTCGGGTGGTATGCGTTTAGAATAATATAATACTATTTCAAATGTCCCTGCATGTTTTCCCAAATTATAACTAGAATGTTTGTCTACCAAGGAGGGTCTCATAAATAATTTGTTGTCGCTAGAATATAGTAAGAAAAAGAATGGGATTTTAAGTTTCCCATTATTAAATGTAATGAGCGGTTTTTTTTTGAATAGAGTAGTGGAATTGATTATGGTAAAAGTCCTTATGAAAACATGTGCTAGAGCGTTCATTATTTGTAAATTTTTGTCAATATAAAATATTCCATTTTTGATATTATTAAGAAAATCTTGCATTTTTGCTTTATTTCCTCCAAAATCCTTATCTAAAATCATATGATAAGCCACATGACCTTTTACATATTCATGGGTTTCTTGGCATATTTTTTTAAAATCTATCTTACAATCATATGCTAAAATCATAGTTTTAATTGTAATTCCTAAAGAGTTATCAGCGTGTGTGCCATAACCTAATGTTTTATCATTTAAATAATTTGTTTCAGGTGGTTGAGGGACGGAGATGAGCGAGAGATATTTTTTTGTACAAGTCCCAGGGAGGAGAGGGGGAATAGGCTTAACAGGTAATTTGTTATTGAATATAATTTGGTGGGTTGGGTCATCAAGATTTATTCCTGGTGGTACAGTAATAATGGAAGTTTTGGGAGGTACCAATTGCCCTAAAATACATCCAAATTGGCTAAGTTTTCCAGAAGCACTGTCCGTTAATAAAAGTTTAGGTACTCCTTTTAGGATAATTTTACAGTATAATGGTCCTTCCATTAGCGCCTGTTGTAAGGCTTTAAATTTTTTTCGTTGTAAATCTGTAGGTTTATACGATTCTAAGGAACTAGAGGTAAGGGGGGTAAGATAATGAATGTTTTTTAATATAGAAAAATTTAATGTATCACGTAAAAAATTTAAACTACCACAAAATCCACGCATCCCTGTCTGGCATTTAGGGAAAGGCAAATTCGCTATTGCTTCTACCCTCTTTGGGTCCACCTGACAAAAACTATTTCCTATAAGCCATCCTAAGAAATTGATTTGTGCCCGTCCCAGGTTAGCCTTAGCCATATCTAATTTAGCATTATGCCATGCAAGTCTAGATACTACTATTTTTACTAATTTAAAATGATTTTGTAATGTTTCTTCATAAGTCTCTGCTGCTAACGTATAAATTAAAATGTCGTCATAATAAATAAGTACATTATCTAATTTATTGCATTCTAATATAGGGAAACCTTTTTCGTCATATAAAAGTTGGCCATTTTCATATTTGGGGACCATATTTATTATCTTATCTATGAATCTACTAAGGGCGGTTGGGCTGCTGGCCATCCCTGTGCATAGGGTGTTAAAATAGTAGGTCCCAAACATATTGCTAAATTGTGTTAACTTTTTTGAGTCTTCTGTTAATTCTATAGATTGAAAAGCAGATTTAAGATCTAAACTACTAAATATTACAGCATCTCTCATTGTATTTAAAAGCATTCTAAAATTAGATATAGCAATTGGCTCGATTTGAATGAGTTCGTTAAGACTTCGAAAATCAACAACTAGGCGGGCAGATTGATTTCTTTTATCTTTACGTGATACTAAAAAACATGGGGAAGAAAATGCTGGTAAATCACCCCCTTTAGCACTGGCCTTATCTATAACTCTTGTTTTTACTAAAAATTCTAAAACATCTCTCAAAAGTTCAGCATTAGCGCTATTCTCATAATAAATTTTTCGCATTTTAGGCAATTCTACATTTTCTTTGAGACGTATTTGATAATAGCCACAAGTGGCTGAGATATCCCCTCTATCCAGGGAATGTAGGGATACTACTTTAGGATAACTATCAATAAAAATGTCCTTAACATAAGGCCATATATGTTGTTTATAATCTTTTTCTAAAACCATGTCTGTAGCATTTGCTAGCATCGTTTTTGGTATATCTAGACCTTTAGGTAGTAAATCATCAGGTGTGATAATACAGTCACTATTAAAACTTAATTGTATTGTTTGGGCAGGGTCATAATATTTAGGCAATTCATGTTTAGGAATAATATTTTCTTTAATGTCTATCCTTTCCTCTGTAAGACTTTTTCCTGGCGTAGTGACGTCATTATTTTCGCATGTAGGGTTAGAAAGAAAAGGAGAATGTTTAGGAAATGTAACATTCATATTATTAATGTGAAAATTATTTTTTTCAGGCTGTGCTGAATGGAAATCGTGTATGCAAATATTTTGGATAGAAAATTCAGTTTCAGCAGGTAAATGACATTCGTAGAATATATTAATGTTTTCTTGTTGAAAAGTATTAATAATTGAACTTAATTCGCTCGTATCATCAGGGATGGGTATAGTAGAGTAATTTTTGACTGTAACTAAAGTTCCTTTTATGGTTCCTCTAAATGGTTGTGCGCCAACGTTTTGGGCATAACCAGGGAGGATATAATTGTCTTTATATATTTGTAATTCAGCAATACTAGGAATTATTCGTATATAGCCTATTTCTTTGTAAGGAATTTTATCTTGTGTTATAAAGAGGTGCGCTCCTGAAACATAAAACGTAAGGGCGTGCACATGAAAATGGACAAGTTTTATTTCTTTAGGGTTTAAAAATACAACATCAGAAATACAAGTGTTGCGTTCAGTATCATTTAAATAATATGTTTCCAAATAAATTCTGGGTTCAGTATCAACAAAAAGTTTAGGTGGGTCTGTATAAAGTGATACTGCTACTTTAAAATGTTTCAGTGTGGCCATATTAATTAGAAGGGGGTCGTCCATTCCTTCTGCTACATAGAAATTTATTTTGCTTTTTTCATTTAAAATAGGGATGAAAAAATATAAATCGATTGTTCCTAGTATTTTGAGAGAATGTCCTGTTATAGAAATTAGGTTATAGTTGGACGTTTGTATTCCCTTTAAAATATCTTTTTTATTATAAGTAGGATTAAGAAATAAGGTATTTGCAGTTAATTATTGGCAAACCCGCTCCGCTAACAAAGAAAGCAAATGCATCACCTAGAATATCTTTATTTAAGCCAATTTTACAGGGGAGGTATAATTTTTTTCCAATTTCCATATTAATAGTAGATACTGTTAGTTTTGAGATATGTACAGTGGGATATTCAGGTATAGGACTTAAAGTAGATGCATTTGTTGTTTTTTAAAAAGACAGATGAAATTTTAAGTTGTTGGGCGGAAGCGGTGCCAAAATCCTATTTATGAAAATTAGCCTGCTGTTTTCTCATTTGCTCTTTGATTTCTTCAGTAGGAGGAGGCCACATTTTATTTGCTTTAAGGAAAAGGGCGCGGGGTCTCATGGGGCAAAAACTATCAGGATGATAAAGTTCTAATTTTAAAGAGCTTTTGCAGCGGGGACAATGATCGGGAACCGCCTTAACTAATGCAAAGTTACCGGAATCTGTACGCATCTCGTAACAGAAACCGGTAGATTTATGTCCAGTTTTACCGCATAAACCACAAGAAGGCCTATTGCTTTGATTATTATTAAAATATGGTCTTGAGTTTGAAGATGACTCATTATTATTATAATATTTTCTATTAGATGCATAAGATTGACCCTGCCTATTAGATTGGTTAATGGGAATAAGGTTTGGATTTTGATATTTAGGCTTATTGGCAAAAGAAGGTTTAGAAGTATGCCCATTGGCATGGTATTTATGAGGGGAGGAATTATAATTACTTTGATTCCTATTATATTGAGTAGAATAATTTTGTCTGTTATTATTTCTATTTTGATATGAAATCTCATTTATTCGAAAATTACGGAAGGCTGATCCCTCTAATATTGCATTTCCGGAACGAATAAAGTTTTTTGTAGGACGGATCGATTTTATGTGCGTGAGAGGTTTCGTGACTTGTAAGAAAGTACGATTATTATTATATTTCGAATATTTCTTATAATTTACATCTATAGCAGTAGCAAGTTTACGTAATGCCCTAGTAAATTCATCGAAAGTAGGAGCTCGACCATATAAAGACACAAGAATTTGTCGAGTTTTTTCTCCATCTCCTTTATTTTCTGTAGGAAGATTTTTAAGCAGACATTCAATGGCAGAGTAGTTATATATAGCATTTTTAATTTGCTCAGGTTGATTACTGCAAGCACGCTGTGCTAGATTAATAATTTCGCTAACAACCAAGTCATATGTAGCGTTATGGGGGGGTTTATAGGTATTTAATAAACTGTTAGCCTCATCAGGTTTCATTCTTTTATCATACTTAGTTAGTAATGAAGAAATAATTTCATTAATTGATAAGTTTCCATCTATAAAATTACAGACAATTTCATAAGGTTGACCCGTAAAACAACGAAGGAATACTGTTTTGAATTGTTCTTCATTTAACTGACATTGTAATTGGGCTGATTTAATATTTCTTAAAAATTCAGAAATGGACGGTGTTTCTTTTCCCGCAAATTTTTGACGGACAGGAAAAGTATTGTTTACTAGGGTAAGCTTTTGATCAGTAAGTACAGGGCTTGATCCAAATTCAGTAGGAAAGGGGGGGAGGAGGAAAGTTTTATGCTGTGTGTCAAAAATTTCAGCATGTTGCTGTACTACACTATTTTGTACAGCTTCATTAATAGATGCCTGTAACGATTCTTTATTAACTATAGAAGCTTTATTCGATTCCTCTAGTTCATCAAGAAAAATGTTGTAATCATCAATGGTATCATTATAAAAATTTTTAGGCAATGGCGTATTATTTTTTCGAGCAATTTCTACAATATATGCAGTATGATTTAGGAGAATGCGTCCTAGAGGGGTTTTTATAAGTTTACAAGAACTTTTATCTTGCTTTAGCTTAGCTAAAAACGTGTCGTATTCATTATCAAGTTGAGGGTTTAACCCTGGCACGGAATCATCCTTGTAAGGATGTTCTATTATATCTTCATTATTTATACTTTCTTGCAAATCCGATGTGGATTTATGAAAAGGTTTATGTCTTAGACGTTCATTATTTAAGTCTTGTGAAAGAGCCTCGGCAAAAGATTTATCCCTTTCTTGCGATTTACTGCGTCTAAACATTTTATGAAACGGTACGAGAAATATATATTAAAGAATTAATAGGTTATAAGATATTTAGGCTAAGATAAAATTATATCCGGTAATCACGAAACCTCGATTTATATGAATAATCTGCACAATAGTTGAGAGGGGGAAGTTGTTAAAGCACTTATATAAAATATATATAAGAGAGTGTACTGTGATTAATCCTAAAATCGGTGACTGTTGGAATATCTTGTTGAAATGCACAAGTTAAATGTTGTATCTAGAACCGGAAGTAAAAAAAAAAATTGTGCACTTTTACATGTATGATACACAAAGGCTATGAGCGGGGTAAAAGTACAAAGTATGCAGAAAAATAAGGATAAGTATTTTAGTCAGAAAAAAAAAATACCTATAAATTAGTTAGGGAAACTTAACAATATTATAAAAATATTTTGTTTTTCTATATATTTTCAAAAAAAATCGATCGTTTATTTTGTTCAGCTGAATTTAAGTATGTTCAGGATACTTAAGAAATATAAGAATATATTCGGAAGTTATCTGTTTAAAATATAATGCAATGCCTCAAATTGTCGATTTTCAGGTCAATAGGAACCGTAGTATATTAGTGCAAATTCGTATGCAAAAATAAAATATGTATAGATTTTCAGGTAAGTCAAACCTTAGATATGCGCAGAATATTATAAGAAAAAATTAGATTTTTAGGCCAACCCTAAAGCCTTACAATAGGGATAAAAAGCAGTCCCAAAAAAAAGTATATTGTTGTAGTAATAAGAATAGTTTGGCTAGCACTTTATCAATGAATTTAATAGAAAAGTATACAACAATAAAAATAAGGGTTATCAGGTAAATCGGAACCTAGACTTGTTAGGCTAAATCTTTAACCAAAATTGTTAGGGTAAACCGTAACCAAGAAATATGAGGCTAAAAAAATATATGTCGACGTATATATATTATTGTATTTTAGACAATAAGTAAGATTTGCAGCGCTGCGAGAAATAGTGCTTCCAAAAAAAAAATGAAAACGGAAGTAGAGGAAAAATATAAATTTTGCCTGTAGCTGTTTTAGAATGAATATAAAGTTCTTGTCAAAAAGTTTCTATTGACAAATTCCTGATGATGTATGCTGGATAATCAGACAGTGTTGTACCTAAAATAAATTGTCAATAAAATAATAGGAAGCAATAGTAAAAGCAAGCAAAAATTTAAGCAGTACTACTCTACAAGATTTTAGGTTCAGTTAATTTATAAACTGGCCAGGAGAATAAATAAAAGTTTCTTTTAGTAGAAAAATGGAGTTGGTTGTAAGTTAAATCAACATTTAAGATCCCGGAAAGGTTGGACCACGTGTTAAGGTGAAATCACTTTCCCTTTGATAAAATCTTTTTATTTGTTTTTAGATCAGATCAAAATCTTTTTTTGAGTGGCGTCAAGAGATGGATATTATATTTTCTTTATTTAGATGTTGATAGCGGAGAGATAGACGAGTAGCAAAATTGGTTCAGTGGTTATACTCAAAAAAAATTAACCTTAAATCTTATCTCTTGTGTTTTCAGGATAATCAAAGAAGTAATGCTTCTGATACTATATCTCTTTCTTTTCAGTAGAATACAGTGGGCAAGCACGAGTTCGGTCCTTAAAAACAAAAGGGATGCACTACTGCCACTAATGCGATTATTGGGTTAATTATATCTGATGTTATTTTTTTGTTTAGGTACAAGAGCACGGGGACGAGTACCGGGTTTGAGTCGAGTCCTTAAATGCGAAGTGCGAGAATCAACAAACAACCTTTTCTTATTCTGAATGGCAATGGTAGGATGGATCGAATGAAAAACAATTATTTTTCCTGAAGAGAGAGGTTTTCTTTTATATATCGGATGTAATAAAAAAGGCAAGTTATTCAAAATTGTTTTCTTTTGATTTATTTTTACTTATCAGTTATGCAAGTGAAAATGCTGATATGAAAAATAAAATCGACACTTAATATTACAAGACAATAATATTTTTTTTTCTTTAAATACAGAATTTAAAAATAATTATAAATGCAATCAAAATAGATATTACAATAGGAAGACAATATAACATGTATTGTAATGTTACCTTATAACTAAAGTTTGATCCTTAAAAACTAAACTAAATATCGACTATGTTTTTATACTTCCTCAAGAAAAAAAAGACAGAAGTATTTCTAATCTTTCTACTACTAGAACTAAGATGTTTTTGAATATATAAAACTATGTGAAATACTTAGGCTAATTTTTAACAAGTTCTTTTATTTTTTTAGGCTAAGAAAAATATTGCTGTTAAAGTGAAAAAGAAAAGAAGTGGAGAAAAAGATGGATAAAAAAAACTGTAAAGTTAAAATAAATGTTTCTCAAACTATCAAAAGTTAAAGTCCAAAATAACAACAAGAGAATAAGGGAAAATCAAAGTTAAAGAAAACGCCAGCACAGAAATAGAAAAGCACCTTTTATCTACCAAAGAAAAACTTTTACCGAACCTAAAAATTTCTAACCTGTGAAGATTTGTTGACCAAGGGACCAAGCTGGAATGACTGGTATCATATCTAGTTGGTTTTCCCTTTTTATACCTGTAGAGATGCATAATCGTTTTCTGTGCTTTTGTATAAAGGGTTGTTTTTCCATAAGGGGTTGAAACGTTTGTATACCTATATATATATATATATATATGCATAGCGATGACTCATCCAAAAATACGTATATCCTATTTTGCATTCTTCTTATGGAGTTATTTTAGACTCACTAACATTATAAAAATAAAAATAACTATCAATGTAATACTTAAACATGTTTCTTAAAATTATAATATTTTTCTTTTTCTGTGATATCTTTCTTGTTTTATCCTTCTTATTTCTTCTATTGTGTGTATATATCCAATTGTTCATTATGTAGCTGTTTTCTACCTGAAAAATTTGTTCTGTTATGTATTTTTTATAGCACTCCATTGTTACTCTAGTATTCGCCTTTTTTCCTTACTATCATAAATATAGTCTGTAACTATATAGGCTGGTTCTCCCCTTTTTATTTTATGCGTGGTTACTCTACAATTCTGTTCTGTCAGTTCGACTATTTATGCCTTATGAAATCGGCATAACAGGACACCCCTATCTATCTATCTAAATGCTAAATAATAAAACTTACCAACATTATTTTTTTCTTTAATATCAACACTTTTCTCTTCCAGTAAATATTGTACCACAGGGAGATGTCCTCCATATGAGGCACATAACAATGCTGTATCACCTGAATAAAATAATAATCATTATCATTTGTGTTTCAATATTGATCAGCCTATCTTTCATATATATCATGCTTTTTATCATTACTAAATGATATCATTTAATAATAAAACTTACCAACATTATTTTTTTCTTCAATATCAACACTTTTCTCCTCCAGTAAATATTTTACCACAGAGAGATGTCCTCCATTTGAGGCACGTAACAATGCTGTATTACCTGAATATAATTATAATTATTATCACTTGTGTTTCAATATTGATCAGCTTATCTTTTAATATATATACTTCTTTTTAATATTATCAATCTGTCTATCTCTTTTATCTTACTATCCATTTATAATATATATATTTATTTATAATACAAAGTAGAATGATGGTTGTCTGTCCGTCTGAAGCTTAAGATCTCGGTAACTGCTAAACCAAATGGGCTCTACTCTTCAGGGAATATACTTACTGGTCCTGTGGTGGTTTTAAGCTATTTTCTTGAGGGGTGAAACACCCCCCCCCCCCAAAAAAAATATATAATTAAAGATTGAAAAGAAAGTGAACCCATAAAATTGTTAATAAAATATGTTTTTTTTATATTTTTTTTTGAATATGTTGAATATTGCATCTCCAATTTTTAAAAAATACCTCTTGGGGCAAAGCCCCTAGAGGCTAGGGGCAAAGCCGCTAGTATTTATATTAGGGTTGGGCCGGATATTTTTTTGGCCAGATATCCAGCAAACGCCGGATATCCAGCAAACTTACAGTTATCCGGCCAAATTGCCGGATATCCAGCCAGATAACAGGCCAAATTACTGGCGTCTTATTATATAAAACTGTCGGCTACGCCCTTAAAGGCCTCTAGTGGCACTTGAGGGGGGGGAAATGAATTTGATAATATTTTTTTTAAATTTAGGTGGGGCTGACTCCCCTTTTTTTATAATTAGTTGAAAAATTAAATAGAAATATTTTTTTGGGGGGGTATTTTTTTCTAGGGGCGATTTCTCTTGGGAGAGTGGTGGTACCCTCACCCAAAAAAGTTATAAACCTTCCCTGGGAATATGAGAGGCTACCCTGTAAAGGAGAACCCGATCAGTTTAGCGGTTAGCAAGATCCTTCAGTACAGACAAACAGAAAGACAAACAGATAGACATCCTTTTACTTTATTATAAGGATTCAGGTTAAAACTTAAAAATTATGTAACTATTCAATGATCTTTCTTCTAAGCAATTAATCTAATAAACTATTACTACCCTCAATCTGTAATATTAACCCCTGTTGGAGGATGGGCGGGGAGGTGGCATTGGACGCATGCCCCCCCCTCCCCTGTGTATTTTTTCTGTATAAAAGGTAGAGGGCTATAAATAAATGACTTTCGAAATATGGGTATGACACATAACTGAGAGTGTAATTTTTAAATACCTCCTTCCTGGCGGGCACAGGATGCCAGCAAACCTGGCAAGGTCATATTGGTAAAAAGTAAAAACATTTTTAATACTTAAACAAAGATTTTCATGTTATCAAATACTTAAATATTCTATAGTATATGAAATATAGGTGTTCAAGTCGATTTCAGGTTCCAGGTATAGTCCTGAACCTCAAGGTCTCCAGAAATCTTTAAACAGTTCCTGTGACAGCAATTTTTGACTTAGACACTTCCAATTTTCAATTTGGGCTTTTTAAATATATGTCTTTATGACATATTACAATTTCATAAAATCCATTGCTGTTTACCTGCTGACCGCCAGTTTGAGGCTGGCAGCTGCCAAGAACTGATGCCCCCGCCAAAAATTATGTTTTTCTAATATAAAATTTACATAAAGATAAACATATTCAGAAAAAAATGTTCTTATAGCTTTAATAATAAGAAAATTATAGCCATTTATAATTAAAAAAGCAGAAATTTTTGTTGTAAAATATAAAATATTATATTGCTGGATATCCGGCCGGATAGTTTCAATATACGGTATCTGGCTGGATATTGAAAATGGCCGGATTTCCGGCCCAACCCTAATTTATATATTCTATCAGTAACTGAATAAATTACTAAATAATATTATTAAAAAATAAAACTTACCAACATTATTTTTTTCTTCAATATCAACACTTTTCTCCTCCAGAAGATATTTTACCACAGAGAGATGTCCTCCATATGAGGCACATAACAATGCTGTATTACCTGAATATAATTATAATCATTATCATTTCCAATATTTATTAGCCTATCTTTTCAAATATATCCTTATTCTCATCATTATTAATCTATCTATTTCTTTGATCTATCTATATACAGTAAGACCCACAAAGAAGTATTCTTAAGGTATCAGCCCTTATTTCTTAATGTATTATCAAAAGTAGCATATGTTCTTGTTCTCTATCTAATTTTACACAAGGCAAAGAAAAAAATTCAATTTTAAGAGGTTTTTAAGGCCAAAGTTTATATAAAGCTCTTAAAAAAAGTATTTTTTTGTTTTCATATTTCTTAAAGAATAAATAATGTATTTCTGCTAACTGAAGAATAATATACAAAGAAAAACAAGTTTTCTAATTATTTCTTTTTATTCCACAAAATAATATGAATTTTTGATGGCAAAAAATATAATTCATTGCGGTGGTTATATGCAAATTTAAGGTTGTTTTTATCTTGTTTTTCTCCATTATAAATCAATGGGATTAATTATGACAGTTACTTCTCCCACTTTTTACTTGTCAATCATTTAGGAAATAGCTAATTATGCTTTTTAGAATTGAAAAATCATTTTATTGATATTTTATTCTAGTTTTTTATTACTTTTTTGTATAAAGTTTCTCCTGGAGATATTTATTTTTCTATATTTCATCAGTAACTAAATAAATTACTAAATGATAGTAATAAATAATAAAACTTACCATCATTATTTTTGTCTTTAATATCAACACTTTTCTCCTCTAGTAAATATTTTATCATAGAAAGATGTCCTCCTTGAGAGGCAACTAACAATGCTGTAGTACCTGAATATATACATTTCTAATATTTAACTGGTACTAGGACAAACGTCAGAGCGACAAACGTCAGAGACACAAACGTCGGAGCAACAAACGTCAGAGAGACAAACTTCAGACTGGACAAACATCAGACTATACAAACATCAGAGTATACCATTTCTTTTTTTCTAATATTTCTAATTTAAAAATATCATTAATTTCTACCTTACACTGTTTTTCATAATAATCAATGCATAAATAAAAATTGTTATTTTATCAGATGCAATCTTTTAAAAAGGAGAAAAGTGCAAAATAAATGGTTTCCCATTGATTTTCTTTGGTTTTGCATAATGAAGTGGATCAGTAAAAAATCAAAAAATATAGTTTTTGATTGATACATAAGCATTTTACTTCAAACAGTATCTTTTTCTTTTATCATACGTGTTGCTTTAACAAAGAGAAAGAATGTACTGTAAAGCTGTACACTTATGGACTACCATAGACAAAATAACCAGGAAAATGTATATTGCATAATTAAGTGGTTCAGGGTTTAAATAAATCACTAAATGATATTACTAAATAATAAAACTTACCATTATTATTTTTTTCTTTGATATCAACACTTTTCTCCTCCAGTAAATATTTTACCACAGAGAGACGTCCTCCTACTGAGGCATTTAACAATGCTGTAGTACCTGAATATAATTTAAATAATTATCATTCTTTTTTTAACATTTATCTTCTCATATATATTCTATCTATCTATATATCCTCTGTCTGTCTAAATGCTAAATAATAAAACTTACCAACATTATCTTTTTCTTTAATATCAACACTTTTCTCCTCCAGAAGATATTTTACCACAGGGAGATGTCCTTTATATGAGGCACGTAACAATGCTGTACTACCTGAATATGATTTTAATCATTATCATTCTTTTTTTAACATTTATCTTTTCATATATATTCTATCTATCTATATATCTATCTATCTGTCTGTCTGTCTGTCTATATGATAAATAATAAAACTTACCAACATTATTTTTTTCTTTAATATCAACACTTTTCTCCTCAAGTAAATATTTTACCACAGGAATATGTCCTCCATATGAGGCACATAAAAATGCTGTATCACCTGAATATAATAATAATCATTATCATTTGTGTTTCAATATTGATCAGCCTAACTTTCATATATTATGCTTTTTATCATTACTAAATGATATCATTAAATAATAAAACTTACCAACATTATTTTTTTCTTCAATATCAACACTTTTCTCCTCCAGTAAATATTTTACCACAGAGAGATGTCCTCCATTTGAGGCACGTAACAATGCTGTATAACCTAAAAATAATTTTAATCATTATCACTTGTGTTTCAATATTGATCAGCTTATCTTTTAATATATATCCTTCTTTTTAATATTATCAATCTGTCTATCTCTTTTATCTTACTATCCATTTATAATATATATATCTATAATACAAAGTAGAACAATGTCTGTCCGTCTGAAGCTTAAGATCTCAGTAACCACTGAACCGATTGGGCTCTACTCTTCAGGGAATATACCTACTGGTCCTGTGATGATTTTAAGCTATTTTCTTGGGGGGTGGGACACCAGCAACCCCCCCAAAAAATGAAAAATACCCCCCTCAAAAAAAAAATTTTCTTTTTACTTTTTCTTTTTAAATCTAAAATACGAAAAATTAGGTTGATCAAACCTCTTGGGGCAAAGCCCCTAGAAGCTAGGGGCGAAGCCACTAGTTTATTTATAATACAAAGTAGAATGATGTCTGTCTGTCCGTCTGAAGCTTAAGATCTCGGTAACTGCTAAACCAATTGGGCTCTACTCTTCAGGGAATATACTTACTGGTCCTGTGGTGGTTTTAAGCTATTTTCTTGAGGGGTGAAACACCCCCCCCCCCAAAAAAAAATATATATTAAAAGATTGAAAAGAAAGTGTATGGATAACCCATAAAATTGTTAATAAAATATGTTTTTTTTTAATTTTTTTTTGAATATGTTGAATATTGCTTCTCCAATTTTTTAAAAATACCTCTTGGGCAAAAGCCCCTAGAGGCTAGGGGCAAAGCCGCTAGTATTTATATTAGGGTTGGGCCGGATAGTTTTTTGGCCAGATATCCGGCAAATGCCGGATATCCAGCAAACTTGCGGTTATCCAGCCAAATTGCTGGATATCCGGCCGGATAACCAGCAATTAGGGGGGGCTGTGGCCCCTTATATTTATAATTAGTTGAAAAATTAAATAGAAATATTTTTTTGTGGGGGTATTTTTTTCTAGGGGCGATTTCTCTTGGGAGAGAGGTGGTACCCTCACCCAAAAAATTTATAAACCTTCCCAGGGCATTTGAGAGGCTACACTGTAAAGGAGAACCCGATTGGTTCAGCGGTTAGCGAGATCCTTCAGTACAGACAAACAGAAAGACAATATTAACCCCTGTTGGTGGATGGATGGGGAGGTGGCATTGAACGCATGCCCCCCCCCCCCCTGTGTATTTTTTCTGTATAAAAGGTAGAGGGCTATAACTAAATGACTTTCGAAATATGGGTATGACACATAACTGAGAGTGTAATTTTTTTAATACCTCCTTCCTGGCGGGCACAGGATGCCAGCAAACCTGGCAAGGTCATACAGGTAAAAAGTAAAAACATTTTTAATACTTAAACAAAGCATTTCATGTTATCAAATACTTAAATATTCTATAGTATATGAAATATAGGTGTTCAAGTCGATTTCAGGTTCCAGGTATAGTCCTGCAAGTCCTGAACCTCAAGTGTCCAGAAATCTTTAAACGGTTCCTGTGACAGCAATTTTTGACTTAGACACTTCCAATTTTAAATTTAGGCTTTTTAAATATATGTCTTTATGACATATTACAATTTCATAAAATCCATTGCTGTTTACCTGCTGACCACCAGTTTGAGGCTGGCAGCTGCCAAGAACTGCTGCCCCCACCAAAATTTATGTTTTTCTAATATAAAGTTTACATAAAGATAAACATATTCAGAAAAAAATGTTCTTATAGCTTCAATAATAAGAAAATTATAGTCATTTATAATTAACAAAGCAGAAATTTTTGTTGTAAAATTTAAAATATTATATTGCCGGATATCCGGCCAGATAGTTTCATATCCGGCCCAACCCTAATTTATATATTCTATCAGTAACTGAATAAATTACTAAATAATATTATTAAATAATAAAACTTACCAAAACTATTTTTTTCTTTAATATCAGCACCGTTCTCCTCCAATAAGTATTTTACCACAGAGAGATGTCCTCTTAGTGAGGCATGTAACAATGCTGTAACACCTAAAAATTATTACAATCATTATCATTTGTGTTTAGATATTTATAATTATATATAAATGTATATATATATTTATATTTCTATATTTTATCAGTAACTAAACTTTTCTTGATATTTTGTCTATAGTAGTCCATAAGTGTACAGCTTTACAGTACATTGTTTCTATTTGTTAAAGCAACACGTATGATAAAAGAAAAAGATTCTATTTAGAGTAAAATGCTTATGTATCAATCAAAAACTATATTTTTTGATTTTTTACTGATCCACTTCATTATGCAAATCCAAAGAAAATCAATTGGAAACCATTTATTTTGCACTTTTCTCCCTTTTAAAAGATTGAATCTAATAAAATAACAATTTTTTAAGGGATATATGCATTGATTATAATAAAAAACAGTATAAGGTAGAAATTAATGATTTTTCTAAATAAAAGAAATTCGACCCTTATCACTTTAGAGGACAGCTGCTGAACCCCAGTTTAATGGATAAAGCTGAATACATGTTAAAGATATAAATTACCTTCAAAATTATACAAAAATGTTTTATGATGTGTTAAAAAATCCATTTTAAAATCTTGATTTTGAGGATGATGGCCTTTAAGGTGCTCCTTCTGGTGGTGATGGTGAGCCAAATGTTATCAGAGTGCATTCCCATAATGACAACTTATATATTGAACTATGGTCCAATTTTTGTATTAATAGCAGCCTCAGACCAAGCAGTATTAAAAACGAAAAAAATTACAATTTAAATTACTCAAATTCATAAGGTAAATACTGTACTTTTTAGATGATGGTTATATTTTGTGTCAGGAGGCTCCATTGGAGGCTGCTATGACTACAAAAAATGGTACATAGGTTAATAGACAAGTTGTTGTAATGGGCATGCAACATCAACACCTCCAGGAGCATCTGAAAGGTCATCATCCTGAAATTCAAGATTTTAAAATTAATTTTATTAATACATTAAAAAACATTTTGTATACTTTTCAGGGTAATTTTTATCTTTAACATGTATATGATACAACCATTAAACTGGAGGTCAGCAGTTTTCCTCTAAAGTGATAAAGGTCAAATTTCTTTTTTTCTAATATTTCTAATTCAAAAATATCATTAATTTCTACCTTACACTGTTTTTCATAATAATCAATGCATAAATAAAAATTGTTATTTTATCAGATGCAATCTTTTAAAAAGGAGAAAAGTGCAAAATAAATAGTTTCCCATTGATTTTCTTTGGTTTTGCATAATAAAGTGGATCAGTAAAAAATCAAAAATATAGTTTTTGATTGATACATAAGCATTTTACTTCAAACAGAATCTTTTTTTTTTATTATATGTGTTGCTTTAACAAAGAGAAAGAATGTACTTTAAAGCTGTACACTTATGGACTACCATAGACAAAATAACCAGGAAAATGTATATTGCATAATGAAGTGGTTCAGAGTTTAAATAAATCACTAAATGATATTACTAAATAATAAAACTTACCATAATTATTTTTTTCTTTAATATCAACACTTTTCTCCTCCAGTAAGTATTTTACCACAGAGAGATGTCCTCCATATGAGGCGAGTAACAATGCTGTATCACCTAAAAATTATTACAATCATTATCATTTATGTTTAGATATTTATAATTGTATATAAAAATATATATATTTATATTTCTATATTTTATCAGTAATTAAATAAATCACTAAATGATATTACTAAATAATAAAACTTACCTGAATATAATAATAATCATTATCATTTGTGTTTCAATATTGATCAGCCTATCTTTCATATATATCATGCTTTTTATCATTACTAAATGATATCATTAAATAATAAAACTTACCAACATTATTTTTTTCTTCAATATGAACACTTTTCTCCTCCAGTAAATATTTTACCACAGAGAGATGTCCTCCATTTGAGGCACGTAACAATGCTGTATAACCTAAAAATAATTTTAATCATTATCACTTGTGTTTCAATATTGATCAGCTTATCTTTTAATATATATCCTTCTTTTTAATATTATCAATCTGTCTATCTCTTTTATCTTACTATCCATTTATAATATATATATCTATAATACAAAGTAGAACAATGTCTGTCCGTCTGAAGCTTAAGATCTCAGTAACCACTGAACCGATTGGGCTCTACTCTTCAGGGAATATACCTACTGGTCCTGTGATGATTTTAAGCTATTTTCTTGGGGGGTGGGACACCAGCAACCCCCCCAAAAAATGAAAAATACCCCCCTCAAAAAAAAAATTTTCTTTTTACTTTTTCTTTTTAAATCTAAAATACGAAAAATTAGGTTGATCAAACCTCTTGGGGCAAAGCCCCTAGAAGCTAGGGGCGAAGCCGCTAGTTTATTTATAATACAAAGTAGAATGATGTCTGTCTGTCCGTCTGAAGCTTAAGATCTTGGTAACTGCTAAACCAATTGGGCTCTACTCTTCAGGGAATATACTTACTGGTCCTGTGGTGGTTTTAAGCTATTTTCTTGAGGGGTGAAACACCCCCCCCCCCAAAAAAAAAAATATATATTAAAAGATTGAAAAGAAAGTGTATGGATAACCCATAAAATTGTTAATAAAATATGTTTTTTTTAAATTTTTTTTTGAATATGTTGAATATTGCATCTCCATTTTTTTAAAAATACCTCTTGGGCCAAAGCCCCTAGAGGCTAGGGGCAAAGCCGCTAGTATTTATATTAGGGTTGGGCCGGATAGTTTTTTGGCCAGATATCCGGCAAATGCCGGATATCCAGCAAACTTGCAGTTATCCAGCCAAATTGCTGGATATCCGGCCGGATAACCAGCAATTAGGGGGGCTGTGGCCCCTTATATTTATAATTAGTTGAAAAATTAAATAGAAATATTTTTTTGTGGGGGTATTTTTTTCTAGGGGCGATTTCTCTTGGGAGAGAGGTGGTACCCTCACCCAAAAAATTTATAAACCTTCCCAGGGCATTTGAGAGGCTACACTGTAAAGGAGAACCCGATTGGTTCAGCGGTTAGCAAGATCCTTCAGTACAGACAAACAGAAAGACAATATTAACCCCTGTTGGAGGATGGATGGGGAGGTGGCATTGAACGCATGCCCCCCCCCCCCTGTGTATTTTTTCTGTATAAAAGGTAGAGGGCTATAACTAAATGACTTTCGAAATATGGGTATGACACATAACTGAGAGTGTAATTTTTTTAATACCTCCTTCCTGGCGGGCACAGGATGCCAGCAAACCTGGCAAGGTCATACAGGTAAAAAGTAAAAACATTTTTAATACTTAAACAAAGCATTTCATGTTATCAAATACTTAAATATTCTATAGTATATGAAATATAGGTGTTCAAGTCGATTTCAGGTTCCAGGTATAGTCCTGCAAGTCCTGAACCTCAAGTGTCCAGAAATCTTTAAACGGTTCCTGTGACAGCAATTTTTGACTTAGACACTTCCAATTTTAAATTTAGGCTTTTTAAATATATGTCTTTATGACATATTACAATTTCATAAAATCCATTGCTGTTTACCTGCTGACCGCCAGTTTGAGGCTGGCAGCTGCCAAGAACTGCTGCCCCCGCCAAAAATTATGTTTTTCTAATATAAAATTTACATAAAGATAAACATATTCAGAAAAAAATGTTCTTATAGCTTTAATAATAAGAAAATTATAGCCATTTATAATTAAAAAAGCAGAAATTTTTTTTGTAAAATATAAAATATTATATTGCTGGATATCTGGCCGGATAGTTTCAATATCCAGTATCAGGCTGGATATTAAAAATTATTATTTTTTTCTTTAATATCAACACTTTTCTCCTCCAGTAAATATTTTACCACAGAGATATGTCCTCCTAGTGAGGCATTTAACAATGCTGTATCACCTAAAAATTATTACAATCATTATCATTTGTGTTTAGATATTTATAATTGTATATAAATCCTTCTTTTCATCATTATTAATCTATCTATCTAACTATATTTCTATCTATCTAGGAATATTTAATGATTAATTATAGATGGATAGATAGACCCACAAAAATTTATCTTTTAGGATTCACAACCTTTAATGTATTATCAAAAGTTGCATATGTCCTTCTGATCTATACACAAATGCAAAATTTACCCACATTAACAACAGAGATTTTCAGAGTAAAAGTTTTGAAAAAGTGACTGAGCAAAAAGTAACTTTTTACATGAAATTAATGTAGAAATCCTATTTTTATTACTAGCAGAAACTTTTTACTTACAAGTAATATAAAAATAGGTTTTAAGTTAAAGCATTTTTTACACATATTTTTGAGTCTTTTTAGGGTAATGGTATTTTGAAAAATTAAAATTTCACCAAAAGGATTTTTTATTCCAAAAAGCATAATTAACCAATTTCTATATGATTGACATGTCAAAAAGGGGGTGGAGTAACTGTCATAATTAATTCTTTTCATTGATAAGGATAAGTAAATAGCCTGAAATTTGAAAATAATCATTTCATTTAGAAGTATTTTTTGCCAATAAAAAAAAAAAATTTCAGTAACTAGATAAATCACTTAATTATATTACTACACGCCAGGCTACAATTGAATCAAGACAAAAGCAAGTGCCAAGCTCTGGGACCTATGTGTGGTGAAATTAGACAGAAAACCATGATGAATCCAGGTAAAACCAAAATTTTTCAGCCGGGTCTTTTTGAGAAAATTAGATTTGAAAATTTCAAGTTTTTTATCCGCATAATCATGACATGAAAAGCAAAGATTATCTATTTAAAATTTTGAGCAACTTTTCTTTTATGAACTCTTTCATAAAACCTCTCTATACATGATTTATTTCAGGCTAAACTTCCGTGACCTTAGCAAAACAACTGATAAAAAAGGCCATTCATTAACTCCCTTCAGGAGTGTTTTTATGAAGAACTTTATAAAAGCAAACTTGTTCAAAATTTTACATAAATAATATCTATCTATCTATCTATTTATCTATCTATCTATCTATCTATCTATCTATCTATATATCTATCTATCTATCTATCTATCTATCTATCTATCTATCATTCACAAACAGCTATAAAAATGTATGTCTGGTCGTCAGCAGTTTAATGATTGAAGATAAATTTTAAATCATAAAGAGGTGTATCATACATATAAAAATCATTTGCAGATTACCGCTTTGGTCTCAAATAAAAATGTCCAAAATCAACCCACCCTAATATATACTGTATATTCTTTACATACCAGCAAATATACTTAACTTATTTTGCCAGTCCCATTCTTTGATATTTTGATATATGGTTTTATATATCCACGCTTTGGATATATAAAGACTGGAAGATAAAATATTACAGTTTAGAAACAACTAGATTTAAAATAGAAAGAAATAAAGGAAAATCATATTCTACATTTTTTTCTAGCTAAAAAATTCCAATATTATAATCATTTAGATTTCTTTCAATAAACCTCTCAAGTTAATTAATCTTCACCTAATATATCTCTATATCTGATGAGAGTAGGATCTTGTGTCAATAGTTGAGTAACTCCATCTAAATCCCCCACATAGCACAAGTACAGAAATTTCCTCTTGTCCTCTTCACTGGTAGCCATTTCTTTAAAAAGATAAACATTATAGGTTTTATTAGAATAATGAAACTTTTTGATCTTATTTAAGGCCTTTAATTGTTATTCTCAATATCAATATTATTTATTAATTTGTATAATATCATACACTTGTAGAATTTAAAACTTTTATATTAAAGGGTTTGTGCATGAGAAAATGTCTCATCTGATTATCAAACCTTAACATGCACCTTTGGCTATACTGATCGGCCAAAAACGTTCTTTTAACAAAAATATCAAGGATTTTGTGGCATTTTGGGAGAAAAAATGGAAAAACACTTTTTTATTCACAGACAGTTCTTTTTGAGGAACATCGTCTTACAAACGACAAAAAAAGCACTTATTTTTTTATAATAAGTGGAAAAATTTGAAATTGTCACACCTGTTCTATCACTCTCAATTGTATCACTCTCACTATCAGTTCTAAAAACAATAATTATATTAGGGAGGGAAAGCGCATTGGACTGGAAATTTTACTGGTACCCAAAGTTTTATAACCACAGTATCATTTTGTTAGCTCAATAACTTTTGGTACTTTGGTACATAAACACGTTTGTAAAGGGTTTAGGTTTTTTTGGCAGATAAATGAATAATCCTTATATAGAAATGACATGATGTCTGTCTGTTTATCTGTAGCTTAGGATCTCGCTATCTGCTGGACCAATATGGTTCTTCTCTAAAATGGCTTATTCCAAGACCAATAAAGGTTTCGAAAACAAATTAATTGTGGGAGGGGTAAGTACTAAAGCAGGTCCTCCCAAGAAAAATCAAAACTGAAAGCTTCTCCCGTTACATAAAAAAATAACTAAAATGGAAAGTTTAGTTCTTCCCTCTTCTCCCTCAAGCTAGGATCGAAGCCTCTAGGGGCTTTTTCCCCAAGAGGTTTAATCAAGAGGTGTTATTTAGATTTTAAAAGAAAAAGTAAAAAAAATTTATTTAATTAACTTTTTAAGAGATCTATACAATAATCATTATATAAAATAATATTTAGATATTAATTGTATTTCAGAGAAAGAAAATTTGGAAAATAAGCAATTTGACCTCTATTACTTCATAGGACAGCTGCTAACCTCCAGTTGGCAGGATCTAGTCAAATACTTTTAGAGAAATTAATTAGCCCAAAAGACACTCATATTGGTGGTGATGATGACCCAAATGGTATCATAATATATGAGCATTATGACAACTTATCTATTAAACTATGTTTTAAGAGAAATACCAAAACATACAAATATGGTTTTTAAATTATCCAATTCATAAGGTATATACTGTAGTTTAAAAAAGATAGTTATATTTCTTATTACTGAAGGATGCTACAAATTCAAAAATTGGATCATAGTTTAATAGATAAGTTGTAATAATGCTGATGAACATTGACACCATCTAGGTCATCATTGCCATGAATAAGAGCGTCCTCAAGATCATCATCCCAAAAATTAAGATTTAGATACTCACTTTTTTACCATATTAAAAAACTTTTTTTCACTTTTTGGGCTAATTATTATCTCTAGAAAGTATTTAACTACAACCTGTAAACTTGAACTTTGCACCTGTCCTCTGAAGTGATAGAGGTCAAATTGATTATTTTCCAAATTTTATTTCTTTAAAATACAATTAATATCTACCTAATATTATTTTATGTAATAATAATTGCATAAATCCCCTTTTAAAAAGTAAAAAACTTAAAAAATGAGAGATAAGTAAAATAAAAACTTACACCCAAATTTGCATATTTTTTGTATTTTCGACAATTTTCCAACAAATAGAAAGATATTTTTAAACTGATTACTTGGGCTTGTAAATAAGCTGTTTTAGTATCTTATGTCAAAAAGATCTGTTGAATCGTTAGAATTGTCATAAACTCTATTTTTTGGAAATATAAGTGCCATTTTTGTGCTATTTGTAGTTTAGGAGCTACGTTGAAAATTGTGAGAAAGGTTGAAAAGTTTTAAGTAAGTTGGAACATTTTATCACGTAGCTCCTAAACTACAAATAGCACAAAAATGGCACTTATATTTCCAGTTTATGACAATTCCAACGATATACATAACGTTTTTCTACTATTAATACAAGCCGCGCAATTTGAATTTTAAAAATGTGAACATTTTTTCCACAATCTTTAAATCTGTAAATCTTCAAAAATAAGGTCTTTGGAAAAACCGGTTTTTAAGGCATAGTTTGTTGAAAAAATAATTTTTAAATTTTTGAAACATAAATGTCCCAGAATAGGTTTTCCAAATATATAAAGCATTTTATATAATGTTTTTACTTTCTATGCATAATTAAGATTTTAAAAAAAACGTTTCTATTGAAACACCCTGTAGTTTGAGTTTGCATAATCTTTCTATTTTTTTTTACTTTCTTATGACAACTGAACATCTGCTCTATAAATTACTTTGTCCATCAACACTCTATGACTTTTTTTGGTCTGACACTTATGGATGTTGTTGTCATCCTGGTTAATTAGAAGATTTTATCTAACAAGGATGACAACTTTTAGTTAGGTACGAATTCAAAACCAATCAATATCCACTGGAAAACAACCGGTTCTCATTCATGCTGAAAAATCATACATAGTTTCATATTAGAGATAATTTTCCACTAATAATAAAATGAATATCATAAAATATTACTAGTTTTGTTAGCCTGAGCCTTCAGCCCCTTGGGCCTAACAAAACTTACTTTCAATCCTTTAATTTTTCATTTGATTATCTGTGGAAAGCTATCTGTATTCTGATGCGATAAAAAACTTTTTACTATTACTTTTGATTTTCAGCCTCGTTGACAGCCTCTGACAAATTCAGTCCTGTCTCAGTTTTAACGTTGGCTCTGACTGTACCTACCACACCTGCGGCTTCGGCGTCACTGACTGGTCCCCCTGTACCTCCATCTGAGCCCGCACTGACTTGTCTCACTGCACCTCCAGCTGATGTGGCACTGACTTGTCCCACCACACCTCCAGCTGAGGTATCACTGACTGGTCCCCTCGCACTTATGGCTGATGCGGCACTGACTGTTCCTCCCATACTTCTGGTTGAGGCACCAATGACTGGATCCCCTGTACCTCCATCTGAGATGGCAATGACTGGTCCCCCTGCACCTCTGACTGAGCCAGCACTGACTGATCCCCCCGCACCTTTGACTGAGGTAGCTTTGCCTGGTCCCTCCTCGCCTTTGGATGAGGTGGTACTGACTGGACCCTCTACACCTTCAGCTGGTTCCCATGCACCTCCAGCTGAGGTGGCACTGACTGTTCCCCCCACACCTCCAGCTGAGTTGGTACTGACTGGTCCCTCTGCACCTCCAGCTGAGGAGGCACTGTCTGGTCCCCCTACACTTCCATCTGAGGTGGCACTGTCTGGTACCCCTGCACCTCCATTAGAGGCGGCACTTTCTGGTCCCCCAGCACCTCCATCTGAGGCGGCACTGACTGGTTCCCCTACACCTCCATCTGAAAGGGCACTGCTTAGTCCCCCTGCACCTCCATTTGAGGCGGCACTTTCTAGCCCCCCCACACCTCCATCTGAGGCGGCACTGCTTGGTCCCCCCGCACCTCCATCTGAAGCGGCACTGACAGGTTCCCCTACACCTCCATCTGAGGTGGCACTGCCTGGTCCCCCTGCACCTTCATCAGAAGGGGCACTGATTAGTCCCCCTGCACCTCCATTTGAGGCGGCACTTTCTGTTCCCCCCGCACCTCCATCAGAGGCGGCACTGCCTGGTCCCACTGCACCTCCATCTGAGGGGGCACTGCTTAGTCCCCCTGCACCTCCATTTGAGGCAGCACTTTCTGGTCCTCCCGCACCTCCATCTGAGGCGTGGCCGCCCTCCAACATCCCTCAGCCAGGCTCTGATTCCTCCGCCTACACAGATAATATAGATAGATATTACAGTGTCCCGGATTTGAAAAATTTTGTTATCAAACATAAATAAAACTTTAGAAATACACTGGAAAAATCTGACACTTTCTTTTTTAATATTTCTATCAAGGATAAGACAATGGCTGATAAATTGAGATACAGCCTAAAAAATTATACACAAAATTACCACTTTTGTAGATTACAATTAATGTTTGAAACATGTGGACACTTAACTTAATGAACCAACCAATCTAAATATAATACAGTCTCCAAAGTTGTTAAGCCAAGGAATAAGAAAACGTTACTATAAAACTTTGGGTGCTAGAGTAATAAACAGTTTAATATCCCCTCCCTCCCTGATTTTTATCCTTCTCTTGTTAAGCTTTGCTTTTATTTAAGTTGACACATCCTTGTTAGAAATAAATATTACCTTTTAGATTATTCTGTTCAGCCCAAAGTATGAGAGACAATTATTTCAATAAATGGGAACCTAAACAAAATTAAATTAAAACTTTTTTTAAAAAGCTTGGCTTCTATATAATTTGATATATCTCTTGCATTTTTTAAAGTGACTACTAAACAACAAATAGCACAAATAAGATACATATATTTCCAAATTCTAGAGTTTATGACAATTCTAATGGTATGCATAACATTTTTCTATTAACACAAGCCACACAATTAAAATTTTAAAAATAAATACATTTTTGCACACCCTTTAAATTGGTCGTGGTTCATGAATCTTCAAAAATTAGGCACTTTGGCAAAATCGGTCTTAAGGCATAATTTGTTGAAAACCATGAAATGTTTTTTTTTCTAATACCAAATGTCCCACATCATTGAAGAAAATGAGATATTGACTTCTAATTTCTGTCAAAGGTAAGTGGATTAAATTAAGCAACACTTTTGTTCCATTAAAAAAAAAGAACTTTATTTCTAAGTATTAGCATATTCTGGAACCTGCAGCATTTTAATCGTAACAGAGTCAACCCCCCCCCCCCCCTCATATTCTTATGGACGTAAAAAGTCACCTTATGTATTTTTGATACATTTATATCACATTTGAATTTGAATCAAATTGTATGTAACCTAAACTAAAACAAAAACAAAACTGACTGACTAAACTAAAAAGAATAAAATAGATTTCCCCTCTTTCCTCTGCCGCAAGACAGATTTTCATTTATTTTTTGTTGTTGTTATAACAGTAGATTTTACATTAATTTTCTCCCAAAAAAGTTGAGTAACTATTTTCAATTATGATTCTGAGGGAACCAGCTAAAAAAAACTTGGTTGGGAATCACACGCGAAATATTTTAGTACAGGGAGGAAAAGGATAATGCAAGAAAATTTAATCCTTACCTCTCAATAGCTACAAGCTACTAAAGGTAGAATTTTACAACTGAAGATAAGACAGAATATATCTTTGTTTTGATTTACATAATCTATACCTGTGTCCCTGTTTATAATCATTATGTACAACGTACATATAATACCCCATGCTTATAAAACACAAGCGTTATGGTACAATCCCTTTAGTCTGCAATGATCCAAATGAAACAACCTCTTTATAAGATTTCAAAAATCAATTTAGATAAATTTTAGGTAAATCCTAAACAGTTTGTATTTGTTGTTTTTTTCATTGATCTTAGCTTATCTATCTGTGTTAGACAGAACATCCCCCCCCCCCCCCCACCTCCAAACCAAACAACAAAGTTTCTTATAAAAAGTTCTGTAACCCGCCTAAAAAAAAATAAGGTTTTTCCCTCCATAATTCAGAATTCTTTTTCAGTATGGCTTCAAAACCGATAAATATCCATTGGGTATGAACCATATTTAAGCCACACTGAAAAATCATGTATCGTATTGTATGATATCTAGTTTTCTACAAATATAGAAATTGACAATCATATGATCAGCCCGTGCCTTTGGCATCTCAGTGCTAATAAAACTGGTTTTACTCTAATAATTGTTTCTTTTTCTATCCGCAGAAAGCTGTTTATAATATGATGCTATAATTTTTCCAAATTAGTTTATTTTCTCACCCCCCCCCCTAGAAAAAGAAAAGAAAAGCAAGCGTGAGGATAATAAACCCCCAATGTAAAGTTAACCTTGAAGGTGTGGGAGGTTTATTTTGTCATCCCATTTGTTTGTATTTTAGATCTTTTAGAAATTTTTAAAAAAAAATTTGGGGGGGGGGGGAATTTTTCTTTTTTTATGGAGGGTTGTGGGTGTCACTGAAGAGTAGAACCCAATTGGTTCAGTGGTTACTTAGATCTTAAGCTTCAGACAGACAGACAGACATCGTTTTACTTTGTATTATATTCAATAGAGGCGCAGTTGCTAGTGGTTAGGTTCAATATTAATAATCATTCTATGTAGGGTAAAAAACAAGTTTGGTAGAAATTGATGGTGTATTACAGTACGCCTTATTCTCAAGACATTTTTAAAAGCGAAGTCTTTCTATAATTAGGGTTTGTACATCTATAAGTAACAGTTGGCTCTCTTCCTTAATTCACCGGCATGTTAAATTTTTCCTATCTATTTTAAACTTTGGACAAAGACTCCTGTAATAGTTAGGTATGATTTAGTAAGCGTAGCAACATTATAGTTGTTAACAGATAGTCCATAAATACATTTAAAACATGCTGAATTTTAACTTTTTTTACAATATCTTTATTTGTATGAGATAATCATTCTATTTATCTCATTTTTGGAAAATTGATTCCTAAGAGAATAAGGGACAATGATTTAAGGGAAGCATTTCTAACTTATAAATACAAGTATGTCCTTAGAAAACAGTAAAAGTGTCGAACTATGACGTCAGAAAAAATTACCAATTAACTAATGAGAGGCCGCTATATATTTTACCACAGTGAATACTGGCTTCTTATTGGTTAATTGTTCATTTTTTTCTGACGCCATAGTTCGACACTTTTACTGTTTTCATGTCCTTATACAGTATCCAGTAATTATGTTATTTTGCAACAAATACATTTACAATTTTGTTTAGGCTTGGTTTATATTTTGCTCATTAAGTTTTGAAACTCTACAAGTGTTAATCTTATTTGTCTTACGATGTGATTTTAGAGCTTCGCATTTATAGCATCCTTGTTCTAACTTGGCTTGAAGCATTTTTTGTCTTATTGCCATGGTTTCAACCTGTAGCTTGTGTGTGTGTGTGTGTGTGTGTGTGTGTGTGTGTGTGTGTGTGTGTTTGTGTGTGTGTGTGTGTGTGTGTGTGTATGTGTGTGTGTGTGTGCGTAGCTCGTGTGTGTGATCCTATATGTCTGTGTGTGTGTGTTTGTGTGAGTGTGTGATCCTTTTGGAGTGTGTGTATGCAGAAGTGTGTGTGTGTGCGTGTGTGTGTGTGTGTGTGTGCAGGAGTGTCATTAGCATATGCTTCCTTAGAATCTATACTCAAAGGGAAAATAAGGAGACAGAAGGATAAAAAGTCTTTAAAAATGTTAAGCTTCCCTAAAAAGAAGGACTCGATTGTGTTATGAGGATGCTGCGCTAATAACTTTGTACTTTGTTGTTCAATGAGCCATTAATTCAAACATCATATAAAAAGTTTATTAATGTCCAATGATTTTTTTGTCAACAACATGTTTTTAATGGACATACGGATTTTTTAGCTTATAAAACTGGATTTCATCTTATGAAATTTCATTTTTATATCGGCGTAAAGCTGTCTATGATACAATATTGCTTTTGAAAGTTTGAAAAAAAATATATTGTTTGAAGATTTTGCTGTGTAATTGAAGTGTATCTATTCTATAAAATTATTTGTCCGTCCGTCAGTGTGTCCCAAATATTCTAATTTTCTAAAAGTATGCATGTCATTTAGGGTTATCATGATTTTAATCTATTATTTCAGATACATATTTGTACGTCATATTTTTTCATATTAGAAATTAAATATTTTTGAGAAAAAAAAATCTTCAAAACTTTTTGTGAAAAATCTTTGAAATATAATTGGTATCATTATCACAAAAATAAACATAGGAGGTTGCTCTGTTATAAAATGGAATTCTTTATTAGATCTTTCTTGGGTAGCGTGTTTTTCTGTACTTTTCATACAGGTAATAGTTATTTCTCGCATCGTATTATAAACGGCTTTCCGCGGATATAGAATGTACAATTATGAGATTAGAACTAGTTTTTTTAGCCCCGAGGTGCCGGAGCTTTTATCAAGTTATCTCAAAGAATAATATCTGAATTAGTCATACTATGGTGGGTGAATCACAATTAATGCATTGTTGTTGTTTTTAAGATACCCCACTTGGAGAATTTAAACAAATCTTAATAATGATAATAATAAAAATAAGGATGACTACACCCATAAAAGCGTAGCTCTGAAATGGAAGGAAAAAAGCACATTAACACTTACTTACATTTTTAGGACTTGATTATATAGAGATACTTCGCTTATAATATTGTACCTTATTGTAATAGGAATCAGTACTTAAAAATCAAACTAATCGGATAATTTTAACATATAAAAATTTGTTGTCAAAAAAGTAAAAATCAAGATGTTTTAAATGGACTTTCTGGTAACGATTATAGAGTTGCTGCGCTTTCTAAGTCCTACCTAACTATTAGACGAATTTGAGGCAAAGTTTCAAATCGATAGGAAAATTCTAACATGTTTAAATTAACGATAAGAGCTAACCGTTGTGGACGTACGGATCGACGGACAAACCGACACTAATCACAGAAAAGCTTCGCTTTTAAAATATAAGCCATCTAAGTTACTTATTTGATAATACTAGCGGTTACGCCCCTAGAGGCCACTGGGGGCTTTTTTTAGATTCAGCGGTTATCGAGATCCTTCGGTACAAACAAACAGACAGACATACTGATACTTAATCATAAGGATTATATTATTTCAAATAAGAAAGGATATTAGATATTACATAAAAATATTAGTTTAAAAATTCATGTAATTATATTGGTATTTAGGCCAGACTTTTAGGAAGTTTACACGTAAACTTAGATAAGATTATTGACTGTGCATAAAAATCCTATTTATGTCAAGATTTTACTTAATTTGTCATTTTTAAAAGCGAAGCTTTTCTATAATTAGGGTCGGTCCGTCTGTACGTCCGTCCATACGTCTAAGACAGATAGTTTTTTAGATATGTTAGAACTGTCCTATCGATTTCAAACTTTGCATTGCGATTCCTGTAGTTGTTAGGTATGATTTAGAAAGCGTAGCAACTCCCAGAATGTCCGTACGTCCATTTTAAACATGTTGATTTTTTACTTTTTTAACAACAAATTTTTATGTGATCTAATTATCCGAATGTTCTGATTATTGGTATATTTATTCATGGAAGAACAAAGTACAATATCGTAAGCAAAGCAACTCTATAATCAAGTCCTAAAAATATAAAAAGTATGTCCATAAACATTATCCTGTATCAAGCAGTTCTTTCAATAAATTTACTCACAATTTTGCTTTGACTCTTATTCATTCATATCCTGATTATTCAGTTCTGACACTTTACAAGTGTAAATGTCCGTTTGTCTTATCGTTTCAGAGCTTCACTTTTATGGATGTTGTCATCCTTGTTTTATTTTTGAATTGTTCTGCTAAATCTATTCATAAATTAAATTGTTGTATTAACAATCAAAGAGAGAGAGGGGGGACAATGGGTTGGATTAACAACTTTGGGGACTTTTACTAAGTCTGATTGGTTGATTTATTACGTTGAGTGTTCAACCACTAATTCTAATCTACAGGAGTGGTAATTTTGTGTGTCATCATTGGGGTTGTTCATCAATTTATCGGCCATTGTCTTATCAATTTAGATTCCTGATTTGCAATCTTAATGCAAAAGCCTTTTCTTATTAATAACATTGTATTAGGAATGCCCCCCCCACCCCCACCCCCGCTTTGCCGAGAACATACAGACGCTGCTTAAAAAAAGCTGTTACCAACCAAAAACTAGCAGAACCGGTGGAACTTTTTTACGTCATTACACGTAGATAGATACCTTGGAAAGTGCGCATACACACACACACATACGCACGCGCGCGCACACTGAATCTCATACTAAGCCACACACGCGCGCACACGCGAGCGCGACCACACACACACACAACAAACCCAGACAATATTCATTTAAACATCAATCATTTTGGTTTTACCAAATTTTTTATTTTTAGTAAGAGCTGACTTTAAAAATAAGGTTTAAAATTTTACATAATTGTTTTTTCAATTCTAAACCAATTATTTATTACTTATGTACTAGCGGTCATGCCCCTAGAGGCCTCTGGAGGCACTTGTTGAATTTGACAATTTTTATTTTAATTTTAATTTTCATTTAATTTTAGTTATAAAATTTTAAAATAGTTATAGACCTTTCAAGGGCCTATGACTCTATGAGAAGCTAAAGCAGGACCATATCGGTTCAGCGGTTAGTGAAATTCTTTAGTATATGCATGGAAACCAAGGTTGCATAAGGTTTTGAAAGCTTTTTGACAGAGTTGTAAGAAAAATATAGATGTAACAGAGTTATGGCCAAATACATGATCAAACATATAAAAACTTGCAGACTTTAGTTTTTATTGCTTAATTCTATCAAACTATATCCATACTCATTCTGAAATTATCATACACAAAAAATATTAAAGCTTTTAGATTTGTAGTTAGCTTATGTCTAAAAAAATGCATGATGAAAAAAATGAAGAGCTTTGATAAGATTGGAGAAATCCCTTTCTTCCGAGCTCTATAATAGCTACGTAAAAAAAACGCTCAGAACAAGTACAATGAAATCTTTTCCAAGCGGAGAAATGATTTTTATGTTTGAAGAAAAAACTTATTTATTTTTGCAAGTGGAGGGGGGGGATACCCACAAAGACTTTCCAAAAAATCAGTGCAGCTGTTCATGAGATTTTTAAGGACATACACAACAAAATTACCACTATATAGGATGAAAGTTAGTTCCCATTTTCATTAATAGATATTAATTTCCCGGTTTTTTTGGGGGGGTAAGTAAGTAAGCACGGTTAGGACTTCTCAGACAAAGGTCGTGCAATCAAAGGGTTTATTGTCTGATGGGTGTTACTACGAGTGTTTGGACAGAAAAAGAGACATTTGGCTCCTCTTAGTTATCCTGAGCCTGATCTTTAAATCATTTTAGTGGTGAGCCAGATCGGGGTGAGCCAAATTTTAGCCAATCACAGCGCGGCTTTTCATAAAATGCTGTGCTCTCATTGGTGGAAAGTTGGCTCACCCCGATCTGGCTCACCACTAAAATGATTGAAAGATTCAGCTCTGAGTTGTTGGACCATGGCGATTGAATGTCATGGACAGCATCCCCACCCGTATAAGGTAATTGACGAGGTAAGGAATAGTGACAATAAATATGAAAAGTGAGTGATTGAGTTGCTCTACTCATTGTACAAATATTCCAAGACCTACCTCCTCACGTTTATATGAAGCAGACGTAGTACACACAAACATACTATCATACAGGCAGTGTTACACCTTATGCTCCAAATGAATATAAAACATAAATTTTTTTCACATTGAAACATAGATTTGATTATTAAGAATTATTGTCTAAATATTATTTTTTTTTGGTGGGTTAAAAAATGTTTTTTTTGTGTTTTTTTTATCTCCTCTAATCTTGAATTAACTCCCCTCTTTTTTAAAGTTTTTAACCCTCCCCCAAACAAAAATTAAAGGCTTGGATGTCATTGAAATTATATGCAAATTAAACAGATTTTTGCGACATACCTTTTTTTAAAAAAAACAATCATCAAGCTGATGGAGCTACTAGCATTTTCATTTATATCCTATATATACAGGGTGTCCCTCGTAAACTGGTTTTTTTGAAACGCTTATTACTCCCTTAATATTTCAACTATAAGATTGTAAAATAAAAAGTATTTGGCAGCCTACTACTGACCATTTAATGATACAGTGATGAAAAATCCGCAAAGTTAACAGAAAAAAATCTACAAGGTAATACATAACATGCTGATTTTAGTGATTATAAGACTAATCCACAAGAAAAATATGCCTTAGTTAACTTTTAAAGCAGCTGGTGGTCAAATGGTGGATCACAAAGACTTACTCCAGACATTATAAGAACTTGCATTGTATTCTAATTAAAATATCTGGTATATTTCAGGTTCTTGTGTGCATTTGAAGCAAGCTCACATGAAAAATTAACAAAGAAGATCAATATAATGCCTATTTTTACATAATGTTTACTTATATTGCACTTCAGATTCTTGAATATTGAGAATTTCTGGTATTTTATGTCAAGTCTGTTCTATTTTCGTGCTTAGAAAGTCTGAGCTACCAGCTGTTTGGACCCTAACTAATCTTAAAGTTCACAAAGGAAATATTTTCTTGTGGGTTAGTCTATATTCAATAAAATGAACCTCTTATGTAATACCTGGCTCATTATTTACGAAAAAAACATTTTTCTGCATGGGGTCTCAGATTTTGATAAAAACTTCCAGTCCCCTTCATTTGGTCATAAAACAAAGGGATGGGTGATTTTTAACCTTTTTAATCCATTTAAAGTCCGATTTTTCGCGCATTTTCTCACTGTGGTGTTTTCACAATGAAAAAAAGGCATTTTTCGTGATTTTTAAGTTTAAAATTTTTACATTAGTTTTCAACGTACAGACATGTTTTATATATCAAATTAATCCCCCAGATAGGCACAATATAGAAATTTTCTTAAAAATCACAAAAATCAAGAACTACAGGGTGTTCCAACAAAAATGTCAAAACACGTTTTTTGAACTTTTGACACTGTCAGGAAACGAATTTTGCCCATTTTTCGCTTTGAGAGTGAATATCATCCATTTGAGCATACATATGAAGTAAATTTGGCGTGGTAACTCCATATTTGGACATTTTATAAATTTTTGAAACACCCTGTAAAAGTGATTTTTGCGTCTGCTGAGCTAAAAATTGGTCTAAATTGATTATTTTTTTTCAAATTAGTCTACAAAGTATCTAAGTATGTTAGGCCATAGTGTTTTCTGACGAGATTAGATTTTTTTTATTTTTTGGACACCTTGTATTTTCAAAAAATGGTACAATTTTTTTTATTTTTTTTTTGAATTTTTTTTTCTATTCTTAAGTTACCTAAAACTGTCACATAGATACAGATTTTGAATAATAACAATAATATTTGCCTATTTTACAAATTTATACACTTTTGTGACACCCTGTGCATGTTTTTAAAAAATGGTGGTTTTTGCCCATTTTGGGGGGGAAGGAGTCGTTTTAGGGCCATAGACTATTTCTTCATTTTTGTATAACTTTTCAAGGCACAACATTTGTTATTTATACATTTACCGCCTCAGGCAAACCGTTTTGCCGTATTTCATCGCCAAAGGCAGAATTTTTTACATTTTTTGCCGTTCCTAAGGTTTTAATGGGCATTATTGGTAAGAAGCCGTTGATTTATCAAAATCACTCTGAAGTACTTTTATCTAGGCAATTTAATTTACTAAATTTCATGTAAAGTAAAATTTTGTGTGCATCTAACCGTTTTTCGTCAAGATGGATTTCAATTGTTAAAACAGGAAAATGAAGTGAATATAATATTAATAATTGATATAACATTAGTAATAAAATAAACATATATCACGTCCATTTAAAATTCCTTTTGACAAAAATCAGTTAGATGAACAAAAAATTGTACTTTACATAAACGAGAACGATTGTGTCCATAAACAGGATCTAAAGGGATAAGACATTGGCCTATAAACTGATGTACATCCCCTTTGTTTATACACATAAATATCCCTTCTTTAGATTAAAATTGAGTTTGGACACTCAACTTAATGAATCAACCAATCATCAACCAATCAAAAATCAGTAAAAGTCCCTTACGAATTAGTATACCTTATTACCTTATTATAAAACTTTGGGGACTAGTGTAATAAACAACCTATTGTTTCCTCTCTCTCTGTTAATTAGGTCTGTAAGCTATTGATAAATAAGCGGCTAGGGGTGGCTGCGGCTGACAATAGCTAAGGGTGGCCGCAGCCGTAGGCGGCTGTGGATGGAAGTTTATTGCGGCTGCGACTGCAGCTTTGTCTAGATAAACACGGGCGCGGGTTTAGCCCCCAAAAATATTGGGATGGAATTTTATAATTAAGGGGGTTGGAGGGGAGGTTAAGCCCCTACAAGTCCACATTACAGCAGGTTGTTTTTGCAACTGAGGCCCTATTGACTTGATTTCAGGGATCTAAAAGGATAAGACTATGGCCGGAAAATTGATGTACATCCCAAATGATAATACACAAACTATTCCTTTTGCCGATTACAATTAGTGGTTGAAGCGTTTGGACACTCGGCTTAATGAACCAATCAATTAAAGCTCAGTAAAAGTCCTCATAGCTAACAAATAAGAAAACATTATTGTAAAACTTTAGGAACTAGTGTAATTAACAGCCTATTGGGCCCCCCCCCTCTCTCTCTCTCTCTTTCTCTCTCTCTCTGCTGAGTTGATTTAGTAAGCCGTGTGGCTGTTTGTGTGGTAAGCCGAAGCGTTTCAGCTTACCGGTTGCGAGTTCGAATCCAACGAGCCCCTAGCCTTGAAGTATTCTACCAATAACAAACTAGCAGGATTTACTCATACAGAAATTATATTTAAACTGAATACATTTACAATGGGTGATTACTATATATACAAAAATAGATGATAACAATGAGTTAGGTTTGAAGGGGGTGTGGGAGACAAGGGCGTAGCCCGCGGCGGTAGTCATCTGTGGGGTAAGCTGCAGTAAAGGGGAAGGCATCACCTCCCGGTAGGATAGTTGCCTGAGGGGCGCGGGGTTGCTAAGTGGCCGTGCCCCTCCCCCATTTAGCCAGTCCAATCTGACCGCTGCCGGTGGGGTCATCTGCGGTCATGAGGTGAATGGTGATATAATAGGATTAGTGCAGAAGGCTTGACTTGATAAGCCACTGCGTAGCAACTCTGTAGAATGCCCGTCCGTATGCTGCCGTATTACCACATTTGTAGGAATATAGATATTTATCGCACCTTTTTGCGATTTTCAAAATCTTGATTAAAAATCTTGGGGGTGGCAAAACTGGTATTAATTATATGATTAATATTTGATATTCGTGGAAAAGTGGCTGTTTGGCTAAGAACCTGTTGTAATCCAGCAGATATTAATTGTTTTTTTAAACTGGTTTTGATCTAATATTTAATTTTTATTTTAGAATCTGCAGAAAGCTGTCTATAATCCCAAAAACTACTATTAAACGTTGATTGAAAATTACAGACAAAATACGAATATTTTTAAAAATTATACATATGCATTGCTCTTAACATTGTACCAAATCATCCTAGGAATAAGCATAAAAATCAGACAACAATATCATGTAATCAATCAAACTTTTGTTAAGGAAAAATAAATTACATAAATTTCAGTGCTGAATAGATATAATTGTCTTTTACATCGTAGCTTCTCATAGGTCCTGGAAAGGAATTTCCTGTTTTAGTTTCCCTATTATTCTCCAATTTTTCTCAGGGATCTAAAGGGACAAGACAATGGCCAACTAATTGATGTACATTGTACATCCTCAATGTTAATACATATAAAATTACCTCTTCTGTAGATTACAATCAGTGGTTGAAACATAAGGGCACTCAATTTGATATACCAACCAATCAAAATTCATTAAAAGTCCCCAAAGTTGTTAGGCCAACGAATAAGAAAATGTTATTCTAAAACTTTGGGGACGAGAAGCTAGATTTTTAAGATGAACCATTTTGGTTCAGCGGTTAGCAAGATCCTTCAGTGCAAACATACACACAAACATCCTAATACTTTTTTATAGAAAAATATTTTTATTTTAAATAAAAAATTCAACAATTTTGGGAAAAATCTTCGAAACCTTTTTGTAAAAATCTTTTAATTTATTTAAAATATTTTTTTCTGAGAGAACTTAACATAGTTCAGGTTGTTCTGTTATAAAATGTGTTGCTTCATAGAATAATTTATCTTGGGTATCTTGGTTTTCTATACTTTTATACCGGTAAAATATTATAATAATTGGTGTATTCCCTAAAAGAGTCTAGTCGAGCACAAAAACCCCTTTCCCTCAATTTAAAATTTTAAACCTTCTTCCCAAATAGGAGATAAGGCTGGTTTTTCGTTTGTTTGTTAACCCTTAACGGTCGGGGGGGGGGCGTTGAACGCCCCCCCATCCAGTTTTTTCTATCTCATTTTCTGTGTGTGAAAGATAAAGAGCCCAAACTGCTTGACTTTTTAAGTATGGGTATGACACATAACTGAGAGTTGGAATTTTTTGAATATCTCCATCCTGGCGGGCACAGGATGCCAGCAAACCTGGCAGGGTCATCCAGGTAAAGAACAAAAATATTTTTTCGACTTAAACAAAGCATTTTATCTTACCAAAATACTAAAATATCCTCTAGTAGTACATCCTCATATTAAATACAGGTGTTCAAGTCAATTTCAGGTTCCAGGTATGATCCTGCAGGTACTGATCCTCCAGGTCTCCAGAAATCTTTAAAAGGCTCCTGTGGCCGCAATTTTTGACTTAGAGACTTCAAATTTTAAACTTAAGCTTTTCTTACATGTCTACATAATGTAATTAAATTTCATAAAGATCCGCCGCGGTTTTCCCGCCGACCGCCGACTGCGGCGGCTGGCAGCTGCAAAGTACAGCTGCGGCCGCTGAAATTTATGTTTTGATATTTCAAATATAAAATTTACATAAAAATAAACATTTTCTGCAAAAAAAATTTCTTCTAGCTCCAAAAAAAAAAAAATTACAGCCGTTTGAAATTTTTAAGTAAAAAAGGACCTAAAAACAAAGGTTGTTAAATAAAAGGGTGAAGGAAACGAAAATTGACCTTGACTTACTTAAGGTCGGAAATTCATCATAACACAGGGGACTTGCACAAAAAATTTTAGCCCTCTAGCTCTAATAGGAAATGAGATAATAAGGGGGGGCGTTGAACGCCCCCCCCCCCCGACTGATTAAGGTGCGGCAAGGGGCCCGACTGTTAAGGGTTAATTACTTTAGGTAAGGTTATATTAGCTACTTGGTAGCCCCGCAGGGTAAGAGCAAAGCTCCATAGGTATAGTTCTTGCAGGGTTAGGGCCCCGCTATACCATAATAGGCACATCATTGTCAATATTAACCACAACTATGCTGAAGATGCTGTTTATAGTAGGGAGGGAGGGAACATTGGGCTGTTTATTACACTTGTCCCTAAAGTTTTCAAACAACCTGGTTTTTTTTTATTTTTTGCTTAACAACTTTGCGGAATTTTAATATATTTTAATAAGTCAATTCATTAAGTTGAGTGTCCAAACATTTCAACCACTAAATGTAATCATCTACATATTTGAAGATTTGTTGTGAAATCATTGGGGATGTACATTAATTTGTCGGCAATTGTCTTTTCCCTTTAGAACCCTGTGTTTATAGTGCCTATACAAATATGATGTCAGACAGTACAAATGACCAATGATTGGCTGATAAACAGACAAAATGACCAATGGCAGACCAGTATAAATTTTAATTGACCAGTGCAGTGGTAGGACGATATTTTTTATCTAGGGAGGGACGTGACATTGGGCTGTTTTTTCACTAATCTCCAAAATTTTGATATAACATATTCTTATTCGTTGGCACAACAACTTTGGGGACTTTTTAAAATTAAGGTTGGTTCGTTCCATGGATCTAAAGGGATAAAACAATGGTTGATAAATTGACTTACATATCAAATGTAGATAAATATAATTGTTTTAAATGTTTGGACACTCAACTTAATCAACTAACCAATCAAAGTTGTTAAGCCAACGAAACGTTATTATAAAACTTTGGGGACCAGTATATTAAATAGCCCAATGTCTTCTCCCTCCCTGGAATCGTGCATTAAGTTGAGTGTCCAAACGTTTCAACCATCATCATGTGTATTATCATTGGGGATGTACATCAATTTATCGTCCATTATTTTATCCCTTTAAGGCCCTGATTTTTTTTCACTATACAGGGGAACCTAAACCTGTGGGGCTCCACTGTACCACTACCCAATATAACAAAATATAAACTGACTTACAAAGTAAAACACAAACAAACAATCCAATACCTCGACTTTTTTTAATTTCAAGTAAAAAGAGGGGGAGGGTTGAAATGAATTTATGGACATTCTGGTAAAGATTATAGAGTTTAGATACATTCTAAATTGTATCTAACTACAAAAGAATCACCATGCAAAGTTTGAAATCGATAGGCAAAATTTAACATGCCTAAACTAACAGAGAGCTAACCGACCCTAATTATAGAAAATCTTTGCTTTCACAAAATATTATTGTACGGAAAATAAAAACAACTCTAATGCAAACAACTGTATTCAAAAGATATAAAAATACAAAGAACAATTAATAATTCCTAAATTACTAATTGTGGCCAAACCATTATCCTTAAATCGTATATCAATTAATTCCGGGTCAGTAAAGCATGCCTGTGGCAATATCCAGGTGGTTTTTCTAGAATACAACTAGTTGAATTCATTACAAAATTTTAAAATCTTTTTATGAAAAATATAAAGCTATTAAACAAATGAAAATTTTTGGGTGGTTTTTTGACATAGCCTCCTAAGGGGCATTTTTCGTATTTTCACAAAAGCTTTTGATAGGTTATTTTAGATTTTAGGTTAGGTAAATGTTAATAATTTCTCCCCAGAGGCTAGAAATATGAGAAAAGCTGCTATGAAAATATGATGAAATACCCTAGGTGATGTTACAAAACCAACAATACCTGATTTTTTTTTAAACAAGTGAAAAACTTTATAAAATATTTAAAGGAAAAATTATTTTATGACTGAATTAAAATATCTGAATGTCCTACAGGCTTGCTTTGTACAAAAATCAAATCATAATATTGGTAATAAGTATTCAAATCTATCTTTTAAACTATGATTATTGTGAAATTTGAAAAAATATATTTCATCCATTTAATAGAAATAAAAGTTTATTTGGATACTTATTACTAAATATAACATAACATACATAACATAGTTTTATCAATTTATAGTTTTCATCATTTATATTTTAAAATTAATGTTTAAAAATTTAGAATTTCATTAATTATTCTTTTGAAATTGTTTTAATAAAAAGGAAGACAAAAACAATATTTAATTGTCTGTATGTTGGTTTGCTCTTCATTTCATATTAAATATTTCTAGTATGGTTTTATAAATTGTTGTTTTTTTAAAAAAAAAGTTATGTTGAATTATTATAGGCAGGACCAAGATATAGTAATTAATCATTTGAATTTAAATTTAGGCAATATCTAGAAGTAATTTTTCAAATTATTGTTACTTGAAAGTTTTATTTCTAAGCTTAATGTTTGAAATAGATTTCATTAGATTAAAAGGATTTAAAATAAAAAAGATTAGATTAAAAATAATTTGTAAAAACTACATAATAGAATAACTTTTTAGTAAAATCCTTCTTTGTTATCTTTCTATAGAATATCATCATATGCAATAATTATACAATATAAAACATAGTAATAAGCAAATAACTAGAATGACAATAATTAAGAGTTGCCAAGCACAAAAAAATACATAAAAATATTCATATTGTTAGCCCTAATAGCTGTAGAACAATGTTTGAAATTAATGTTTTTATCTATGTTTCTGTGGACTATTACTGCAAACCATAAATTTTTTTGGGTATAGTCCCTTTCGTGGCAATGACTCTTAAGGGGCGTTTTGTTGTATTTTCACAGTAGCTTTTCCCCTATTTCTAGCCCCTGTGGAGGCTCTAACCCAGCGGGTCAATCACCTAACCCAACTTAACCTAACCTAAAATAACCTATAAAAACTAATGTGAAAATACAATGAAACGCCCCTTAAGAGGAGTTGCCAAAAAGCGACTATACCCAAACTTTTTGAAATTTTAGTCAAGAAATAATTTCTTATCTAGTTTTTACTTTATAAAAATATTATACTTTAAAGCAATGCAGTATGTTGTCATAATGCTTAAAGTCTATACACATGGAGAAAAAATTGTATAATCAATTACAAGCACAAATTAGAAACAAATTATGTTTCATCATTAAATCACATGTTCTATTGCTCAATTTAATGTTTAATTGAACTGATCAATATCTGCTGGATTAGGACCGGTTTTTAGCCATACTGATAAACCATTTATAGCATCATCATATTACAGACAATTTTCCATGAAATTCAAATAAAAATCATAAAAATGATACTACTTGTTATCCCGGGCCTTTTGGCCCCTCAGGGCTAATAAAACTTGTTTTATTCTTATAAATTTTCAATTCAATATCCGTGGAAAGTTGTCTATAATATCTTAGTAACATAGCTGCTCTATAATAAGCATTTCAAGCTTTTTCAATCATTGATTAGATATAAATTAGGATTGTGTTTGCAGAAATGTTGGTGCTACCTCTTGTAGCCCCCCCCCCCCTTATTATGATTTTTTTAAAATTAGAGGCTTGCATAACAATTCACTAGGGGGTTTGGAACCATTTAGGGATAAAAATATTAATTATTATTTAAATTTCAATTTAAAGGAGGTGTTGACATACACCTTTTGCGCAACACTAATAGATTGAAAATAAATTGGGTGGGTATTTACTATTCCTAAAGGGTGGCACTACTTCTATATGAAGTGCCCTAATCCTGCGGGGCTAATCAGCACTCAATCTAACCCAACCTGACCAAAAGCAATAAACAAGGTCCCCCCTTTTTTTACAACAATATATATAATTAGGGTGGGGGGGGGGGGGGGTAGGGGAATTAATACTCACTAGGGACCTTGAGATTAAATTCCAGCTTTGTTGGACTTAATGGGCCGTAGATTCGGTCTCTAAACAAGGGATAAATTTTGTGATCTTTTAATGTTACTTGTGGAAAATTCACTCTAATATGATACATATTTTTTTTAAGTATTGCTAGGAACCGGTTTTCATCCAGAAGAAATTAATCTAATTTAGAGCAAAACTGGAAAAAATGTTTCTTATTGAATAACAATAATAAATTCAATTTAGTTACAGAACATAGGGATGGGTTACAGGAAGATAAATTCTTTCAAAAATAACTTAAATAACTCTGTTTATCATCACAATATCTGGATATACATTTATCTTCCCTTAAGCTCTCCCTGTATTAAAAAATTATAATAAATTACTAAAAAAAACAAGGATGACAACATACATAAGTAGCACCAAAAAATAAACATATGTCCCACCACAAATATCCTGTGCCAACTTTCAATTGAGTCTATGAAAATCAACCAATAGCACTGGAAATATAATATTAATACAATCAAGTCACTACAAAAGAGCGGAAAGCAAGTTGCTAGCAGACAAAAAAGGTACCCAAAAGAAAAAGAAGGCCATTGGAAAATCTCATTTCCCCATATCGTTATGAACTGACAAAGTAAATTATAGAGTAGGTTCGTTACTAAAACTAGTTAATTTTAGGTTTGACAACAATGTTTAATGGCACCATCATAAAAACTTTGGGCCCAAATCATAATTCATTTTACAAATAATTGTCATATCATCAAGTTTTCTAACTGTTAATATTTAAACTAAACTTAGAGATAAGTTTAAAATGATATTACTATAAGCTGCTTATATAACTAAAATGAATCTTGATAAAAAGAGGGTATAGATGAAATTAATCTCTGAAATCAAATAATGTAACAAAATTTTAAAACATGTGACTTGGGTTAAAAAACTGTTTTAAATTTTAGATTATTAGATTGTATGTTACTGTAAAAAATCAAAATTAAAAGTAAAAATAGAAAAAAAGAAGCAAATCTAAAAATATAATTAAAAGTACAAAATTTTACAGCTTTGTTGAACTCTTGCAACAAAATACAAATGAAGATACTTAATTATAAAGCTTTAGAAAAAAACATATTTCCAAGCTTTTTCTAGAAAGAAACAAATGAACAAATAAACTTAAACAAATTTAAATCTTTACTTAAAAGTGTGCTTAAACATTTCAATATTTAGTCTTTAAAAATAAAAAAATATTGCTTAGAATTTTCGGTTTTGCTATGCTTTATCTATATTGGTAAGAAATCCTTTACTCCGAGACTAGTCTAGTAGCTTTAGTAGGATTTGGTTTAATGATTTATAATTGCCACATTTAATCTTTATATTGCAATTCTTAAATACCTTTGTTATTTGTTTCTTGTAAATAGTTTGACTTGTGACTCAGAAACTTTGACTAGGAAGCTCCATGGTGATATTGTCCCTAAAAAATTGGATCTACTGCAGTTCACGGTAAAATATTGCTGGTAACGAATATTGCCAAAAATTTATGAATTTTAAAGGCTGCTAGCTGCCAAACGGCTGAACGTACAGATCATACCCGCAGGCCATTTTAAGCGTTATAAGAAGGCCTACAAATAATCTGGAATAGACAAGATCCAATGATGCACAGGGAAAGCTTCACTGAAGAAAAAACGCGTAAAATAGGTCTTTTTCGCGTATTTCTCTGCACGGCGAGATAATTATGCATTATTGATTTATGGCTATTCCAGATTATTTGTAGGCCTTTTTATGCCGCTTAAAACAGTGTGCGGGCTTGATATGTACGTTCAGCCGTTTGGCAGCTAGCAGCCTTTAAAATTCATAATTTTTTGGCAATATTCGTTACCAGCAATATTTTACCGTGAACTGCAGTAGATCCAAAAAATTACATAAATATTTATTTGTTGGGTTTTGAATTTGAAAATCTTACTTCATCATATTTCAGAAAAAAAGATTGAAAAATGTGTCAAACCAAGACAAAACTGCCTTAATTGTCTTCCATGGGAGACTTTTAAGATTTGAAGCAAGAGGTTTATCCAAAAAATTATAAAATTGGGTGCAATGCATCTCAAAGCTAAACTCTATTATTAATAATCTATCCTGTCACCCCAAATATAAGGCAAAAGTTAGTTAAAATACCTAGTATGAGAATTTCTTATTCTCTTGAGTCTTGACTAGACAATTCACACTTAGGAACATCTGCATGCTGAACATCAGCCTATAGTAAACATTAATATAATTCAGCAATTTGCAACATGTGGATTTTTTAACCTTTATTCATTTAAATTAATTTATAGGAAATAATTGCATATATTATATGCTTAAGTTATGAATTATTCTTAATCCTAGAAAAATGTTATAATATAAGTATCTCTGTATTGATATAAAAAAATCAAAAATAGAAATAGCCTAAAACCATCCATAGCATTAAATCTAAATAAATTAACACATTTCTTGACTTAGGTAAATCTTTCCTATAAAGGAGAATTTATTCAGTAAATAAACACTTACCCTAGTCTCAAAAGTAGTCATTTGATATTCCACATTAGACCTAGAGCTGCAATCATCCTGTAATTTTAAATATTGCATTGTTTAGTTATTCTAAAAAAATCTAAATTTATAACACATTTTTTTCTTCAAGTAATTGGTAATTTTATTATTCTGAACAAACTTTTAAATATACACAATTATTTCTTTAGATTATCATTTAAGATAATGTATAACAGTTTTTTCTTTAATTTCCAACATACGAATATTTAGAAAGGATTTTGAGAATAAAGAAAAATTTACCTCAATGACATTCAGCAAACTTTCAGACTCTCCAATGTTGCCTTTCTCAACAGCTTCAATATCTTAAATATTAGTTTGTCTAAAAATAAATCAGACAAATTTTCTCCTATTTCTAGCCCCTGCGTGGGGCTCTAACCCTGTGGGGCCAATTGCCTAACCCTGTGAGGCAATCATCTAGCCCAATATAACCTAACCTAACATAAAATAAATATAAAAAGCCATTTTAAAAGTACGTTGCCACAAAAGGGACTATTCCTGAAATGTTTTAATATGTTACAAATACTAAAAACCTATATGATCTAATCTATGATATGACACTAATTCTTTTTAACAAAATAATCTTACCTTGTTTTGATCCTTCTTTTGTTTTGTCAGCCACTGTTTCTCCTCTCTTTTTGCACAGAAAGCTAAATTTAAATAAAGAAATAATATAAAAAAAAATTTTTAAAAGCACATTATTTTAGGTTTATTTAATGCATAAAATCATTATTAACTAATTTATTGAAAATTTAACATAAAGTTAGGAAGAATTTCTAAAAAATAACTTTGAATAGTTTACATTTGCAAGGTTTTAGATATATTGGTGATGTTAACACTTTTCTTATGAACTTTTAGAAATTTAGATACTTCTAGTAATAGTAATAAACATACCCTTTTTTAAAAGTTATCAACTGAGAAACATGTTTGAATAGTTCTGAACCATTGACATCACTCATAGGATGTATTAGCTTGTAATACACCACCTATAAAAATATATTTTGTAATTGTAAATTAATTGACTTCTGTATATTTAGCCAAAAGATATAAAAAGGGCTGAAAGAAAATAAAAAGTGGTAACAGCAAAAAAAAGTTCTGAAAGCTATTACACTTTGACACTCCTAAATTTTATTCAATTAAAGTTGATTGAAATTCTCTTACTCATTCTTAGGGGACATCCCCTGCAGGATTCTCTAACCTTGCAAGGCCTATGCCTACATTATTCTAACCTTACATTGCTACCCACTACCCCAAAATAATCTCACCAAAAGTAATAAATAAAACAAAGAAATACTCACAATCTTCAGAGATTTTATGCTATTTTGATTTATCATGAAAACAACTTACAGTTTAAAGAAAATAATGTATTATAATGACAAGAGTAAAACCTTACCAGTAAACAAATTCCAGCAAACCAAAGAGTTCCAGCCAAGATAAGTTGTGAGGAAGTTGTTCTGAAGCAGTCTGTTGTAGGGTAGATATTGGTCCATAGTATAGGAAGTGATAACAGAATTAGATTTTCTACAGCAACCAAGAATTGAAACAAAAACTGTTTGAAGAATGTTGGACCTTGTTTGACATCATGAAAACTAATGATGATTGTGTGGGACCCCATGCCACTTAAAATGTAAGGAAATGTTTCTGTTAAAATATTTGCACAGAAATTTCTCCAGACAACTGTTTGCCTTCCTTCATTTCCTATTTTCCCTTTTTCATCTCTCCAGATGCTTTTCACATTTTTCTCAAAAGTAAATTCCTTTGTTATCATCAGTACCATAAACACCAGAGCAAAATGAAGAGAAGCAAAGAGTAAGACAGGAACAACAGGATTTTCTAGTGCAAGAAGTGAAAATATTGCCATAACTCTAACAAAGCAAAGAAGGACATAACTTAACCAGACAACAAGGTTTTTGATAGTTTGACTCAAGGTCTGGCCTCTTCTTGAAGTATTTCTTGATGCAATACCATAGCTCAAAGACAGTATCGACAGGAATAGCTTACCAAGCGCAGAATATCCTCCATTCTCATTACAAGTCGTAGAAAGATTGAACATGCCAATAACATTAGAAAGTCCCAATTCAAACAGTTCTACAGAAGATAAGGTTTGCAGGAAGCTGATATAAGGAGCCAAGAGAAACAGTTGTATAAAGAATTGAATGTAGTTCTCAATTCCATTTTCAACTGATTTCAAAGCTTTCCAGGAAGATTCTTTTTCTTTGAGGCTAGAGCTAAGTTCCTTGTCTGTTCCACTTCTCAACTTATATTCATCTAGGATGTACAAAATTGGCCAAAAGGGCTTCAGTAATATCTTCATCCAATATGAACCTTTCACATCTACTTTTGTTTTATATGTAATCCATACATAACTTGATGTAGAAACAATGATTGTCATAAGCATGATATAGAAAGCTGGAATGTATTTCTCCTGAGTTGTTTCAACATCAAATTCAATGCAAGATGTCCATTTTTTTGTCCTAGAACAGGTAACATTTTCAACTAGTTGAACTACTTGTGGAATAAAATCATCATCAGTCATGTTGCTCAACCGAATCTCATTTGCCAGACAGGTTTGATAATCAATCTCAGCAGTACACGTTGAATTGGTAATGGCATTTTGTGTATCAAATGCCCAGATCCAATATTCTCTACACAATAAGATGTCAGAAATATAATCAAATCCAAGGAATATTATGGATAAGAATATTTGTACAGAAACAGCCATCATTGCACTTATTTTCCTTCCCATTCCTTCTGAAGGATCCACTAATTTGTACGTATCAATCAGCCAGGCATCCAACATAAAATTTCCAGCATTGCCTCTGATGCACCTTAAGGCAGCTTGCCTATTACCATGTGCATACTTCTCAGTGTATAATAGTTCTAATCCATTCTTCAGATTGTTAGTCATGTTAATGTAGTACATAACTGAATGACCATTTTTATCAGTGAAGTGAATTATTTTCTGTACCATTTTCTTGTGATCTTCCTTATCTTGATTTATTCCATTTTTCTCTCTCCATCTTGAAAAAGCTCCTACATCATGATTTGAAATCAAATTACATATTTCTGTCACAATATATTCTTCCTTATGCTTGCTTGAAAAGAGCAACAAATATCCAAGAATTTCTTCAACGTCAGGAATGTTTGATTTCTTTTCAATAATCTGAACCAATCCAACAGATTTAACTTTCTTCAAGTATGCTTCCTCTAAACACAAAATCAAACAATCAATTTAGTAGTTATGTTATTGGTTGTAAAATACATAAATAAAATTAGCTTATAAATAATTCAAAATTGTAAGAAAATAAAGGAACAACATCCTTTTAGGAATATTTCAAATTATACTAGATTAGTAGCTTGAAAGGTGTTATTTCAAAAATTTTGACACAAATACAAAACTTTCAGATAAACAATTTTAAGATTCAACTGTTCTAGTATCTACTTAACCCCTTAATGACAATAGGGTCTTAAACGACGCACAAATTCAAACCTATACTATCACTCTATTTTTTTATGATGTCCTTTTTAAATGTTTGTAAATAACTGAATATAGCTTCAAGTTTTGTCCTCTACATTGCTTGGGCTCTCACTTAATTAGATGACCAGATGAAATCATATTTTCATGGCAGAGGTGGAAAAAATAGGAAAAAATTTCCACACCAGGTCTAACTTTTTTCTATCAATGAATTAAAACATACTTATTTATAATTAATTATAGCATTTATTATATATTTTTAGTTTCTGCTAAGTTTTCTATAATTTTAGTTAGTTTACATACTTTTTTTTGATAATTTGTTGTGCGTCGTATTCGACGCATTTGGACTAATCATTTTAGCCATTGCGTCCTTTTTGACCTTATAGGACTAATCATTTTAGAATTTTACTGTATAATCTCCTATAATCTGCTAGTTGCTTCGCCCCTAACCTCTAGGGTGGGTGGGGGATGTCAGGAAAATAGCACAAAACCATCCCAAGGTGTTTATAAAGCTTCCCTTATAAGTAAAACCAATTCACACCCGCAATTTCTGTAATCTTTGGCTTGAGACAAAAAACCTTACTACATTTAGTATGGAATACAATACAAGCAGCGGCTACGCCCCTAGAGGCATCTAGGGGCCCTTAGGTTCAGTGGTTAGCAAGGTCCTTTGGTACACACACAAAGACATACAATAACCTGTTACTTTATTTTAAGGATATAAAAATAGTAGCGCAGATAATCTACAACTAGGGTCTGTCTGTACGTCCACCTGTCTATAATTGTATCCAAATAAATAATAGCTACCTTACAACTAGGGAATGTATGTATGTCTGTCTATATATCAAAATTACAGCCAATTAAAGACTGTAAATATGTTTATACTTCCGTAATTTTTATTGCAGCCTAGCTGGATTCATAAATATAGCGCAGATACTATACAATTATGGTCTGTCTGTATATACGTCCGTCTGTATATATACAATTGCATCCAAATAATTAACAACTACTCTACAACTAAGAAATGTGTTTGTTAGGGATCTAAAGTAATAAGTCAATGGCCGATAAATTGATGTACTTACTCAGGGATATTATACCATAAAATCTTTCTGTAGATTACATTTAGTGGTTGAAACATTTGGACACTTAACTTAATAAACCAACCAATCAAAATACAAATACAATTCCCCAAAGTTGGCAAGACAACAAATAAGAAAAAGTTATTATAAAACTTTGGGGACTAACAGGGGCTGGGAGGGGGGGCGAGGGTTTGTCATGTATTGGGTTGTTAAATATAATTGTCGACAAATTAAATATTTCTTAGCTAAAGCATTGTAATAGAGTGAAAGGATATCTCTCTGTGTATCTGCTTAACTGATACGCTTCTTTTTTTACTTTGTAGCTTCTCATAGGTCCTGGGAAGGTTTATAACTATTTTTGGGGAGGTTACCTTCACCCTCCAAAGAGAAATCGCCCCTTAAAAAAGACCCCCCAACACAAGAAAAAATAGAATAAACTAAATGAAATTAATTCTTTTTAAATCAAAAATAAAAAAAAACATTGATGTTGAATTCAATGACCTCTCCCCATCTCAAGTGCCCCTAAAGGCCTCTAGAGGCGTAACCAAATAATTATATTCTGAATTGTTTTATACAGACGAATGGACATACAGACAGACACTGATTGTAGAGTATCTGTGTTATGTATCCTTATAATAAAGTAACAGGATATACATTCTACGTGTCTGTGTGTTCCAAGGGATCTCACTAACCACTGAACTGATATGGTTCTCCTTTACATGGTAGCTTCTCATAGAACCTGGTAAGGTTTATAATTATTTTGGGGGAGAGTACCACCACCCTCCAAAGAGAAATCGCCCCTTAAAAAAGACCCCCCAAAGAGAAATCGCCAACCAAAGAAAAAATAGAATTAACTTAATTAAATTAATTCTTTTTAAATCTAAAATAAAAACATTGTTGTTGAATTCAATGACCTCACCCCATCTCAAGTGCCCCTAAAGGCCTTTAGGGGCGTAGCCACTAGTACCAAATAATTATATTCTGAATTGTTTTATACAGACGAATGGACGTACAGACAGACACTGATTGTAAAGTATCTGTGTTAGGTACATCCTTATAATAAAGTAACAGGATATACATTCTATATATATGTGTCTCTGTGTACTAAGGGATCTCAAAAACCACTGAACCGATATGGTTCTCCTTTACATGGTAGCTTCTCATAGGACCTGGTAAGGTTTATAACTATTTTGGGGGAGAGTACCACAACCGCCCTAGGAGAAATCACCCCTAGAAAATAATAAACCCCCCCCTCAATTTTTTTTCAATTTTTCTCTAAAAACTGTAATTAAAAGAAAGGGTTTGACTCCCCCCCAACCCAAGGGTCCCTTAATGCCTCTAGGGGCGTAGCCGCTGCTAGTATAGTGTTCTATACTATAAAGTAGTAAGGTTTTTGTCTGAAGCTAAAGATTATAGAAATTTCGGGTCTGAATTGGTTTTACTTATCAGGAAAGCTTTATAAATATCTTCGGATGGTTTTATGCTATTTTTCTGACATTCCCCACCCACCCTAGAGGTTAGGGGCGAAGCAACTAATAGATTATACAGTAAAAGCTTAAGATGATTAGTCCGATATGGTACATAATAGACACATGGGAAAAATGATTAGTCCGAATGCGTCGGAAACGACGCAAAAAAAAAACTTCTTTGGTATGCCACAAATCAAAAAATCTAAAAATACAAATGTCTTACAATCCCTTAAGGAAGCTGTGTTTAAAATTTCAAGCGATTCTGACGACAGGGGGGAAGTTCAGCACTAATGGGTTAAGCATCTAAAACTATTTTGGAAGAAGTTTATAAAATGATTTACCACAAATATTTTTTAATCCAATGAAATAAATGTACTTATGAAAAAAATTACAAAATTAAGTCACTTGAAAGGTAAACCTTTTGCCAGGTGTCCAGATATTTAAAAATTCTCTACCCAATATTATTAAATGTAATATGAAACTTGAAATTATGAGTTTTTTTTTATTTTAGACTATATTTCCTTTGAATTATTAATCTATGTAAAATGAACAAATTATTTTCAGATGAAAAAGAATAAAATACTATTGAAATAGAAGAGGTTAATAATATTTTTTGCAAAGATTTTTAATGTTAGGATATTTTTTACCCAGTTATCAACATTTTGATACAATTTCGGCATTATCTACTTAGAAATGGTTTTATTCAATTTTGAAAAATCTGTTTACAAAATAAAGAATTAAGTTGGAAGTCAGAACAATTGACCAATGATACTAACACAATGAAATCTATCTTTATAATATTATCCCAAGCTTCTATTGAGTACAATTTTGAAGAAAAATTAACTCACCCCAGGTTTTCCCAGTATCTTCAATTTTCTCATGAAGATACTCCATTGCTTTGTATTTGATATGTTCAGCACTCAGATGAAATAGTTTATGATCTAAATAAATATTTTAGTCTAATGAATGATTATTATTGTATTGATTTATGATGTAAAATTTATTTAGAGTTATTTGATTCTAATTTTTATCACAGTTTTAGCATCAGGCATTTTTACCCTATATGTAATTATCAGTACAGCTGCATTTTTAGAAATATTAAAAAACACTTTTAGTAATAGTTATGTACTTTTTTACAGAGAATATGAACCTATAATCATTTTTCTTATGCTCCTTCTGGTTGATTCACAAAACTGGAAAATACAGTGTATTTTGGACACCTTGTATATAAAGAGCACAAACAAAAAAATAGAATTATTACTTCTTTATAGGGGGGGGGGGGGAGGACCAGTAACTTTTTAGAGACTGCTCATTTTTTATTAAGTATACTGTACTAGATAAAATCTTACATTTGTCATCAGAAAAGTTGAAATTTTCTATGAACCATGTCAGAATTTCCATTTGTCCAGTAATTATAGCAACATCTACAGCTGTTCTGCCTAAATTTATATCAACTTTAGAATAGATGGATTATAATTTTTTTCTAACTGACATTCAAAGAAAAAAATATTTTAAAAAATATAGATTCATTTTTTTCTTATAAACTTAAAAGTTAATAATCATTTTATTATAATATTATAATAATTTTATTATAATTTTTACTCATAACATTTCAATTTTATATCAAAAGCAGCTGTCATTTAATTTCAAAAGCTGCAAAAATCATCTTATTGGAAAAAAATTATCCATATTCACAGATTTTTCTAAATTTCATATCCTGGCAGCCAAAAAAGGCAATTAAACTTTGAGGCTTAGATTTTCAGGTCTCCAAAATACTATAAATTGTCACTAATACAAAATTTTAAACAAAATTGAGCTTATTCTATATGATATTATATATTTAAATTTTGTTAAAATAAGTAGAATATTTATCAAAAATAAATTGGTAATACAGATATTTCATAATAAGTTTTTATGTAAAAGATTAAGACAAATAAAGAAGTAAATAATAATAACAATTATTTTTATTTTGGCTAGGTTAAACATTTTTCTTAAAATAAGTTTTGCAGTAAGAATTATCAGATAAATAAAATGGTTTAACTTTTGTTTATAAACTTCTCACAAAAAGCTAGAGAATACAAAATGCTTTTGCTGTTTAATTTATTGAAAATTATAAATTTTCCTAATACATGTATAATAATACTACGTTACCTTCTTTATCTCTTCCATTAATGTCAAATTTCTTGCTGACTAGGTATTCCACTTTCTTGAGATCTCCCCTCCTTACTGCTTCAAGCACTTGAGTATCTAAATAAATAGATAGTTGCTTTTAACATGTTAGGATGAATCACATTTAATTATTTATTAAAGAGATTTGTAAAAGTATTTTTGAATTATAGAATTTTTTTCATAAGCACAAATTTTTTATTAAATCTTTTAAAAAATTGTATTGTGCATTATTTACATTAGGGTCATTTTTTTCAATTTTCATAGACAATGGAAGTGAAAATTATTACAAGGGATAAAAAAAATTTAAACACATATCTTAGTCAAGTCTTTACATCCTTTTAAGTGACACTCCTGCTAACCTTATTTTCATTTTTGTACAAATAATTAAAGTTGATGTTCACAAAACTTATATTTGTAATTCTAAATTAAAAATGATATATAACAATACCTAACAGAATTTTGACATCTTGACTTGCTACATCATGTGCGGATTTACCTAGAATTTTGTATACTATAATTAAATAGTTATTGTGATTGCTTTAACTGGAAAAACTTTGTGAACTCTTACAAGCCCCCCCCCCCCCTCCCTCCAAACAATTAAGGTAAACAAAAAAAATTAGTGTTAATGAGTAAAGGAACCCTGCAATAAATACCCCGCTTTAACTGCAGAAAGCCTGCCACAAGTATACAATACTCGAAATTTGAAGCCTCCAGCTTCAAAAACAAAAAAGATACAGACATTTCAAAATGAATATTTTAGTACAATGAAAATTTTGAAAGATTTTGATTGCTCATGATGGAAATTTCAATATTAATTTACGTCGTCTGGAAGCAAAATTAAAAGCTTATCTTTGTCAGAAACTTAGACTGCCATTAACTGATAACATTTTTACAATAAAAACACCCCTTTTTAAGTTAAAATGTCTTTAAAAAATTAGGTTTAAATTGCGTTTGAAAGCATAAAATCAAAGCTGGAAAAAAATAAACTAATGTAAGTAATACAGATGCTCAGCTGTGATTTGTTTTTCAGCGGACTTAGCGGGGACTCAGACTTCTGATTGGCTGGAAATCCTAATTGATGATAATTATATAAATTAAAATTACCATCATTATCCTTCTGATGTAAATCAGCTCCTCTCTTTAGTAGTATGTTGACCACATCCACGTTACCTTCTCTACTTGCCCAGTGAAGACTTGTCTCTCCTAAATATTTTTATATATTTACCTTATTGTTTAACTTTTTGGATATTTAATACATAGATGTAAAACTATATATATGAACCTTGAAGGGAGTGTAAACGTAAAAATTTCTCATCTTATTATCAAATCTTAACATTTTCTAAGCACATTTCACTACACTGATCAACCAAAAACTTCCTATTAACAAAAATATGCAGGAATAATGCCTTGATTTTATGGTAATTTGGGAGGGAAAAAGGTAAAAACAGGGAAAATCTGAACGTTTTTGTTTCTTATAATGTTTGTAGGGATATTTAACTTGTCATATATAGTTGAAACAATTTACTTACTGTTAAGGATTTATACTATGATATAAAATTGCCAATAAGTTTTTTAATAACGTAGTAATTAGGTAATAAAGTTCTATTTTAAATTCGTATTATTGACAAAAAAATACCTCACTCTCTACAAAGGGTTGAATCTCAGCGGTTATTAATAATAATATCCTTTTTAATGTGTTTGAAATATTGCACCTTTATTATTTACAACTTTGTAATTAAAGGTGGGCGAGAGATGGGCCATCTAAAGTTACTTGGATACTAATAAAAAAAAACAGTTTCTAGCTTTGTTATTGTATTTGATTTTCAATGAAAAATTTTGCTTAATTTATCAATTTCTAAGTAACTATAAATTGGTTTAAAGCAAGGATTATGTTAAAAGTCAGCTTAACCGTTAGGAAAAATAGAGAACTATGTCAAAAAGTTTAGTTTTAGCTATAGAAGGGGAAAAAGACAATTAACTGCACATTTATATAGTCCGAAAATTTTTTCCCTAATCTTGAACATAGTAAAAATCGGCGGAAAAAGCCGTTTTTGACCTATCTTTGAGATTATATGAATGAGATGATGTTAAGGTTTGATAATCTGATGAGAAATTTTCTCGTTTACAGTCCCTTTAAGAAAGAAAATAGAATTATAAATAGAAAGATAAAAAAAGATATCAACATTGATAGATAAATAGAAAGACAGATATATAGAAAGATGAAAAGATATCTAAATTGCTATATCAATATATAGATAGATTTTTTGATAAATATATAAAATAAACTTACCATATCTATTCGTCTGATGTATATCAGCTCCTCTCTCTACCAGTATCTTGAACACACTCTCATGACCTCCAAAACTTGCCTTGTGAAGACTTGTCTCTCCTAAATATTTTTATATATTTAGATTATTGTTTAACTTTTTACATATTTAATAAATAGAAATAATAGAAGATATATGGATCTTTAGATAGAAAAGTAAAAAGATAGATGGGTAATTAGATAGATAGATAAATATATAGATAGATAGATATATTGATATATAGATAGATAGATAGATAGGTAGATAGATAGATACATGGAAAGATTAAAAGATATCTAAATTGATAGATATATAAATAGTTAGTTAAATATATAAAATAAACTTACCTCTATTATCCTTCTGATCTATACTGGCTCCTCTTTCTAGTAGTATGTTGACCACATCCACGTGGTTTCCTTCACTTGCCCTGTGAAGACTGGTCCTTCCTAAATATTTTTATATATTTAGTTTATTGTTTAACTTTTTACATATTTAATAAATAGAAATGATAGAAGATATATAGATCTTTAGATAGAAAAGTAAAAAGATAGATGGGTAATTAGATAGATAGATAAATATATAGATAGATAGATATATTGATATATAAATAGATAGATAGATAGATAGGTAGATATATAGATATATAGATAGATAGATGTATATATAGATAGACAGGTGGATACATAGATAGAAATAAAGATAAATAGAAAGAAATATGGATAGGTAAATAGATAGAAAGATAGATTAATATATAAAATAAACTTACCACCATCATCCTTCTGATGTATATCAGCTCCTCTCTCTAGTAATATCTTGACAACATCCACGTTACCTTCTCTACTTGCCTTGTAAAGACTTGTCCATCCTAAATATTTTAAATATTTAGCTTATTGTTTAACTTTTTACATATTTAATATATAGATGTATAGACATAGAAACAAAAATATAAATATGGATCTTTAAATACATTAAAGATAGATAGAAAGATGGAAAAATAGATAGATAGAAAGATAAAAAGATATCTAGATTGGTGGATAATTATAGATATATATTATAGATAGATATTTATTTAAATATATAAAATAAACTTACCATTATTATCCTTCTGATCTATATTGGCTCCTCTCTCTAGTAGTATGTTGACCACATCCACGTGACCTCCTTCACTTGCCCTGTGAAGACTTGTCTCTCCTTAATATTTTTATATATTTAGTTTATAGTTTTAACTTTTTTCATATTTAATAGATAGACATAAAAAATAATACATGGATCTTTAGATAGAAAAGTAGAAAGATGGGTAGATAGATAGAAAGATAGATAGATAGATAGATAGATAGATAGATAGATAGATAGATAGATAGATAGATAGATAGATAGATAGATAGATAGATAGATAGATAGATAGATAGATAGATAGATAGATAGATAGATAGATAGATAGATAGATAGATAGATAGATAGATAGATAGATAGATAGATAGATAGATAGATAGATAGATAGATAGATAGATAGATAGATAGATAGATAGATAGATAGATAGATAGATAGATAGATAGATATATAGATAGATAGATAGATAGATAGATAGATAGATAGATAGATAGATAGATAGATAGATAGATAGATAGATAGATAGATAGATAGATAGATAGATAGACATAGAAAGATAGATAAATATATAAAACAAATCTACCACTTATCATTCTGAAAGATATATCTATGGGTATATACAGGGTGTTTTAATTAAAACTATGTTTTCCGATTTCTGATACAATCAGATGAAATAAAGAGACATAATTATAGGTCCTTGTTCACTGTACAAGCATAAATTAAACTTAGAAAAGGTGTTTTATAATATCTCTTGAAACAATGGCACATTTTTAGTGCATGAAGATTTTAAAGGGTACGTTTTATGCTTTATTCTGGTAGAATTTTTTGCTTTGGGGAAAAATTTAAACCTTTCTTTTACTTGAAAACAACATTTTAAGACAAACAATGAAATAGTCTACCAATTACATTAAAAATTCAATCTCAAATTGCTTTTTTTGAAAACAAATATTAAATTTTTCTTTTTGTATTATTATCATATTTTCTCGGAGACAAAGTGGGAGGAAACATGATTTTCTTGACTCCTATTGAACATAGACAGCTGAGATTTTTAGTGAAGTAGCGAAGCCTTTCTATAATTTGAAAAGTCTGTCCGTCTGTCAGAGACAAAGTGGGAGAAACATGATTTTCTCTGCTCATATTGAAATAGAATACATTGTTTTGTCCATCTGTCTGCTAATTGGGGTGTTAAATTGATTTTTAGATTTTACTGTTTTCGTATTTTTCTCAAGTTGTTTTTAAGACATTTGTCTAAGATTATCAGGGGTTATATAAATTCACATTCTTCATATTTCACTAAATTACATTTATATCTGTACATTATTTTGGGTGCTAGATTGATTCCTAGATTTTTAAGTTTTCATGATTTTTTAGAATCTTTTTTAAGATAGACAGCTGAAATTTTCAGGGATTAAATAACTTTACACTCTACATATTTCCATCAAGTTTTATTAAGATAAGCTTATTGGTTGGGATGCTAGATCGATTCCAAGTTTTTTCAGGTTTTTGTGATTTTCTTGACTCCTATTCTTGATACACTGCTGGAATTTTTAAGGATTGATTAAGTCAACATTTTACATATTTTTACCAAGTTTTGTGAAGACTTACTATTAGTTTGATTGCTAGATTGAATCCTAGATTTACACATTTTTCTTATTAGCTTATTGCTTTAAAAGACATTCCTAAAAGGTTTAGTGATTTATTTTATTTCAGTTTTTTATAACATACCCTATAGATATTTTTTTCCAGATGCTTATCCATAATTTTTGAGCTTTGCTACTTATGGATGTTGTCATCCTTGTTATTCATGTTAAGAAATATGAAAAATTTTATAAAAAAATTTCTAAAATAAATTTATGTGGAGCAGAAAAGCAGTTCATCTTTAAAATTCATAAAAGTACTTTTATTAGACCTTTTTCTACTTTATTATTTTTTTCATACAAAATAAAAGATTTATCATAATTTTTCTCTTACTAATTTTTTCACAGAGAGCATTTTTGGATACTATATACTTATCATTGCAGCCACTTTTTACAGAGAACAAGGACATATTTTTTTCTGTATTCCTTCTGGTTGTGTAAAAAAAACAGAAAATAATGTTTACTTGAAACACCTTGTAGAAAGATTAACAGATGGATAGTTAGATATATATCCTTTTTTAAACAGGATCTGTGTATGTCTGTCTGTGTGTGTACCAAAGGATTTTGCTAACTACTGAACTGATATGGTTCTCCTTTACTGTTTAACTTTTAATAGGTCCTTGATTAGTTTACAACTATTTTGAGAGAGAGAGGGTACCACCACCCTCCAATGAGAAATCAGCCCAAAAAAAAAATTACCCACCCAAAAAAACTTCTTTTAACTTTGAATGTGAGAAGGTCAACTCACCCCACCCCCTCCCCTCAATATATGAAAAATCTTATTATCATTTTTATTATTGGTATGGAAATATTATTATTGTTATTTAGTTTCTAAGCTTTCCCGGATATTCCTAATATCAACCAAATCTCAAGCATTATTAAATGAATATTTTAATGGATCAAAGCAGCTAAATTGACTTACCCCACTCGTCTTTTTCATTTATAATAGCTGGGTATTTAGAGAGGGTATTATTCACTTCATCCAGATTGCCTTCTCTGCAGTTACTGTGAAACTTCCACACATCTTCTTCAGAATACATATTCCTGTAAAAAAAATTATAGTAAAAATTATTAGTATACTAGTGATACTGTTATATACTGCATGTTCTAGACTTCATAATATAAATATATTTATATATATACTAGATATACTAGTGGTACTGTAATATACTGTGATGTTCTAGACTTCATAATATAAATATATTTATATATATACTAGATATACTAGTGGTACTGTAATATACTGTGAAGTTAGGGCTTAATAATATAAATATATTTCTATATATACTAGGTATACTAGTGGTACTGTAATATACTGTGATGTTCTAGACTTTATAATATAAATATATTTCTATATATACTAGATATACTAGTGGTACTGTAATATACTGTGAAGTTAAGGCTTAATAATATAAATATATTTCTATATATACTAGGTATACTAGTGGTACTGTTATATACTATGATGTTCTAGACTTCATAATATAAATATATTTCTATATATACTAGGAATACTAGTGGTACTGTAATATACTATGATGTTCTAGACCTCATAATATAATATATTTCTATATATACTAGGTATACTAGTGGTAGTGTAATATACTGTGATGTTCTAGACTTCATATTATAAATATATTTCTATATATACTAGTGGTACTGTAATATACTGTGATGTTCTAGACTTCATATTAGAAATATATTTCTATATATACTAGATATACTAGTGGTACTGTAATATACTGTGATGTTCTAGACTTCATATTATAAATATATTTCTATATATACTAGATATACTAGTGGTACTGTAATATACTATGATGTTTTAGACTTCATATTACAAATATATTTCTATACATACTAGGTACTTAACCTTTAACAGTTGGGCCCCTTGCTGCACCTTAATTATCTCAGCCCCTGTTTGATTATGAATTTCCGACCTTGAGTAAGTAAAAGACTATTTTCTCTTCCTTCTTTATAAAATTTTAATACGACGTGTAGACATGTAAGACAAGATTAAGTAAAAAATTGCGGCCACAGGAGCCTTTTAAAGATTTCTGGAGACCTGGAGGATCAGGACCTGCAAAATCATACCTGGAACCAGAAATTGACTTGAACACCTGTATTTCATATTAGGATGTACTACTAGAGGACATTTTAGTATTTTGGTAAGATAAAATGCTTTGTTTAAGTCAATAAAATATTTTTGCTCTTTTCCTGAATGACCCTGTTAGGTTTGCTTGTATCCTGTGCCCGCCAGTTAACTCTCAGTTATAAAAGCTACCTTAAAATGGAGGACTCAATCAGTGTAGTGGTTTTGTAAATCATAAGATATAGACAAAAAACCTTATTACTTTCAGAAGTAATTTGATCTGTGTGTCTGCCTGTACCAAAGAATCTTGTTAACCAATATGGTTCTCCTTTACAATGTAGTTTCAAAATAGGTCCTTGGAAGGTTTTTGACTATTATGAAAAGTATTACCACCCTCCAAGAGAAAAAAATAACTCCCTTTACTTTTCTTTAAAAACTTAAATTGAATATAAGTTATATAAGTAATATATATTGTTTCTAAGTGCCCCTAGAGGCCTTAACATTTAATATCTTATTGATATTCAAACTTACTTTTCTGTAGAAGTATTCTCTTGCTTCTCACCATCAGAAGAAGACATATTCCTAAAATGAATTAACTGATTACATCTAGACATAGAAAAATAAATAAGTGGTCTGGGGAATTCTCAAATAATCCACAAAAAAAAAACATTTATCAATTAGGATTTTCAGGATTTGCTAAGTAAAGGCTGAAACCTCCCTGCATATAAAAATTGGGAAGTTTAAGAGAAAGGACCAGTTTATCTGTCTCATCATAATTTTAGTTTTATTACACTATAATGGAAAATTCCTTCTCTATAATATTTACTAGCTGCTACGCCCCCAGCATCTAGGGGCTATACATTTGAAGTTATATGGTTTTTTTATATCAGAATAAATTATCCTAAAACCATCCCAGGACTCATACAAAGATTCCCTGTAAAGGAGAACCATATCCGTTTAGCA
>NC_137274.1:8820831-9073331 GCF_053477335.1 Acartia tonsa
GAGTCGGCACAAGGTCATTGGGATAGGGAAATAATAGTTATTTCTCGCATCGTATTATTAACAGCTTTCCGCGGATATAGAATGCACAATTATAAGATTAAAACCAGTTTTTTAAGCCCCGAGGTGCCGAAGGCACCGGCTAAAAAAACTGGTTTTAATCTTATGACTGTACATTTTTTTTCGTAGAAAGCTGAATATTATACGATGCTAGACATAGTTTTTTTCGTATGGATGAGAACCGGTTCCTATCCACCGGATTTGAATGAATACGAGAATAGTTATTTCTCGCATCGTATTATAAACGGCTTTCCGCGGATATAGAATGCACAATTATAAGATTAAAACCAGTTTTTTAGTTAGGGAAATAATAGTTATTTCTCGCATCGTATTATAAACAGCTTTCCGCGGATATAGAATGCACAATTATAAGATTAAAACCATTTCTATATTCGTAGAAAGCTGGATATAATACGATGCTAGACATAGTTTTTTCGTATGGATGAGAACCGGTTCCTATCCACCGGATTCGAATGAATACGAGAAAGGTATTTAACCCTAGTGTGTTACATTAATATCCTTGCTTTATTTTCAGAAACTGGTTTATTCCGACGCAGTTTTCCAGAACAATATTCCTATTTTTATTTCTCAGCTTCGGGCACAGAACCCAATCTCTAAACAGGTAAACAGGTCACCAAAGTTTTTAATTAACGGCTTAACAACTTTGGGGACTTTTATTAAATTTTATAGGTTGGTTTATTAAGATAAGTGTCCAAACGTATCAACCACTAATTGTAGTATACAATAGGTTTAATTAAGTCATCATTGGGGATGTTGGGGAGTTGTTATTGCACCAGAATTTCATGTACTCTGATATAGTAATACTCGCAGCTGGCTAAAATAACGATACCCCACCCTTTCCCCCATCCCCTCCCCTCCTATTGGATGAACAAATAAATGAGGTCTATATTAGCAAGCTAAATTACCACTTTCAATTAACCATACAATTAGTGGTTGAAATGTATGGACACTAAACCAATCAATCAATAAAAGTCCTTCAAGTTTAAGTCAATTAATATGAAAACTTTTTGGACTAATGTGTAATGAACAGCCCAATATCCCCTCCCTCTCTGAGTATTTAGGCATTATTAAAACTGATTTAAATACTTTTTCAATATTTAAGCTGAAGGCTTCAAATTTGGGGTATTGGGTTAATTAGGGTTGGGCCGGATACTTTTTTGACCGGCTACCGGATATCCGGCTGATTTATAATGCCGGATATCCGGAATCCGACCGATTATCTGGCAAATTACCGGATATCCGGCCGGATAACCGGATATAGGGCATAATAAATCAGCTGGATATATAATACGGTATCCGGGTAGTTTCATTACCCGGTATTCGGCCGGATATTAAAAATGGCCGGATATCCGGCCCAACCCTAGTTGTCATCCGTGTTTTAATTTAGCAAGAAGAACGAGTTACAGAGCTTGTGAGAGGATATCTGGACTTTGATGTCGAGATGGAGAATGTCGCCGTATTCTGGTCCGGTTCCAAGGTAAGGTCTAACTTTATAAAAACTTTGGGTACCAATATAATATACAGTTTAATGTCCCCTCCCATGGTTATAAAACTTTGGGTACCAGAATAATATACATTCTAATGTCCCCTCCCATGGTTATAAAACTTTGGATACCAGAATAATATACATTTTAATGTCTCCTCTCATGGTTATCATGGTTATAAAACTTTGGGTACCGGAATAAAATACATTCTAATGTCCCCTCTAATGGTTATAAAACTTTGGGTACCAGAATAATATACAGTCTAATGTCCCCTCTAATGGTTATAAAACTTTGGGTACCAGAACAATATACATTCTAATGTCCCCTCTCATGTTTATAAAACTTTGGGTACCAGAATAATATACATTCTAATGTCCCCTCCCATGGTTATAAAACTTTGGGTACCAGTATAACATACAGTCTAATGTCCCCTCTAATGGTTATAAAACTTTGGGTACCAATATAATATACATTCTAATGTCCCCTCTCATGGTTATAAAACTTTGGGTACCAGAACAATATACAAACTAATGTCCCCTCCCATGTTTATAAAACTTTGGGTACCAGAACAATATACAGTCTAATGTCCCCTCCCATGGTTATAAAACTTTGGGTACCAATATAATATACAGTCTAATGTCCCCTCCCATGGTTATAAAACTTTGGGTACCAGAACAATATACATTCTAATGTCCCCTCTCATGGTTATAAAACTTTGGTTACCGGAATAATATACAGTTTAATGTCCCCTCTCATGGTTATAAAACTTTGGGTACCAGAATAATATACATTCTAATGTCCCCTCTCATGGTTATAAAACTTTGGATACCGAAGTAACATACATTCTAATGTCCCCTCCCATGGTTATAAAACTTTGGATACCGAAGTAACATACATTCTAATGTCCCCTCCCATGGTTATAAAACTTTGGGTACTAGAATAAAATACATTCTAATGTCCCCTTCCATGTTTATAAAACTTTGGGTACCGGAATAAAATACATTCTAATGTCCTCTTCCATGTTTATAAAACTTTGGGTACCAGAATAATATACATTTTAATGTCCCCTTCCATGTTTATAAAACTTTGGGTACCAGAATAATATACAGTCTAATGTCCCCTCTCATGGTTATAAAACTTTGGGTATCAGAATAATATACATTCTAATGTCCCCTCCCATGGTTATAAAACTTTGGGTACCAGAATAATATACATTCTAATGTCCCCTCCCATGGTTATAAAACTTTGGGTACTAGAATAAAATACATTCTAATGTCCCCTTCCATGTTTATAAAACTTTGGGTACCGGAATAAAATACATTCTAATGTCCTCTTCCATGTTTATAAAACTTTGGGTACCAGAATAATATACATTTTAATGTCCCCTTCCATGTTTATAAAACTTTGGGTACCAGAATAATATACAGTCTAATGTCCCCTCCCATGGTTATAAAACTTTGGGTACCAGAATAATATACAGTCTAATGTCCCCTCCCATGGTTATAAAACTTTGGGTACCAGAATAATATACAGTCTAATGTCCCCTCCCATGGTTATAAAACTTTGGGTACCAGAATAATATACAGTCTAATGTCCCCTCCCATGGTTATATAACTTTGGGTACCAGAATAATATACAGTCTAATGTCCCCTCCCATGGTTATAAAACTTTGGGTACCAGAATAATATACATTCTAATGTCCCCTCCCATGGTTATAAAACTTTGGGTACCAGAATAATATACATTCTAATGTCCCCTCCCATGGTTATAAAACTTTGGGTACCAGAATAATATACAGTCTAATGTCCCCTCTCATGGTTATATAACTTTGGGTACCAGAATAATATACAGTCTAATGTCCCCTCCCATGGTTATAAAACTTTGGGTACCAGAATAATATACAGTCTAATGTCCCCTCTCATGGTTATAAAACTTTGGGTACCAGAATAATATACATTCTAATGTCCCCTCTCATGGTTATAAAACTTTGGGTACCAGAATAATATACATTCTAATGTCCCTTCCCATGGTTATAAAACTTTGGGTACCAATATAACATACATTCTAATGTTCCCTCTCATGGTTATATAACTTTGGGTACCAGAATAATATACATTCTAATGTCCCCTCCCATGGTTATAAAACTTTGGGTACCAGAATAATATACAGTCTAATGTCCCCTCCCATGGTTATAAAACTTTGGGTACCAGAATAATATACATTTTAATGTCCCCTCTAATGGTTATAAAACTTTGGGTACCAGAATAATATACATTCTAATGTCCCCTCTCATGGTTATAAAACTTTGGGTACCAGAATAATATACAGTCTAATGTCCCCTCCCATGGTTATAAAACTTTGGGTACCAGAATAATATACAGTCTAATGTCCCCTCTCATGGTTATAAAACTTTGGGTACCAGAACAATATACAGTCTAATGTCCCCTCCCATGGTTATAAAACTTTGGGTACCAGAATAATATACATTCTAATGTCCCCTCCCATGGTTATAAAAACTTTGGGTACCAGAATAATATACATTCTAATGTCCCCTCCCATGGTTATAAAACTTTGGGTACCAGAATAATATACATTCTAATGTCCCCTCCCATGGTTATAAAACTTTGGGTACCAGAATAATATACAGTCTAATGTCCCCTCTCATGGTTATAAAACTTTGGGTACCAGAATAATATACAGTCTAATGTCCCCTCCCATGGTTATAAAACTTTGGGTACCAGAATAATATACAGTCTAATGTCCCCTCCTATGGTTATAAAACTTTGGGTACCAGAATAATATACATTCTAATGTCCCCTCCCATGGTTATAAAACTTTGGGTACCAGAATAATATACATTCTAATGTCCCTTCCCATGGTTATAAAACTTTGGGTACCAGAATAATATACATTCTAATGTCCCCTCTCATGGTTATAAAACTTTGGGTACCAGAATAATATACATTCTAATGTCCCCTCCCATGGTTATAAAACTTTGGGTACCAATATAACATACATTCTAATGTTCCCTCTCATGGTTATATAACTTTAAGTACCAGAATAATATACATTCTAATGTCCCCTCCCATAGTTATAAAACTTTGGGTACCAGAATAATATACAGTCTAATGTCCCCTCCCATGGTTATAAAACTTTGGGTACCAGAATAATATACATTCTAATATCCCCTCCCATGGTTATAAAACTTTGGGTACCAGAATAATATACATTCTAATGTCCCCTCTCATGGTTATAAAACTTTGGGTACCAATATAACATACATTATATAATGACTCCTCTCATGGTTATAAAACTTTGGGTACCAGAATAATATACAGTCTAATGTCCCCTCCCATGGTTATAAAACTTTAGGTACCAGAATAATATACAGTCTAATGTCCCCTCTCATGGTTATATAACTTTGGGTACCAGAACAATATACATTCTAATGTCCCCTTCCATTTTTATAAAACTTTGGGTACCAGAATAACATACAACCGGTAAGTTCTAACGGGTATGCACCTAGAGGCCTCTAGAGGTAAGGGGGGTAGGAGTCGGCCCATTACATTTAACAGTAGAAAAAATCATAGGAACTTTTTTTATATCTTTTTAATGGGCGATTTTATGATTTTTTATTGGGAGGTTGGAGGTACCTTCCTCTAAAATAGTTTAAAACCTTCCTATGACTTATGAGAAGCTACATTGTATGGGAGAACAATATTGGTTCAGCTGTTGACAAGCTTCTTCAGTACACACAGACAGACATCCTGTTACTTTTATACAAAAAATATTTTGGATTTTGTCATCCTTGTTTTTTTTTTTTGGGTATAGTCCCTTTCGTGATAAGGGGCGTTTCGTAGTTTTTTGACAGTAGCTTTTGATAGGTTATTTTAGGTTAAGTTAGGTGATTGTCCTGCAGGGTTAGAGCCCCCCGCAGGGGCTAGAAATAGGATAAAAGCTACTGTGAAAATACGACGAAATGCCACTTAAGAGTCGTTGCCATGAAAGGGACTTTACCCTTTATTTGTTTAGGCATTGTTACGCGAATATACGAAGGAGCAGGAGAGAATTAAAGAAAGACGCCAAAGCTTAAAGTCAGATTATCATAGGTAAAAACATGGATGGTGCCCAGTACTAGGTTTGGGCCGGATATCCGGCCATTTTTAATATCCGGCTAGATACCGGATATTGAAATTATTCGGATACCGGATATCCGGCTGACTTGTCATGCCGTATATCCGGTTATCCTGTCGGATATCTGGTAATTTTCCGGATATCGAACATTGACATTGAAATTATCCGGATAACGGATATACGGCTGATTTCTCTTGCCGTACATCCGGTTATCCATCCGGATATCTGGTAATTTTCCGGATATCGAACGTTGACAGATACCCGGTATCCGGCCAAAAAAGTATCCGGCACATCCCTACCCAGTACACTGGTACCCACAGTTTTAGAAACATACATATTATATTATTCGTTAGCTCAAAACTGTTGGGTACTTTTGATGGTTGGCTGTAAACTTGTAGGTGTGGCTTTTTAACAAGTAATTTTATTCAACAGAAAAATATTTTTTATCATCATTGGGAATGTATATGAGGGGGAGGTAGGTTGTGCTAAAATACCGTAAAGTTGCGAGTTATAAGACTTAAAAACAGCAGTAGAACGATAAAAGGGGGGGGTTAATGCAACCATTTCGTAATCAATGTATAAATGGCACTTAGAATTCGAATTTTGATCTGAAATTTTGCATGAGTAATCCTTAGTAGGTCTATTATCCCTAAATCGAACAAAAAGTTGGAAAAGTAGCGGCTAACGGCTGGCGGCTCATCCGTTTAGCCATTTGTTTAGTATTTTCAAGCGAAATCCATCACGAAACCTCTCTCCACATAATGCTCTTTTCCGATCCAAAACGTTTTCGAACGGTTCTAGCCGGTAGTTGCTGGTACTAGAAATCTAAAAAATGTTTTTTTGTATCATTTCACATGATTTAAAGCAAAAATATGTTTCAAAAAGTTGATTTCTACGTAATTTATGACAGATTTGCCCTAAAAATAGCAAAAAACGGCTAAACGGCTAAATGGCTGAGCCGTTAGCCGTTACTTTTTCAACTTTTTTTCGATATAGGGAAAATAGACCTACAAGGGATTACTCATGCAAAATTTCAGATCAAAATTCGAATTCTAAGTGCCATTTATACATTGATTACGAGATGGTTGCATTAAAAACCCCCCCATGTTAACTTTTAAAGAAATTTTGTCTTTTCAATAAGGAATACACATATTTAGTAAATATTATAGTTCTACTATTTTTAAGCCTTAAAACTCACACCTTTACGGAATTTTGGCACAACCTATCTCCCCCTTTATCGTCCATTGTCTTATCCCCCAAGATCCATAGGTAAAACAATATACCTACTTCAGCTATGTTATCGAATCTTCTGTCTGTATGTTCGTTCGTTAAATCAATAATTTTTGGGAATAGTCCCTTTCGTAACATTTGGCGATTTGTCATATTTTTAAAATGGCTTTTTAAAGGTTATTTTAGGTTATGTTAGGTTATATTGTGTTAGGTGATTGCCCCACAGGGTTAGGTAATTGGCCCCGCAGGGTTAGAGCCCCCCGCAGTGGCTAGAAATAAGAGAAAAGCTATTGTGAAAAATACGAAGAATCGCCCCATAAGGTGCGATGTTACGAAAGGGACTATACCCTAATTTTTCATTATAGAAAATGTCTGAACGTTTTCTCTGTTAACTGTTAATTTTTTATAAGCGAAGCTACTCTATAATGGGTAGTTTCTTGCTGTCGGTCTTTAGGGTTGTCAGATTTTTTGTTACCAACTCTTCAAAATCAGTGATCTTAAGGGATAAGACAATGGCTGGTAAAGTAATGTACATCCCCAATGATGATTTTAAAAATTTCCCCTTCTGTATTTACAATTACTGGTCAGGACACTGAACATAATGAACCAAGCAATCAAAATTCAATGAAAGTACCCAAACTTGTTGAGCAAACGAACAAGAAAACTTTGTTATAAAACTTTGGGGACTAGTGTAAAAAACACTGGAACAGCCCAATGTCCCCTCCCACCTTGCTTCAAAATACCCAATTGTTTTATTTTAATTTCTAAACAGTCGTTTTCTACAATTATGGTCAGTTCGTACATATGTCCGAAAAGATTCTTAATTTAGGCATGTTAGAATAGCCTTATCAAAGTCAATTAAAAAAAAAATTAGTTTTGAATTATTTGTTTTATCGCCATATTGGATTTGATTATTAAATACCTAGTTCTTGCTATTAGTAGATTTTGTCCTAATTTATTGGAAGATTTTTTCCCCCAAAAAATGGTTAATTTTTTTTTTAAATCCAAGAGCGTTTTACTTACAAGATTTTCCCTTACGTTTTTACCCCTACAGAGGTTTGTCTCCTATTACGTTTTTTGGTGTACCGAAATATTTCTGTAATCTATTTTTTTTTAAACTGGGAAAAGTTCCTTTCGTGGCAACTAAGGAGCGATTCGTATTTTCAGAATGGCTTTTGATAGGTTTTTTTAGGTTAGGTTAGGTTATATTGGGTTAGGTGATTGCCCCGCAGGGTTAGAGCCCCCAGCAGGGGCTAATAATAGGAGAAAAGCTACTGTGAAAATATGAAGAATCGCCCCCCTTACGGGGCGTTACCACGAAAGGGACTTTACCCAAAAAACATTTTGAGCTAATTAACAACATGTTTAGGTTTGCATCAAATTTTACTTAGATTTTAAAATAAAAAAATTAGTGAATATTTTCATGTTTGTTTAGTAACTCCATTTTTTTTATTTCTAATGTGCTTTTAATTATTAAAATTGAAAAAGCTTATAAGAATGTTGTCATCCTTGTTTTTATTAAGGTTTAGAGAAGAACAAAGAAAAAATCGAAACAACATTGAAAATTTTGGGTAATTTTTTTCGGGTATAGTCCCTTTCTTTGCAACGCCTCTTGATGGGGCGTTTCGTCGTATTTTCACAGTAGTTTTTCCCCTATTTCTAGCCTCTGCGGGGTGCTCTAACCCTGCGGAACAATCACCTAAACCAACTTAACCTAACCTCGCCAAAATTAACCTAGCAATAGCTCCTGTGAAAATTCAGCGAAACGTACCTTAAGAGGCGTTGCCACGAAAAGGACTATACCCGTTTTTTTTTATTTTTTCAAAAGTAATAGGATGTCCGTCTGTTTGTCTGTACCAAAAGATCTCACAAATCGATGTGTTTCTCCTTTACAGTTTAGCTTCTCATAGGTCCTGGGAAGGTTTATAGCTATTTGGGTAAGGGTACCTCAATCTTTGCAAAAAAAAGTTGCTCTCAGAAAAATTCTATTTAAAACTAAAATATAATGTCATATAGTGTTTATTGATACTCAAAAAAGTGTTTAGGTAGGTAGCTTTTTTTTCAGCAATATTTCAATTTCGATTTTCATACATATATGAACCTTCTGAGTTCGTCTCTAAAAACTGACAATTTTGGCCGTCTCAGCAAAATCAGCTGATTTTGACGGTTATTTTTGAGAGATTACTTTAGCTAGGGTCAATATTTTAAAAAATCTTTTTTTTGAAAATATCTAGGTATCTATTTATTTAAGATTACTAGAAGAGAGAATTTTGGAGCCGGAAACTGATTCCCCCCTCTCCCTGCTATTAAGTCTTGACCAGGTACTTTTGGTTAAAATGATGCCTACGGCAATTAGGCACTTTGTTATAGGCGAAGCTTCTATATAATCAAGTTAAAATGAACATTTCTAGCAGACGAAAGAATTGTTTACTTTCGACGTAAGCTGAGGTGGATTTTCAAAAAAAAAATTAGGCTCTATATCTACTCGCTGGTGAGGCAAAATTATTTTTATGAAAAACCCTCAAATCACATTAAAAATCTACAAAAAGGGGGGGGTTTTTAATGCAACCATCTCGTAATCAATGTATAAATGGCACTTAGAATTCGAATTTTGATCTGAAATTTTGCATGAGTAGTCCTTGGTAGGTCTATTTTCCCTAAATCGAACAAAAAGTTGGAAAAGTAACGGCTGGCAGCTGGCGGCTCAGCCGTTTAGCCGTTTTTTGCCTATTTTCAGGGCAAATTCATCATTAATTACGTAGGAATCAACTTTTAAAAACATATTTTTGGTTAGATTCATGTTAAATGATAACAATAACCATTTTTTAAATTTCTAGTACCAGCTGCTAAACGGCTAGAACCGGCTGAAAACGGCTGGGAGCCGCCAAGAGTATGAAGAGTAGATAGGGCATGTGACATGTCTAGGGGTAGGTTTTTATGGTTGCTGAGCTCAAAAATGCTAACAAAAATAGTGGCGGCCCATCCATATGGCAGCTGGGTAACAGCTGCAGCTCAGCTGGGAGCGGCCAAGAGTAGAATCAGTAGATAGGGCTTGTGACGTGTCTAGGGGTAGGTTTTTATGGATGCTGAGCTCAATTCTACTACAAAAAATAGAAGCAGCCTATCCATATGGCAGCTGGTAACGTCCGCAGCTCAGCTGGGTAACGTCCGCAGCTCAGCTGGGAGTGGCCAATAGTAGAATGAGTAGGTTTAGCTTGTGACATGTCTAGGGGTAGGTTTTTATGGTTGCTGAGCTCAAAAATGCTACCAAAAATAGTGGCGGCCCATCCATATGGCAGCTGGGTAACGGCCGCAGCTCACCTTTAAGCGACCAAGAGTAGAATGAGTAGATAGGGCTTGTGACGTGTCTAGGGGTAGGTTTTTATGGATGCTGAGCTCAATACTACTACCAAAAATAGAAGCCGCCCATCCATATGGCAGCTGGGTAACGGCCGCAGCTCACCTTAGAGCGGCCAAGAGTATGAAGAGTAGATAGGGCTTGTGTTTAGGGGTAGGCTTGTGACATGTCTATTGCCTAGGGGTAGGTTTTTATGGGTGCTGATCTCAAAAATGCTACCAAAATTAGTGGTGGCCCATCCATATGGCAGCTGGGTAAGAGCTGCAGCTCAGCAGGGAACGGCCAAGAGTAAATTGAGTAGATAGGGCTTGTGACGTGTCTAGGGGTAGGTTTTTATGGGTGCTGAGCTTAATACTACTACCAAAAATAGAAGCTGCCCATCCATATAGCAGCTGGGTAACGGCCGCAGCTCACCTAAGAGCGGCCAGGAGTATGAAGAGTAGATAGGGCTTGTGACATGTTTAGGGGTAGGTTTTTATGGTTGCTGAGCTCAAAAATGCTACCAAAAATAGTGGCAGCCCATCCCTATGGCAGCTGGGTAACAGCTGCAGCTCAGCTGGGAGCGGCCAAGAGTAGAATCAGTAGATAGGGCTTGTGCCGTGTCTAGGGGTAGGTTTTTATGTGTGCTGAGCTCAATACTACTACAAAAATTAGTGGCAGCCCATCCATATGGCAGCTGGGTAATGGCTGCAGCTCAGCTGAGAGCGGCCAAGAGTATAATGAGTAGATAGGGCTTGTGCTTTGTCTAGGGGTAGGTTTTTATGTTTGCTGAGCTTAATACTACTACAAAAATAGTGGCGACCAATCCACATGGCAGCTGGGTAACGGCTGCAGCTCAGCTGAGAGCGGCCAAGAGTAGAATGAGTAGATAGGGCTTGTGACATGTAAGTTTTTAGGGGTGCTGAGCTCAAAAATACTAACAAAAATAGGGGCTGCCCATCCATATGGCAGCTGGGTAACAGCTACAGCTCAGCTAGACACGTCACAAGCCCTATGTACTCATTATACTCTTGGCCGCTCCCAGCTGAGATGCAGCTGTTACCCAGCTGCCATATGGATAGGCCACCACTATTTTTGGTAGCAGTTTTGAGCTCAGCACCCATTAAAACCTAACCCTAGACACCTCACAAGCCCCATGTACTCATTCTACTCTTGGCCACTCCCAGCTGAGCTGTAGCTGTTACCCAGCTGCCATGTGGATTGGTCGCCACTATTTTTGGTAGCAGTTTTGAGCTCAGCAACCATAAAAACCTACCCCTAAACATGTCACAAGCCCTATCTACTCATTCTACTCTTGGCCACTCCAAGGTAAGCTGCGGCCATTACCCAGCTGCCATATGGATTGGCAGCCACTATTTTTGGTAGTATTTTTGAGCTCAGCACCCATTAAAACCTAACCCTAGACACCTCAGAAGCCCTATGTACTCATTCTACTCTTGGCCGCTCCCAGCTGAGCTGTAGCTGTTACCCAGCTGCCATGTGGATTGGTCGCCACTATTTTTGGTAGCAGTTTTGAGCTCAGCAACCATAAAAACCTACCCCTAAACATGTCACAAGCCCTATCTACTCATTCTACTCTTGGCCACTCCAAGGTGAGCTGCGGCCGTTACCCAGCTGCCATATGGATGGGCGGCAAATATTTTTGGTAGTATTTTTGAGCTCAGCACCCCTAAAAACCTACCCCTAGACACGTCACAAGCCCCATCTACTCATTCTACTCTTAGCCGCTCCCAGCTGAGCAGCGGCCGTTACCCAGCTGCCATATGGATAAGCTGCCACTATTTTTTGTAGTATTATTGAGCTCAGCACCCATAAAAACCTACCCCAAGACACGTCACAAGCCCCATCTACTGATTCTACTCTTGGCCGCTCCCAGCTGAGCTGCAGCTGTTACCCAGCTGCCATATGGATGGGCTGCCACTATTTTTGGTAGCATTTTTGAGCTCAGCAACCATAAAAACTTACCCCTAGACATGTCACATGCCCTATCTACTCATCATACTCTTGGCGGCTCCCAGCCGTTTTCAGCCGGTTCTAGCCGTTTAGCAGCTGGCACTAGAAATTTTAAAAATGGTTATTGCTATCATTTGACATAAATTAAACCAAAAATATGTTTTTAAAAGTTGATTCCTACGTAATTAATGATGAATTTGCCCTGAAAATAGGCAAAAAACGGCTAAACGGCTGAGCCGCCAGCTGCCAGCCGTTACTTTTCCAACTTTTTGTTCGATTTAGGGAAAATAGACCTACCAAGGATTACTCATGCAAAATTTCAGATCAAAATTCGAATTCTAAGTGCCATTTATACATTGATTACGAGATGGTTGCATTAAAAACCCCCCCCTTAAACAAATCTTTTAATAACCCTTTTTTGATTTTATCTAATTTTTGTAGATATTTTATGCGATTTTGGAGGATTTTTCACAAAATAATATTTCACATTTAAAAAAATTACGACGAAATTTTTGGGCAATTGAGTCTGATTGGTGTCATCCTTTTTTGTGTTTAGCTTGGTACAGACGCGCTACCAGAAGAAATATCCTCAGTCTTGTCAGCCCTACCAGATCTTGGATTTAAGGTAACTCTATAGTCTATAGCCTACTATCTATCTATATATCTATCTGTCTATCTATCTATCTATCTGTCTGTCTGTCTGCCTGTCCATCTATCAAACCACACTCAGTTTTGTCAGCCCTACCAGATCTTGGCTTTAAGGTAACTCTATAGTCTATAGCCTACTATCTATCTATATATCTATCTGTCTGTCCATCTGTCTATCTATCAAACCACACTCAGTTTTGTCCGCCCTACCAGATCTTGGCTTTAAGGTAACTCTATAACATTCTATCTATCTATCTGTATATCTATCTGTCTATCTGTCTGTCCATCTGTCTATCTATCAAACCAAACTCAGTTTTGTCCGTCCTACCAGATCTAGGATTTAAGGTAATTGCAGTCCTAATATCTATCTATCTTAATTTTCACTATCCATCTATCTTTCTGTCTGTCTGTCTGTCTGTCTATCCAGGAATAAGGTATAACCAACAAGCAAATTAATTTAGAAATTGATTTGGGGGGCAAAATAACGCAACCTTTATTAAATTGCCTTTTTCAGCTGTCGTTGGGGGTCAAAAATTGTATTTCACCATCGATAAAATGTAGGTAAATCGCGGCATTGTGTACATTATCAATAACCAAAACAATCTTTTAATAGCAGACAAGAATGAATTATAAGAATGAAAAGGACTGTCCACAGGAAGTTTTTTTTTTAATTAAGCATACTATATATTATGTTTCACTTTTAACGAAATTAAAGAAATGCTTTATCCTAAGTGTTATCTGTTCATTTTCTAACCTGATTATTCCTGTTGGCTGATTTATAGATTATGTATCTAGATTATATTTAACATTGAGCACCCAATAAGATATAACCACGTACTTCACCATCGCAATGGATATAGCATACATGGATATATTGACAGGGGAAAATGTGTCGTCAATTTAGGTTGCTAATATGCAGGGATCTAAAGGGATATAAGGCAATGACAAATAAATTGGTGTATATCCCCAATGATGCTACACAAAATAACCTCTTCTGTATATTACAATTAGTGGTTGAGGCGTTTGGACATTTAACTTTATGAACCAACCATTAAAAAATGACTTAAAGATCCAGCTCAGTAGGAGGGGAGGGGATAAGGTCAAGAAGGTGAATGGTGGGTTTTGTTATTTTATCCAGTTTTTTACAACAGTAGATAAAAATCTGGTGCAACATCCATGTAATAATATATCAATTACCATCGTTGGACTGTTTTAATGCTAAAAATTGAATCTTCCAAAAAACAGGTTTTAAGCAAGTATGGTGAAATAGGGTTAAATTAATTCGCTTGTTGGTTATAGCTAGCTGCTGTCTATCTATCAAACCACCACCCCACCTTCTATCTATTTATCAAACTAGCACCCCACCATCTATCTATATTAATTCTTATCCTTCTTTCTATCCACTGGTGTCCTGGATAGGAAACAGGTTTTTTTTGAGTTACGTATGACAAGACCTAAATTTCTATGACCGGGCGTGTATGACGGTTCAGCACATAACTTTCATTAAATCACAGCTGATCATTTTTGTGGATTTTTTTGAAAATTACTTTTTTACCCATATTTTCATAGTTTTTCCCCAAAAAAATCACAATATTCTCACATTTCCAGCTTAGTTATTCTATTTTCATGCAAAAAAGTATAATAGATGACAGCTATAACAAGATCAATTACCTCAATTGACTATTTGTTGGTAAAACATAGATCCTGGCTGTGATACAAGGTTCCTCTGAGGTTCCACAAAAAAAGGTTAAACAAATCAGAATCAGCAATGATTTTGTACAATTTTTTCATTGTAGTATTGACAAGTAAATCACTTCTAGACACCAGGCATATGGAGGACTGGTAAAATTATTTCATTACTGAAACCAGGGAAACTTGACAATTAGGGTTCCAGCTACTACCCTGTCTCACTTCATTATCCTGCCTGCATGATTCATCCCTACCTGAATGATGCTGTTAAACTTGCAGACCAACATTAAGGCTTTCACACAGGCAGGTTCACCACCACTGCCTTACAGAGTATTAAAACCTTAATCAACAACAGCCTAAACAATAAGAAACCAGTTATAAGAACAGTGCCAGTTGCCATTTATCTTTCTAAGGCTTTTGACATTGTAAACAATGAGGTTCTACTGCATAATATTAATACACTAGACTTGGATTAGTACATGTAACGTTTTATGTGAATACCTTAGAGGTAGGCAACAATTTGTTGTTATCAGAGGATCTAAATATGCATACAAATCTGCCAAACAGCCTGACCTACAAAGAGAGTCCTATACCATATACTATTCAAACTATAAATTTCATAAATGCCAACACCTCACTCTAATTACATCTAGTTTCCTCTGTTGACAACTCCAACAGCATAGGTCCTCTTATTTATCCTTATGTCAAGGACATAAAAGCTTACTTAGCAGTTCTTAATGATTGGTTAAAAAGCCAGAACCCATTCATTTCTCCAGCCAAATCACCTACAATAGTATTTACAACCTTTTTGAATGAAGCAGGCACTGTAGTCATTGTTGAAACAGTACCATAAGTCAGACATCCTTAGTTCTTAGCTGTTACATGTGACAATCTTTTCTATATCGACCATCTTGTTAAGGAGCCTAGAAACAAACTAGCCCCTAAAAACAAGCTCTCTCCACCAGAGGGAAAGAAAAGTAAGTCATAGAAAATTCATAAAAAGCAATTTGCCAGTCCCTGATATTCTACTGCAGTTCCATAATTAGTAATGCCAACTGGGACAGCCTACTGTTTGCTGGAAAAGCTGCTCTGAGAACAGCCATCTACAGTCACATCATGAACCAGGAAGCATTCGTTACCAGCAATATTTTACCATGAACTGCATGCAGTAGATCCAAACTTATTACCCAGAATAGCTAAAACCACCCTGTCCCAATACTTTCAGGTTACAATGTTTACCTGAATACCTTAAAGGCCAGAGTAAACAAGAATCTGGGGCAGTTTGTGTCTGACACTGGCAAGAATTTCACACAACCACCATCATTTCAACTGCAACCACAACCCATCAAAACCTTTAAAATCAGCAACAATACTGAACTGACTGTTTCCCATAATGATAAGCAGGAACAAACAATAACACAGGAACTATTTAGACATCAAGTCAGCAAGGAACCAGTATTGAGCAAGATAACTTGTCAATATTACAAGGAAAACTTTATACAGAATCATTGCTGATTCTGAAGCATTAAACTTCATTGGTTGAACCTCAGAGGGACATCTTATTACAGCCAGGAAATATGCTATAACAATTCAAGAGGCATGCATGAGGGACTTAAAAAAAGAGTATTTTTTTGTGTTGACTACCAAAACAAACTTAAGTTTTGTTTAACTGTTTAGACATTAATTCAAATAACAACTTCAAATAACTTTTACCCAACTTCTAGACTACAAATCTTAGATTAGTTAATTGATTCTGAAAGATCTTTGGTTCAGCTGTCATCTATTATACTTTTCTTTGAATAAATTTAGATTAACTAAGCTGTAAATATGAGAACATTGTGATTTTTTTGGGAAAAACTATGAAAATCTGGGTAAAAAAGTAATTTTCAAAAAAATCCACAAAAATGATCAGCTGTGATTTAATGAAAGTTAGGTGCTAAACCGTCATACACGCCCGGTCATAGAAATATAGGTCTTGTCATACGTAACTCAAAAAAAACCTGTTTCCTATCCAGGACACCAGTGTATCTGTCTACATTAATTCCTACTATTAATCTATCTATCTTAAGTCTTGATATCCGTCTATCTAACTAGCACCCCACCATCTATCTGTCTATCCATCCAATCCATAAATCTATCTATTTACCTTAATTCTTACTATCCATATATCAATCCATCTATCTGTCTATCCATCTATCTATCTTATTTCCTACTATCCATCTATCTATCTTAATATTAATATCCATCTATCTATCTTAATTCTTACTATCCACCCATCTACACATCTTAATTCTGTACGATCCATTTATCTATCTACCTTAATTCTTACTATCCATCTATCTATCTTAATTCTTACTCTCCATCTTTCCTTCCTTTTATCTATCTATCTATCTTAATTTTTACTATCTATCTATCTGTTTATCTATCTTAATTTTTAATATTCATCTATTAATTATCTGTATATCTATTATTCTTATTGTCTTCTTATTGTCCATCAATCTATCTATCTATCTTAATTCTTACTATCTATCTATCATCTATTTATCCGTTACCATACCACTAGCTATCTATCTATCTAATTATCTATCTATCTATCCAGGACGACGAAGCCTACTCATCATTTGGTGACTTTGGTTCCCTGAGATTTGAGGGTGACTGCTCCCCCCTCTCCCCTAGTACTCCGGGGGGAGATACTATGGCTATAGGAACTATATTATACTGTGTCTGCATATCTGTCTGTCTGTCCGCCTTCATGTCTGTCTGTCTGTCCGCCTTCATGTCTGTCTGTCTGTCTGATTGTCTGATTGTCTGTCTATCTGACTGTCTCTCTGTTTGTCTGTTTAATTATCTGTCTGTCTTTCTCCCAGTTGTGAATATTGTGGCTTTGTGACTGTGTGTGTCATATTGTGTTCTGATAGGACTGTATGTCTGTCTCTGTCTGTCTGACTCTCTGTCTGTCTGTCTCTGTCTAACTGTCTGTCTGTTTCTGTCTTCCTGTCTGTCTGTTTCTGTCTTCCTGGCTGTCTGTTTCTCTCTTCCTGTCTGTCTGTTTCTGTCTTCCTGTCTGTCTGTTTCTGTCTTCCTGGCTGTCTGTTTCTCTCTTCCTGTCTGTCTGTCTCTGTCTATCTCTGTCTTCCTGTCTGTCTATCTCTGTCTTCCTGTCTGTCTGTCTCTGTCTTCCTGTCTGTCTCTGTCTTCCTGTCTGTCTCTGTCTGTCAGACAATTATTCCTGTCTTATCCCTTAATATCCCTGTCTAATATTTTTTTCTTGACAAGACTGTCTGTCTGTCCATCATTCGTTGTCTTATCTCTGTTTATCTATCTGTCTGTATGTATGTCTGTCTGTCTGTCTGTGTGTATGTCTGTCTGTCTGTCTGACTGTATCTCTGTCTGTCTATCTGTCTGTCTGTCTGTCTGTTTATCTGTCTGTCTGTCTCATCCCTGTATAATATTGTGTGCTGACAGGACTTTCTGTCTGTTTATCTGTCTTTGTGTTTGTCTGTCTATCTGCCTGTCTGTCTATCTATCTGTCTATCTGTTTGTCTGTTTATCTGTCCTGTATAATATTGTATGCTGACAGGACTGTCCCCCGCAGAAGAGATGGCTTTCTCAACAATTATCAATCATTTTATCAGCGAGGGATGGTAAGCAGCTTTATTCTTATACCAGCGGCTTCGCCCCTAGAGGCCTCTAGAGGCTCCTCAATGGGATGGGGGGGGGGGGAGTGGAGCCTATTATTCAATAGTAGTTTAAAAATAAAATTGATGAGGTTTTTTTTCTAAGGGTGATTTCTCTTAGGAAGGTGGTGGTACCCTCCCCCAAAATAATTATAAACCTTCCCAGGACCTATAAGAAGCAACCCTTTTAAAGAGAACCAAATCGGTTCAGCGGTTAGCAAGATCCTTCGGTGTACACAGTCTAAGGTTAGCAATCCGCCCAAAAAAATAGATGAATCCGTGGATTGTGTATTCTTGTTTTTTTTCCGGATTTTCGGATTGTGGATTGCGGATTCTTACAATATTTTTAAAGGTCTTTTTTTTCTGTCATATTTTAGATAAATTTATTTAAGTGGTACAAAATTCATGAAAATTACCTAAAGGGGTAGTTTCACGAAATGCATTTGAACTTAATTTTGTGAACCGCATATTTTTTTCTGGTTAATTGGTTAAACTACATTTATAAAACATAAAAACATAAAAAACATTTATTCAGTGACAGATTACGCCCCGTCTTACGAAGCAGTACATACAATAGTACACCAAGCTACTGCTTAGTACCAGGTGTACTTTACAATTTTTCATAATATTTATAAATTTAAATTGCATGACTAACACTAGATGTTATGTGTGGCACTGATTAGGCTTCCCTAAAAGTAGGAATATGCGTATCCGAGATGTTTGCATTGCCTTTTTTAGGTTGGCATTAAGTTAATAAGAAAAATAAGAAATAATAATGTCATAATAAATGTAGGTAAAATTAAATGGACAGGGGAAAAAGAGAAGGAAAGAAGGGTTACAACAAATTTTAAGGCTAGTTTTTCTTAAATTTTAAAACCATTTCTGTAATTAATAATGTAAGGTTTTTAATAAATCCAGGCAAATCAATATATTTTAAGTACATTCATTACATTCTTCAATATTACATATAGATTTAAAAAGTTCATCTTTAAGATTTAATGCAAATGTTTTTTTAGGAATATTCTCATTTAAAAGATCTTTTTCATGACAAAAATTATTCCATAGTCTTTGAAATGAAAATAATGGAAACCTTTCAATTTTTTTAAATTTGGCTATTGGAATATAAAACTCACTAGAATTTCTTAGTTGTCTCTGATTTCTTAGATTATTTCTAATCCATACACCATCAAAAGAATTTGGTAGCCTCCAGCGAATAAAATCATAAAAAAATAGTAGTTTTGTATAAATAGATAGCTCCTTAATAGGCATATATTTGAAAGAATTTCATTTTTCTACCACGTAGTTTTAAAATATCAAGACTTGAAAGTCTTCTTTTTAAATTGCATATATCATAAAAAGACGATTTTCAAGTCTTGATATTTTCAAAACTACGTGGTAGAAAATTGAAATTCTTTCAAATATATGCCATATAAATATAGCTTAACCCATTAACTAGGAAAAAAGTATGCGGTTCACTAAATTAAGTTCAAATGCATTTCGTGAAACTACCCCTTTCAATTGCAGTTTGCGGATTCGGATTCTGTGTTAAAATGGGTCCAATGGGCTTTCCGCGGATATTATGCGGATAGTATGGCTGAGGACCAGTTCTAATCCAGCGGATATTAATCGGTTTCATTTATTTTCCTATCCACATCTCCCTGATTTTTCATAGTATTATAGACAGCATTCCGCGGATATTATTCGGATAGTATGGCTGAGAACCGGTTCTAATCCAGCGGATATAAATAGGTTTTATTGCAGGGATTTGGAGACAGATGACGAGTTTGAACCAGAGGAAAATTGTTTAAAAGAGAATGAGGTATCTATCTATCTTTATTTATATATCGGTGCTTGCTTACATGTGAAGACCGGAGCACCGAAACCCCCCCCCCCCCGCTTAGTTTTGACAAAAATCAAAAATAAGGGGGGGGTAGTTTTTTAACCCCCCGCTTAGTTTTGACAAAAATCAAAAATAAGGGGGGGGTAGTTTTTAACCCCCCCCCCTTAATTTTGAAGAAAATCAAAAATAAGGGGGGGGTAGTTTTTTCACTGTACAACACGCCAGAAAGTTGAGTGAGGTAAATCAAGTAAATCCAGTATACCAGAGGGGAAACCTTATTACCGGGATATTCATGTTTTGGGGCATAATTTCCTTATTTATTGACTTTGGCCAGTAAAAGGTTTTAATTTTGCGCTTTGCCTTGCTGAGCACCTTTCCTCCTTGCCGTTTTCCAGACATTAAAAAACTACCCCCCCCCCCCCCCTTATTTTTGATTTTTGTCAAAACTAAGCGGGGGGGGGGGGGGGTTTCGGTGCTCCAGTCTACCACATGTAAGCAAGTACCTATATATCTATTTATCTATCTATCTATTATGTTTACTATATATCTATCTATCTATCTATATATATCTAACTATCTATCTATCTATTTCTATTTTTCTTTCTATCCATCTATCCATTATCATATGTTTTTATTTAGACATGTTTCTCTCCCCCCCGGTACAGAAGAAAGGGGGAGGAGGGGTATATCTTCACCCCCTCCCCTTCACCATCCCCAAGGAAATAATAGTAATAGTTATTTATTGTATCGTATTATAGACAGCTTTCTGCTGATAGCAAAATAAAAAATGTTTAGATTTATACCAACAAAACTAACAAAACCGGAGGAGCTGGAGCCGCACCAAAATCAAACGGCTCCGCAACGCTGCTAGAAAAGTTTATAACTATTTTCGGGAGGGAAATCGCCCTTATAAAAATGCCCCCTCCCCCCCCCCCAAAAAAAAAAAAAGTCTTTTTTCGAAGTAAAATTAAAATAGGGGGGGGGGATAAGCTGCTAGTTTTGTTTATCATAAATTGATTTATTGTCCATGGTCTTATCCCTGGGGCTATTTTTAAAAGATTAAATGAATTTAATTCAGGTAGGAAGGGGACAATGGGCTGTTTATTACGCTATTCACCAAAATCTTATTATAACGTTTTCTTATTCGTTGGTTTACCAACCTTTGGGACTTTGAATTTTGATTCGTTGGATCATTTATTTGAGTGTCCAAACTTTTCAACTACTAATTATAATTACAGATGGGGTAATTTTGTGTATCATCATTGGGGATGTTTATCAATTTATTGGATATTGTCTTATCCCTTTATATCCCTGGGGTTAATGTTGAAAGAATTAAATGGATTTAATTCAGGGAGGTTGGAGACAATGGGCTGTTTATTACACTAGTCCCCATCTATATTTCTTATTCGTTGGCTCAACAACCTTGAGGACTTTTATTGAATTTTGACTGGTTGGTTCATTTATTTGAGTGTCCAAACTGCTAATTGTAATTTACAGATGGGGTAATTTTCTGTATCATCATTGGAGATGAATATCAATTTATCGGCTATTGTCTTATCCCTTTATATCCCTGTCGATATTATTGAAAAGAATTAAGGTGTTTAATTTAATTTAGCAAGTTCATCATTTATGAAAAGATTAATTTCAAAAGATTTTCCCAGGAATCTAAAGGGATAAGACAATGGCCGATAAATATTTATGTACATTCCCAATGTTTAAACAGGATATTATCCCTTCTGTAGATTAAAATTAGGATTGTATATTATTGTAAATTTTGTTTAACATAATTTGGGGTGTACGTCAATTTATCGTCTATTGTCTTATCCCTTAAGATCCCTGAATGTAGAGAATAATAGTTACCATGGCTACGGGGGATTTTTTTAAAATCCACAAAAAATTCTCGAGGATTTTTGTAAAATTCTTAGATAGATTTACGTGTAGAAAAAATTTCTATAATAGTTATTTCTCGTATCGTATTATAAACGGCTTTCCGCGGATATAAAATTTACAATTAGGTATAAGATTAAAACTAGTTTTTTTAAGCCCTAAGGTGCCGAAGGCACCGGCTAAAAAAACTGGTTTTAATATTATGATTGTACATTTTTATATTCGTAGAAAGCTGGATATAATACGATGCTAGACATAGTTTTTTTCGTATGGATGAGAACCGGTTCCTATCCACCGGATTCGAATGAATACGAGAGAAAAAATTCTTTTCATTTTAAAATTTAAATTGAAAATGGGGGTCGCGCCCCCTGCCCCCTTCCCATCACCTAGATGCCTCTAGGGGCGTAGCCGCTAGTTTTGTAATTAATGTAAACTCAATTTTGGTTTATACTTTAATTTATAAACGTTCTTTCGCTTGTATGCGCTTGTATGGATGTTGTCATCCTTATCATTTATACTAAGGAATTATTTTTATTATTTTCATAAAGTCCGGAATTTATTTCTATTTGAGAGAGAAATATGAATTCTAAAGATTAGTCAACAAATAAATTTTACTGTTAAAACATTTATAAGAAAGAGTGTCAATTTTAAAAGCGAAGCTTTTCTATAATTAGGGTCGTTCAATCCGTACGTATGTTAGTCCGTCACGGTTAGCTTTTTTCGTTGATTTAAACAGGTTAGGATTGTCCTATCGATTTCAAACTTTGCATGATGATTCCTATAACAGTTAGGTACGACATAGAAAGCTCAGCAACTCTATAATCGTTACCAAAAAGTCCGTACGTCCATTAAAACATCCTGATTTTTTACTTTTTTGACAACAAATTTTTTAAAATGTTAAAATTATCCGATTCATCTGATTTTTGGGAATCTGATTCGTATTACAACAAGGTCAATGTTATAAACAAAGCATCTCTATAATCAAGTCCTAAAAACGTCAATATGTACTTATATAGTATTGTGTATTTTATCAGTTTTGCAACAAATTTATTACAATTTTGTATAGACTTAATATGGTACACCGACAAACCTCCTAAAGGGACAAACGTCCTAATGCGACAAACCTTCTAAATGACAAACCTCCTAATGCGACAAACCTCCAAAAGGGACAAACGTCCTAATGCGACATCAATTAAGTAAAACGTTCTAAAACTTTTCAAAAATTAAAAAATAAAAATAAATCTTCAAAAATTTGAGTACAAAATCCACCACTGTTAAAAACTTGAACAATAAAATCCAAAATACAATAGACACGGACCTAATTCAAAATTGAATTTTATTTCTTGCATAACTTTTTACTCAGGCTGAAATTTAAAAATCTGTCCGACAGATTTCCCAAAGTCTGTGTTGGCTATCAAATGGCATGGTTTCGAACCCAATACATCCTTCCATTACAAAATTCGACCTTTAATTTCTAAAAAAAAAAAATTGGAGGTTTAACTTAAGAAATGTCGCATTAGGAGGTTTGTCGCATTAGGAGGTTTGTCGCATTACGACGTTTGTCGTAGTAGGACGTTTGTCGATGTACCCTTAATATTAAGTTCATTCAGTTATGACACCCTACAAGTGTTAATGTTCGTTTGTCCTTCCATTTCAGAGCTTCGCTTTATGGATGTTGTCATCCTTGTTTTCGCGTAATTCCTTAAAGTTGGGTGTTGGGTTGGTAATGTATAACCAAATTGTATTATTAAATATTTCATAATTAAGAACAGTTTGACTTAATAAGAGCATTTGACTACAACCAAACTTGACGGAATTATTCGAAAACAAAGGGAAAAGTAGGTTGCGGGTAAAATCCGTAAAGGTTTGTGTTATAAGGCTTAAAAACAGTAGTAGAACAATAATAATGTCAAGCTGACAAAATATAATTTTTAACATATAATACATAGAATTACTATGGACAATTAAATAATGTTTTAAAAAATAGATATCTTTGAAATAATTGGCATTATTTGTAAATTGTAAGTTTTTAAACTCTTTTTGAAATAATTTTTTTTATCAATTTTGTCATTATTGTCATTTTGACATTGGCGAAGCATTCCATGATTTTTTTCGATTTTTTAAATAATTTTTTAACTTAAAAATTTTTTTTTGTCTATAGTTCTATTTTATAAGGAATACACACAAAAAAAAAAATTTTGGTCTATAGTTCCATTCAGTAAGGAATACACACATATTTAGAGAATATTATCGTTCTACTACTGTTTTTAAGCCTTAAAACTCACACCTTTTTAGAATTTACCCGCAACCTACTGGTCTCCTTATCGTCGATTTAGGTTGCTAATATGGACCTCATTTAATGATTAGTTCGTTCATCCAGAAACGGGGTAAGGAATTAAAGGGGGTTGGATGGGGGTAATCGTTATATTAGCCAGCTGCTAGCATTACTTTATAAAAATCTGGTGCAACATCCAAGTAATAATAAATAGATTGTTGTCATACTTGTTATTGAATTGTTTTTGCTCTGCTTCTTATGTTCATAACAATTGTTTTTTAGAAAAAGATATACGTCTGAAAAAAAATGACATTGATTCTCCTGTTGATATTTTTTGTGCTGATTTTAATAGATTTTTTCAAATCATAATATCAGTAACTAAGAAAAAACATGTGAAAAAAATTCAGGCATCTTTTGGGATATGACCATTCTTATATAAAAGTAACAGGATATATATCTGTCTGTACTGAAGGATCTCACTAACTGCTGAACCGATATGGTTCTCCTTTACAGTGAAACTTCTCATATTAAGAGAGAGGGTACCACCACCTTTTTAAGATGAATCGCCCCTAGAAAAAAAATGTACACCCCTTTAAAAATAATAGGGGCAGTTTCTCTATAGTGAATGAGAAAATTGTGATAAACAAAATAACCCTTATGGACTTCAAATTTATTGGTTTGGACACTGCTAGCTTGTACCAACCAATCAAAGTTCTAAAACTTTTAATTGAACAAAAATGGACGATTTTATACGCACCCTCTTTCAAGTGTCCCTAGAGGCCTCTAGGGGCGAAGCGGTTAGTTGTAAATGCATATACTTTTAGATGTTTAATTACCTACCTACTCAAAAGTATTTGAATATAAAGTTTATTTTACAGTACAAAATGTTAATCAGCTATATATAAAGAGAGGGGGCGGAAGTGACACTTTTTGAAACTAAAAGTCAAAAGGAACTAAACTAAATAAAGATAATCGTCTTCACAAAAATTTCCCTTATATTTTCACTTGAATATTTTAAACATTTTAATATAAAAAAAGGGAAATTTTTATGAAAAAAAGTTTATCTCAGATTATTAAAAATTGTCTAATTTGGCGAGAAAGGCGAAAAAAATCGGTTTCTTCACAGTTCCATATTGTTTCTCTTGAAAGCAACAGCCATACCAAATCTCAGAGCTGTAACTCTATTTTTAGTTGAGTTCCTTTGACTTTTAGTTTTGGTTTCAAAAAGTGTCACTTCTGCCCCCCCTCGCTTATTAAAATATTTCGAAGATTTTTTACAAAATTATTTGGAAGATTTTTACAAACTATTTATCATAAGGATTAGGTATATATTACTAATATTGACCCCCCAGAGAAAGCCACCCGCCGTCTCAGATTGGGAAATCCAACTTGCAAGCAAACTCCAGTCATTTACAAAAGTAAGTTAAAGTTTTTTGGTTTGTTTGTTTAACCCGCGATCGTGGCTCAACACACAGCGCATCCGCTCGTCGCCGGAGAGGTGATAGTTTCGAATCTCGGGCCGACACCGCGTCATAACTAAAGACATTAAAAATGGTTCCTACTGCTGCTAAGTCAGGTGCGCAACCTAAATAGTAAGCGACGGGGGAATGCCTTGGCCCATAAACAGGTGCAACAATGCACAGTTAGGACTTCTCAGACAAAGGTCGTGCAATCAAAAGGCTGGTTGTATGATGCATGTTACTTAACCTCATATTCTTGGGTGTATAACATTGTATTACAAGCGAATGATGCTCTGGATTCTCTAGATGATCACTTAAATCGAAGGAGAATCCCGCCCTTAGGAGGTTAATGGTAATTTTTGTTTAAACAGTTTTGCCAGTTTCCTTTAGTCAGGCTAATCGAATATAGAATTAGAATATACGTGGATATTAGGATAGGAGGGAAATTGTCGCCAGTTTAGGTTCCTCTAATGATCAGTTCGTTCATATAGTTCATTGTAAAGGGGGGTGGATGGAGGGGATCGTTATTTTAGCCAGCTACAAGTTTCACTTTATGATAATCTGATGTAAGATCCTAGTAATACCTATTAATTCTATTGAACACATACCTCACCCCCCTCTTCTTACTTTGAAATAAAGTGGAGGGGGAAAGTATTTTTTTTGTATTTTTGTTTGTTACTTTAGGTCTAGTAATGTTATGTTAGGTTACTGGATAGCCCCGCAGGGTTGTGGCCCTCAGTAGGAATAAGAAAAAAAGCCAACCCCAAACCCCCAATTTTCAATTTAAAAAGGGGGGAGGCGGATGTGCCATTTTTTTAGACCAAAAGTAAAAATTGCATGATTTCAGCCCATAAAAGAGTTACAGCTCTAAAATTCTGCACAGCAGTTCCTTTTGTGGTGAACAATATGGAACTGTGAAGAAACAGCGGCGGAACCGCCGCTCCCGCCGAAAACTGCCGTTTGCAGCCGAATTTTTTTTGCCTTTTCTCGCCATAATAGACAATTTTCAATCATCTGAGATAAACTTTTTTTTCATAAAAATTCTGCTTATATTTTCACTTGACACTTGTAAGATTTTACACTTGCAATTTTTTTTAATATTGACATGTTTGAAATATTACAAGTGTCATGTGAAAATAAAAGGGAAATTTTTATGAGAAAAAAAGTTTATCTCAGATGATTGAGAACTGACTAATTTGGCAAAAAAAGGCAAAATAATTCGGCGGGAAACGGTGGTTCTGCCGCCGTTTTTTCACGGGTTGTCCGGACAGCAGCTTATGGGAAAATATCAACTCGACAACATTCATATAAATGAGATGATAAACCTTACGGTATTTGTACCACGCGTTTTTGAAAGCGTTAGTTTCTCTCTAAATCACTCCCCCCCCCCCCCCCCATCACAGTCCTTTTCATCATCATTTTGATTATTTGAAGGGGGGGCGGGGGGTTTAAAACCTCCTTGACTCTATCCTAACAGTTTTTGTTGTTAAGGAGCTTAAGTAGAAACTCAGTGAATCTCGAGCTTAACAATAGAAAAAATGTTGCCGCCAAAAATCGAAGAAGTTTGCCACCAGAAACCAGCAATCTGAGTCCTCAGGTTAGAAACAGTCTGGTTCGAATCTGCTGGATTAGAACCGGTTATTAGCCGTTCTATCCGCATAATACCCGCGGAAAGCTGTCTATAATACTATGCAAAATCAAGGAGATAGTATTAGTGATTGAAACATTTGGACACTAAACTTAATGAACTAACCAATCAAAATTAAGGAAAAATACCCAAATTTGTTAAGCCAACGTTATTATAAAAAACTTTGGGGACTAGTATAATAAACTGCCCATTGTCCCCTCTCCCTCTTCTAATGTCCTCTCCTTCCACGGAAAAAGTATATTTGTCCCCGAATGAAGAATTTTTCATAGTTTGACTGACTAAAAAGTTAAAGGTCAGTTTCATTTCAGCTGCGGTCCAAGCATATTTCAAAAACAGAAAAATCTGTCTATAATACTATGCAAAATCAAGGAGATTGTATTAGTGTTTAAAACGTTTGGACACTAAACTTAATGAACTAACCAATCAAAATTATGGAAGAATGGGGGCACCGTAGCTCTGTGGTAACGCACTGAGTTACGGTGATGAGAATTTGAGTTCAAACCCACTTGTGTTGCAATCACAACATGTTGTCTCAAATTCTCTAAAGTGGATTCACGCAACCTCCCCCAGTTGCGTTGGAAGGGAGATTGTTAGGTAGTTTGGAAGCCTAATAATCATGTGTATAATAGCAACACATCCCTTAATTCCAGGCTCCTCTGAGGAGAGTGTCATTCATTACGGTGACTTAATCTGGGACACCTGCCATACTCAAAAATCGGCGAGGGTGAGGTAATAACGAGGAGCTCTCATGAGACAGCGTGTCAAGTCATACTTGAACGTGGAGCTTGAGCTGGCCCTGGTGGCTATACAAAAGTGTCTCAACATACTCCAGGAGTCTTAGATCCAAACTCTAAGAAACTATGGCTAATCAAAAAAAAATGGAAGAATACCCAAATTCGTTAAGCTAACGTTATTCTAAAACTTTGGGGACTAGTGTAATAAACAGTCCATTGTCCCCCCTCTCTCTCTCTGTTAATGTCCTCTACCTTCCACTGAAAAATTATATTTGTCCCCGAATGAAGAATTTTGTTTTTAATAGTTTGACTAACTAAAAGTTAAAGGTCAGTTTTATTTTCTGCGGTCCAAGCATATTTCAAAAACATTTTTTAATTTTAGGATGCCAACGCGAAAAAAGTTGCGGATTTTCTGTCCAATTTGCGCGGGAACGATGAGTCGCAACGGAACGCGGCAAACTCTGCGCACATTGACCGGGGAGAGTTGGGGAGTGATGCGCTGGTTATGCGGGGAGATGATTTGACGGCGGCTAAGAAAACTGGGCCGTTCCAGGGATAATTTGTACCATGTTTAAGTCTAGCGGCTACGCCCCCTAGAAGCCTCTAGTGGCACTTTTTTCAAATATTTCCATGTTGCGTTGAACGCTCTACGTAAAATCGAGAATAGTAAAATAAAATTGATGTATTGTTGTTTTCTTCCCCCAAAATAGTTTTAAACTCTCCAGGTATCTATGAGAAGCTACCCTGTTAGGAAGAACCCGATTGGTTAGCGAGATCCTTCGGTGCAGACAAACATACAAACATCCTTTTACTTTATTATGAGAATTACTTAGATATTGCACCAGGTTTTCATTTTCTCTGATAAAGTAATACTCGTAGCTGACTTAAATAAGAATACCCCCATTTTACTCGTTGACCACATCCCCTCCTATTGGATGAGCAAACTGGCCAATAAATGTGATCCATATAAGCAAGCTAAATTGACGTCAAATTTTCCCCTGCTAATATATCCACATTTATTCTATATCCATTGTTCTATTTTATGGAGTACCCCAGGGAGCACTCCAAGGGTGTATATTCTGCGCAAGATTCAATTTTTTTCCCTCATATTTTTTTCCAGCAAGGAAGGGGAAAAATGAAAAAATATTTTCAGAACTCTTTATTTTATTAACACGTTACCCCTCCCACATATTCTTTTATTTTTTTTTACCGAGGTGGGGAGAAAAATGGCAAAAAAGTTCTCTTAATTATTCCATTTTTTTCCCCCAACCACACATTTTTTATTTCCCCCCCCCCCCCCCCCCCCGACCCTCCTCCCTTTAGCAGGGTCTAATTTGCAGAATATCACTATCTGTCCTATATATCCATTACTAAAGTACAAAAATATCTTGATCAGAACAAGACTGAGTATGAGAATAGTGGCGGAGCAACATCAGTTAGAAGAAGCAGCTCAGTCAGACACGATAACAATAGAATTATCCAGGAAAAATTTTTATTTTGAGCGGAAAATCAGGGATCTTAGGGGATAAGACAATTGGTGTATAGTCTCTTTCGTGGCAACGCCCCTTAATGGGCGTTTCTTCGTATTTTCACAGTAGCTTTTTTCCTTTTTCTATCCCCTGTGGGGGGCTCTAACCCTGCGGGGCAATCACCTAACCCAATGTAACCTAACCTATCCTAAAATAACCCATTAAAAGCCACATTGGTGTACATACATTCAGAATGATGATAATATTGATTAGAATAATTGGTTGAAAAGTTTGGAACCAACTAATCAAAATTGAGTAAAAATGCCAAAAGTTTTGGACTGTCGAATAAAACAACGTGGTTATAAAACGTTGGGTACAAGTTTTATTTGCAGTCAAATGTCCCCGTAGAGCGCAGTAATAGCAAGTATTTTAAATTTTTTTAACAAAGATGACGTAGCTCAACAAAAACTCTGTAGAAACTATGCATAATATGGACATACATTACTATAAAAACTTGATTATAGAGATGTTTCGCTTTTTACATAGTACCTAATCACACCAGGCTACAATTGAATCAAGACAAAAGTAAGTGCCGAGCTCTTTGACCTATGTATGGTGAAATTAGACATAAAACCATGTTGATTCCAGGTAAAACCAAAATATTTCAGCAGGATCTTTTTTAGAAAATTAGATTTAAAAATTTAAAATTCAATTTTCACCACCTAGGAGTTGCCGCATAATCATGTCAAGAAAAGCAAAGATTATAAATTTGAAATTTTAAACAACTTTGCTTTTATGAAGTCTTTCATACCTCTCTATATATGATTTATTTAAGGATGAAATTCCGTGACCTTAGCAAAGCAACTGATAAAAATGGCAATTAAGGGGGGGGGGGAAGTTTTGACACATTTGCGTAAACAGGGAGTATAGGCTTTATCTTTGGACTGAGAGTATAGGTTATTAGGGATAAAATCATTCTTATATGATAAATTTTCCCAAGTTTTAAGATTTTTTGGATAGGCCTCCAGGTTTCGGAGCTCCAGGCCTCCAGGTCCTCTCTGTACAGGTAAAAATGAAAAAAAAAATTTTTTTTGAAGAGTTAGAAGTCAACTTATGAAACAAAATATGCGTTTTTTTCTTCAAATATGTGAATAACATTCAAAAATATGCATATTTTGTTTCATAGGTTGACTTCTAACTCTTCAAAAAAAAAATTATTTTTTTAATTTTTACCTGTACAGAGAGGACCTGGAGGCCTGGAGCTCCGGAACCTGGAGGCCTATCCAAAAAATCTTAAAACTTGGGAAAATGCATCATATAAGAATGATTTTATCCCTAATAACCTATCCTTTTAGTCCAAAGATAAAGCCTATACTCCCTGTTTACGCAAATGTGTCAAAACTTCCCCCCCCCCTTAACTACCTTCAGGAGTTGTTTTATGAAAAACTTTAAAAAAGCAAAGTTGTTCAACATTTTAGATAAATGATCTTTGCTTTCCTTGAAATATCCTGAAATATTTTGGTTTTACCTGGAATCATCAATCATGATTATATGTCTAATTTCACCATAAATAGGTCCCAGAGCTTGGCACTTACTTTTGTCTTGATTCAATTGTAGCTTGGCGTGTAATATAATTGTCCTACGAATTTCAAAAATCATGACAAATAAGGACTTGCAGATATTCTGTCTATTAATCATCATGCCAAGTTGGAAATCAATTTTAACATGTTAATGATTAAAAAGATCTTATCGATGACATAGGCATGTCATAATTTTTTATAAACTTTTCTTATTTATTCAGGGAGGGAGGGGACATTGGTCTGTTTATTACACAAGTTCCCAAAGTTTTATGATAGCGTTTTCTTATTCGTTGGCTTAACAACTTTGGGGACTTTATTAAGTTGAGTCTCCAAACATTTCAACCACCAATTGTAATCTAAAAAAAGGGGTGATTTTGTGTTTTAACATTTTGGATGTACATCAATTTATCGGCCATTGTCTTATCCCTTTAGATCCTTGATAAGCTAGCTTAAAATGAATTTTACCATACAGCAGGGCGAGGTTATGAAAAGTAAATCCGCGATTCATTTAAATCAACAACTCAACAAACCAAAGATTAATATTGAACAGGTCTAGTTATTTATCGTATCGTATTATAAGACAGTTTTCCGCGTATATTAAAAGGGAAAAATTATAAGATTAAAACCATTTTTCTGGCACTGAGGGGCCGAAGGTTCGGGCTAACAAAACTGGTATTAATGTTATGATTTTTATTTTAATATTCGTGGAAAATATAATACGATGCTACTCATTATTTTTTAGTATGGGAGAACCGGTTGTAATCCAGCGGATATTAATCGGTTTGGAAGTTATACTGGAAATAATATTTTCAGTATAGATACAAATTACTATGTCTTTATGTAACTACGCCCCCACAGGCCTCTAGGGGCATTTGAAAGATAGGGGGGAGTTGACATTCCACTATACTTTTTATATTTTAAAAAAAGGAAAAAAAATTGAAGGAGATATATTTTTTTCAGGGATGTTTTCTCTTTGGGAGGGTGGTGGTACCCTTCCCTAAAATAGTTATTAACCTTCCCGGGACATATGAGAAGCTTAACTGTAAATGAGAACCATATCGGTCCAGCAGCTAGCGAGATCCTTCGGTATAGACAAACACAATGAAAGACAAACATTCTGTTACATTCGCCTTTAGATAATATAACTCCCCAACGAAAAAAAATGTTGAATCTTAAAAATACTCATCATATTTTTAGATAGGTAGATATTTCTCGGATTGTATAATAAACATTTTTCCGCGGATAAAAAAATGTATATTTGTAAGATGAAAACCAGTTTTTTTAGCCCTGAAAAGCTGAAGGTTCGGGTTAAAAAAAACTGGTATTGTTCTCATGATTGTACATTTTAATAGTCGTGGAAAATTGGATATAATACGATGATATACATGACCTTTATCAGTATGGCTAAGAACTGGTTCTAATCCACTGGATATTAATCGGTTTGGAAGCCATACTGGAATAGTTATTTCTCGCATCGTATTATAAACAGATTTCCGCGGATATAGAATGTACATTTATAAGATTAAAACCAATTTTTTTTAGCCCCTAGGTGCCTAAAGCACAGGCTAAAAACTGGTTTTAATCTTATGATTGTACATTTTTATATTCGTAGAAAACTGGATATAATACGATGCTAGACATAGTTTTTTCGTATGGTTGAGAACCGTTTCCTATCCATACAAAAAAAAACTATGTTTAGCATCGTATTATTCTGCACCTCGGGGCTTAAAAATTGGTTTTTATCTTATAATTGTACATTCTATATCCGCGGAAAGCTGTTTATAATACGATGCGAGAAATAACTAATATCATATTTTTATTCCTTTTTCTTATTGGACGTCATTTTATGTCCAATGAGAGACTAGTGTTTAAATATTTTAAGGCTTATTATTGCATTTATTTTCAATGAGAGAATAGCAACATTCTCTCACTAAATACAATAAATGAATTTATTTGTAGATACCTGAAAATAATCCAGCTACCCCCCACCAGAGACCTACACAGCTCAATATTAAACCAAATACAAGGAATATTTGCATTCAATTTTGAAAAAGCCAATTTTTTTATAGGGGTGGTTGCACGAAGTGCATTTAAACTTGAATTTCTCGTACTGCATATTTTTTTCAGTTTAAACTACATCTGAATATGAAAGAATTTAAGTTTTAAGAATATTGAAACTTAAAAATAATATTTTTGGTGGATTTATGCAACATAAATGGCTGTCTTGTTTCCACAAAACAGAATGATGACTATTTAGAGTTATTATATCCCCCCCCCCCATTCCCAACTTTGTCCTATCTTTAAAATTAAGACTTTCACATTTTAAACACTAAAAACGAAAATCAATGCAAAACATTCACCCAACAGACCGACAAACCTGAACCTAGGGGGACCGGCGGCCGTACGGCCAAGCCAGCTGAACCTGGGTGGCCCAGCTGCCAGGCCGCAGCAGCTGTCTCACCTGGAACCTGGCGACTACAAGATCACAAAGTCCCAGAGTGCAGACCATGTTCCATACACTAAGGTGATAATTCAAATTGCGCGGCTTGTAATAATAGTAGAAACATGTTAGAATCGTCATAAGCTCTAGTTTTTGGATATATAAGAACCATTTCTGTGCTACGTTTAGTACAAAGCCTCATCTGGAGACTACACGATCACAAAATCGCCGAGTGCAGACCATGTTCCATACACCAAGGTGATTAATGGCAGGGATCTAAAGGGATAAGACACTGGCCGATAAATTGATGTACATCCCCAATGATGATGCACATAATTACCCCTTCTGTAGTGTAACATTAGTGTAAAGTCCTCAAAGCTGTTAGGCCAACGAATAAGAAAACGTTATTATAAAACTTTAGGGCCTAGTGTATTAATAAATAAACTTTAAATTTTCTTAAGTGGTGTTATTATAAAACTTTGGGTACTAGCTTATTTTTTTCTTAATTCAAGGTGTTGCCAAGGGGTGTGATTATAAAACTTTGGGTACCTTATTAAATTTTCTTATTTTGGGTGTTGCCAAAGGGTGTGATTATAAAACTTTGGGTACCATGTTATTTTTCTTAATTCAGGGGGTTGCCAAGGGGTGTTATTATAAAACTTTGGGTACCAGAGTAATTTAGGGCGTTACCAAAGGTTGTGATTATAAAACTTTGGGTACTATATTATCTTTTCTTAATTTAGGGCGTTGCCAAGGGGTGTGATTATAAAACTTTGGGTACCATATTAATATATTTCTTAATTCAGGGCGTTGCCAAGGGGTGTGATTATAAAACTTTGGGTACCAGAGTAATTTAGGGCGTTGCCAAGTGGTGTGATTATAAAACTTTGGGTACCAGAGTAATTTTTTCTTAATTAAGGGCGTTACCAAGGGGTGTGATTATAAAACTTTGGGTACCATGTTATTTTTTCTTAATTTATGGCGTTACCAAGGGGTATGATTATAAAACTTTGGGTACTAGCTTATTTTTTTCTTAATTCAGGGCGTTACCAAGGGGTGTGATTATAAAACTTTGGGTACCATATTAATATTTCTTAATTAAGGGCGTTGCCAAATTGTTTGATTATAAAACTTTGGGTACCATATTATTTTTTCTTAATTCAGGGCGTTGCCAAGGGGTGTGATTATAAAACTTTGGGTACCTTATTAATTTTTCTTAATTCAGGGCGTTACCAAGGGGTGTGATTATAAAACTTTGGGTACCATATTAATATTTCTTAATTCAGGGGGTTACCAAAGGGTGTGATTATAAAACTTTGGGTACCATGTTATTTTTTCTAAATTAAGGGCGTTGCCAAGTGGTGTGATTATAAAACTTTGGGTACCATGTTATTTTTTCTTAATTAAGGGCGTTACCAAGGGGGTGTGATTATAAAACTTTGGGTACCATGTTATTTTTTCTTAATTTAGGGCGTTACCAAGGGGTGTGATTATAAAACTTTGGGTACCATATTATTTTTTCTTAATTCAGGGCGTTACCAAGGGCCAAAGGGTGTGATTATAAAACTTTGGGTACTAGATTAATTTTTTTTAATTCAGGGCGTTACCAAAGGTTGTGATTATAAAACTTTGGGTACCATGTTATTTTTTCTTTATTCAGGGCGTTACCAAGGGGTGTGATTATAAAACTTTGGGTACCATGTTATTTTTTCTTAATTCAGGGTGTTGCCAAGGGGTGTGATTATAAAACTTTGGGTACCATATTATTTTTTCTTAATTCAGGGTGTTGCCAAGTGGTGTGATTATAAAACTTTGGGTACCATATTATTTTTTCTTAATTCAGGGTGTTGCCAAGGGGTGTGATTATAAAACTTTGGGTACCATATTATTTTTTCTTAATTCAGGGTGTTGCCAAGGGGTGTGATTATAAAACTTTGGGTACCAGATTATTTTTTCTTAATTCATGGTGTTGCCAAAGGGTGTGATTATAAAAATTTGGGTACTAGATTAATATATTTCTTAATTCAGGGGGTTGCCAAGCGGTGTGATTATAAAACTTTGGGTACTAGATTAATATATTTCTTAATTCAGGGTGTTACCAAGGGGTGTGATTATAAAACTTTGGGTACCATATTAATATTTCTTAATTCAGGGCGTTGCCAAGGGGTGTGATTATAAAACTTTGGGTACCATGTTATTTTTTCTTAATTCAGGGTGTTGCCAAGGGGTGTGATTATAAAACTTTGGGTACCATATTATTTTTTCTCAATTCAGGGTGTTGCCAAGTGGTGTGATTATAAAACTTTGGGTACCATGTTATTTTTTCTTAATTCAGGGTGTTGCCAAGGGGTGTGATTATAAAACTTTGGGTACCATATTATTTTTTCTCAATTCAGGGTGTTGCCAAGTGGTGTGATTATAAAACTTTGGGTACCATGTTATTTTTCTTAATTCAGGGTGTTGCCAAAGGTTGTAATTATAAAACTTTGGGTACCATATTATTTTTTCTCAATTCAGGGTGTTGCCAAGTGGTGTGATTATAAAACTTTGGGTACCATATTATTTTTTCTCAATTCAGGGTGTTGCCAAGTGGTGTGATTATAAAACTTTGGGTACCATGTTATTTTTCTTAATTCAGGGCGTTACCAAGGGGTGTGATTATAAAACTTTGGGTACCATATTATTTTTTCTCAATTCAGGGTGTTACCAAGGGGTGTGATTATAAAACTTTGGGTACCATATTATTTTTTCTTAATTCAGGGCGTTGCCAAGGGGTGTTATTATAAAACTTTGGGTACCATGTTATTTTTCTTAATTCAGGGCGTTACCAAGGGGTGTTATTATAAAACTTTGGGTACCATGTTATTTTTTCTTAATTAAGGGCGTTACCAAGGGGGTGTGATTATAAAACTTAGGGTACCAGATTAATATATTTCTTAATTCAGGGCGTTACCAAAGGGTTGTGATTATAAAACTTTGGATACCAGATTAATATTTCTTAATTCAGGGGGTTGCCAAGGGTTGTAATTATAAAACTTTGGGTACCATGTTATTTTTCTGAATTCAGGGCGTTGCCAAGGGGTGTGCGAACAAGAAGGAGGACGGAGCCACCTGTATGTGTAAATATTGTCAGGTAGGAGAAAATACGAAACCGATTAATATCCGCTGGATTAGAACCGGTTTTCAGCTATACTATATGCATGCTATCCGCGGAAAGGTGTCTATAATACTATGCGATTTTCATTTGTGAACAAACCAATAAAAAAATAAAAAAAAGTCCCCAAGGTTGCTAATGCTGAGCCAACGAATAAGAAAACGATACTGTAATACTTCAGAGACTGGTGTAATAAACAACTCAATGTCCCCTCCCTACCTGGAAAATATTAGATGCAGGAGGGTTGATTTTGTTTATCCTCATAATGCCTTGCATAGCCTTTCCTATTTTAGGGTATAAAATATATGGGCATTGTACTATAGTAAAACATCATTGACATGTACATCTATTTAGCGCTCATTGTCTTATCCCCTATAAAGATCGCTTTGTGTAAAAAAAAAACCAAGTCTTTAATTGCACGTCATTTGTTTGGTAGCTTATAATGTCACGTGTATAATGATGGTTTTGGGCCATAACATTCCACCCAGAGATCTAAAGGGATAAGACAATTGCCGATAAATTGAAGAATCAAAAAATTCTGTAGATTTCGATTAACTTAACTTCATGAACCAACCAATCAAAATTCAAAGTTGTTATGCCAACAAATAGGAAAACGTTATTATAAATCTTGGGATCTCGCTTACCACCGCGGGTCCGATATCTTACTCCTTTACAGAGATGCTTCTGATTGGTCCTTGAATGGTTTATAACTATTTAAAAATCTATCTCTGAGTTACTTTTTGTCGTAAGTAAATAAAGTAATCAAGAAGTTTGAAAAAAGAAGTTTAAGCTTCAGTTTCGTTTCAAAGTTCTATATAGTTACTACTATAGGACTTATTAGCCAGGTTGTCACCAAGAGTGGGGCCTGGACAGCATAACGAGCTCCGAGTCTGTTTATAGAGCTCGTTATATATATATTTATTGATCATAGCTTTACCCAGTTATTAACTATTTTAATATACCTAACCTAATCTGATTTACACATAGATATTGTTGGAATACAGTAAGTGAATATTCAAAGTGTTTGTTACTTATATATATATATATATTTATAAATACCACATTTTTGTATATACCTAAATAACTTAAAACATATAGATCTCAAGAAATAAGTCAATGAACGTGAAATTGATATACAAATCCCAATTATGGTAATCAAAAGAACACCTTCTGTTGATTGAAATTATTGGTGGACTGGTGGACTAGTTTGGAGGAAATCGATCAAGATTTGATAAAATCAGGTTTTTTTGCCCCTGTTTTTGGCATCTCGGGGGTAACAAAACTGATTTTAATCTTATAATCATATCTTCAGGTATTTGGAACCGGAGCCGGTAGTGTGAGTCCTGTTTCTCCCAGCAGAGCCATACCACCCAGAAACTTTCCAGACATCCGGGACAGGCTTAGATACAGGTATTATAGACAACTGTCCGCGGATATTATAGCTGAGAACCGGTTCTAATCCAGCGGATATTAACTGGATTGAACGGTCCACCCTGCACCCATAAACTTTCCAGATACAGGTATGTTAATGGTTATTTATGGTATTATAGACAGCTTTCCGCGGATATTATGTGGATAATATAGCTGAGAACCGATTCTAATCCAGCGGATATTCACCGGATTGAACGATCCATCCTCCACTCAGAAACTTTTCAGTTACAGGTATGTTAATGGTTATTTATAGTATTATAGATAGCTTTCCGCGGATATTATGTGGATAATATAGCTGATAACCGGTTCTAATCCAGCGGATATTGATCAGATTCCTGTTTTTTTCAGGGACAGGCGGAGATACAGGTATAGTTATTTCCAGAATGGTTTCAAAACCGATTTATATATATCCGCTGGATTAGAACCGATTCTCAGCCATACAGAAAAAGTATGTATTGTATTATTATAGCATCGTAGTATGTCCAGTATTCTACGAATAAAAAATGCACAATCATAACATTGAAACCAGTTTTGCCAATCCTTGCCTTATTATTGAACATTTTTTTTTATATCAGTGGAAAACTGTTTATCATACGATGCGATAACCTAACCTAAATTAATAAAGAAACTAAAGAAAACCTCCCTTATTTTCAATTTATTTCAAAGGGTGGCGGAAATGGGTATCAGTGCCTACCCCCCACCTTATTTATTGAATTGATTGAAAATAAGAATGGAGGGGGGGGAGAAGGATTTTCCATACATAACCCCTGTGGGGCCTATACCTGTTGTGCCCTAACTAGGGTTGGCAATCCGAATCCGGAATCCAGAATCCGCCCAATTATTGGTCAATTTTTACATCCGAATCCGGAATCTGTTTATTATTAGCGGATTCGGATTCTTAATTTGTAGGCTAAAATTAGCGTCTTGAGATTTTTCTTTCAACTGCCGCTTTTTGAAGGCAAAAATTATCATCTTTACATATCAAATCTTTTAAAATCTGGTTCGATTCTTGGAAGTTAATTATAGAGAACACCAAGAACATTAATTTTTAGGACATATGTAGCACTTAATTTGTTTAATTTATTTTAAAAATATTGCTAGAATCCGGAATCCGAATCTGGAATTCGCAAAAAATAATAATCCGGAATCCGCGAAAATCCGCCATTCTTTTGACGGATTCTTGTATGAATCCGAATCCGGTCCAAAAATTGACGGATTGCCATCCCTAGCACTAACCCTGCGGGGCTACCTAGTACCCAATAATTTGTAACAAAATTCTTAGTCGTCTACCTTAATTAGCAGCTGAGAAAATCATGTTTCCCCTTGTTGGCGTTGAGGGTAGTCAGGCGGACGGACACACAAAGTAAATTATAAAGTAACTTCGTTAACAAAAAAACATTTCTATAGAATTGACTCTTTGATTATTTGTTTCTATAGAATTGACTCTTTGATTATTTGTTTCTATAGAATTGACTCTTTGATTATTTGTTTCTATAGAATTGACTCTTTGATTATTTGTTTCTATAGAATTGACTCTTTGATTATTTGTTTCTATAGAATTGACTCTTTGATTATTTGTTTCTATAGAATTGACTCTTTGATTATTTGTTTCTATAGAATTGACTCTTTGATTATTTGTTTCTATAGAATTGACTCTTTGATTATTTGTTTCTATAACCAAATAAATGGGTTGGGGGGTAGTTATCCGTTGTTTGTTGATTACATTAGGTCAGGTTAGGTTTAGGTTATATTAGTATTGGGTTGAACCGCAGGTATTTATTCGACCCGCAAGTATTTGGACACATGAATAATAACTCCCCTTTCCCCTTACCTTATTTTAGATTTATTTCAAAAATAAAAGAGGGGTGGTTAGCACCTTTTTAATTTTACTTAAAAAGTGAGCCCTTCTGTCTTGGAGAAAAAAATGGCCCGGAAACTAGGGCCAAAGCAGTTAGTAACCTAAATATCTTAGGAAAATACTTAGTTGGAATTAGGTTAAAAGTGTCTACTGTGTGAAAGTGTTTACTTTTCTAAATGCAAAAATTATTTTTTTTTTAGATTGGATTTAAAGAAGAAGCGTAGCAGCTTTACACAGCTGTCGGGAAGCAGCTCTGATCTAGCAGCTGGGACAGCTGGGGCTGCTGACGACTGCTCAAAGAGTGAAAACAGCTTAGAACTGGCCGATGAACAGCCAAGCCAGACAGGTACCCAAAGTTTTATAATCATAACCCTTGGTAACGCCCTGACTGAAGTAAGAAAACTTTATTTAGTGCCCAAAGTTTTATAATCACACCCCTTGGTAACGCCCTGAGTTAAGACAACAGTAATGGATGTAGAATATTTTACTAGCGGTTAAACCCAGGAATCTTAAGGGATAAGACAATGGCCGATAAATTGAGGTTCAACCCCATTGATGATACACATGATGATACCCCTTCTGTAGTTTAAAATTTGAGGTTGAAACGTTTGAACACTCAACTTGATGAAACAACCAACCAAAATTCACTGAAGTTCCCAAAATTGTTAAACTAACGAATAATAACTAACTTTGGGAACTAGTGGCAATAAACAGCCCATTGTCCCCTCTGGGTTAAGCCCCTACTTAAAAAAGGGGGTGTGGTTGTAAATTCGACCCACCCTCCTATTTTTAATTTGAGTTTTAAAAAGAAATTTTTTGGATGGTTAATTTTTTCCTAGGAGCAATTTAGAGTGTGTTGGTACCCTTCCCAAAAATAGCTATAAACCTTCCCAGGACCTTTGAGGAAATACACTGTTAGAAAACAATACCAGTCCACTGGTTAGTGAGATCCTTCAGTACAGACAGACAGACATCCTTTTACTTTATTATAATGATGTACATTGTTAAGGATCGAGTACTGGTGAATGTCCAGGAGGAGGATCAGATCTGCCAGCCAAGGTGGCCAAAGTGAATTATACATCTGAAAGAAAAAACTCCGCCCAGCATGAGAAAAATATTCCAGGTACCTAGCAAGTGTCCAACCACTAATTTTACGCTACAGAGGGGGTAATTTTGTTATCATCATTGGGGATGTACATCAATTTATCGGCCATTGTCTTATCACTTTAAGATGGATATATTAATTTTTTTTTCATTAACTGGCTAATATCCGCTGGATTAGAACCGGTTCTCTACAGACTTTCCATTGAAATTTAGAGAAAACCTTTAATACAACAACAATGATATCATCTATCTAATCTATCCATTCATCTATCCATCCATTCATCCATTCATTCATTCATCCATCCATCCATCCATCCATCCATCCATCTATCCATCTATATATCTATCTATCTATCTATCCTTCCATCCATATATCTATCTATCTATCCATCCATCCATCCACCCATCCATCCATCCATCCATCTATATTTATAATCTATCTATCTAGAAGTGAGCTGTCCCCCGCCGTCAATATCCAAGAAAGATGTAGAGAAACTGCTTGAGTATATCGAGGGGAAGAACAGCAGTGCTAGTGCCGCAGCCTCCAAGAATTTGGACAACCAGAAAAAACGCCAGAAAAAGGGACAACAGATTGCATTGATTCCTCCCCCCCCCCCCCTTAACAAATCCCAAAAAGTATTCTACAAATATAAAAATGTTCAATTATAAGATTAAAATCATTTTTTTGGCCCCGGCATTTTATTACTGACTATTTTACTAACTTAAATATTTTTTTAAAACCTTTTTAAAAATCTCCGAAAAGTATGCTATACTCTTTAATTAGGGGTGTATATTTTCAAATCAAGAAGGCATATCGGGGCTAAAAAAAACTGTTTTAAATCATATAATTGAACATTTTTATATTCGTAGAATACTGGATAGGTATAATATGATGCAATACGTACTTTTTCAGTTTGGCTGAGAACCGGTTTTAATCCAGCGGATATTAATCGGTTTCGAAGCGATACGGGAAATAACTATTATAATTTTGGCGTGTACATCAATTTATTGGCCATTGTCATATCCCCTAAGGATAATAATACACCTCTGCCGAGCCACACTATTAACACACTACTGCCAAGCCCTTAATTTTAGTAAGAGGGGGCAATGGACTGTTTTTTTCTAAACTAGTCCCCAAAGTTTTATAATAACGCATTATCTTATTCGTTGTCATAACAACTTTGAGGACTGAATTTTGATTGGATGGTTTGTTAATTGAGTGTTCAAACGTTTCAACGCTTTAGAGTGGGTAACTTTGTGTATCATCATTACAGAATATGTACATCAATTTATCGGCCATTGTCTTATCCCTATAGATCCCTGCAATCAATGTTGTTTTATATGAAGGAACGGCAAAGATTACAGAAATTGGAGGAAGAGAAATATAAAAAATGCTCCAATAATATTAATAGTAACAACAAGGAGAATCAGAATCAAGGAACATATCTTTATTTTTATCGTATTCATTTGAATCCGGTGGATAGGAACCGGTTCTCATCCATACGAAAAAAACTATGTCTAGCATCGTATTATATCCAGCTTTCTATGAATATAAAAATGTACAATCATATGATTAAAACAAGTTTTTTTAGCCGGTGCCTTCGGCACCACGGGGCTAAAAAAACTAGTTTTAATCTCATATTTGTACTTTCTATATCCGCGGAAAGCCGTTTATAATACGATGCGAGAAATAACTATTCTCGTATTCATTCGAATCCGGTGGATAGGAACCGGTTCTCATCTATATCTATATTCGCGGAAAGCCGTTTATAATACGATGCGAGAAATAACAATTATGACTTTTTGAATGTAAAACAAGGGATGGAGGGGACATTGGACTGTAAATTTCACAGGTGCCCAAAGTTTTATAACCATCTTATTTGTTGGCTTAAAAACTTTGAGGTTTACTTTATTTATTTTTTATTGGTTGGTTCCAAACTTTTCAAGTTAGAATTTTAATCCCTTTCTTCTTAAAATATATTTTGAAAATATATATATCCTCCTTATAATAAAGAAAAAAGGATCTCTGTTTTTGTATGTGTGTGTCTGTGCGTCTGTACTGAAGGATCTCGCCAACCGCTGAACCGATATGGTTCTTCTTTACAAGGTAGCGTCTTATTGGTCCCGGGAAGGTTTATAACTATTTTGGTGAAGGTTACCACCACCTTCCTAAGAGAAGTAGCAAAAAAACTTAACTAATCAAATCTAGCAGCGAAAAAATATTGTCTGGTAAACAACTAATCTTAACATAGGTTGAACAAAAAAGCATTTTCTCGTATTAATTCGAAACCGGTGGATAAGAACCGGTTCTCATCCATACGAAAAAACTATGTCTAGCATCGTATTATATCCAGCTTTCTACGAATATAGAAATGTACAATCATAAGATTAAAACCAGTTTTTTTAAGCCTGTGCCTTCGGCATCTCGGGAATAAAAAAAAACTGGGTTTATTCTTATAACTGTACTACATTTTATATCCACAGAAAGTTGTTTATAATACGATGCGAGAAATAACTATTATATGCCTCAAGGTGCAAAGCATAGTTAAATAAAGATTGTCTACAAAACTAGATTGTAAAGATGTTAGCGAAGAACCAAAGAGTGGAGAAAATCTCTCCACTGCGGAGCAACACAAAGATAGTCTCAACATCACTGATATTGACGAAATATTTACACCTAAACTCAGCTGTATGAGCAGTCAACATATGGATGAGGCGGATAGGTAGATAGATAGATAGGATGGATAAATAGTCAGGATAGATAGATAGATAGTTGGGATAGATAGATAGGTAGATAGGATAGATATATAGAAAGATATACATTTATAGGATAGATAGAAGGACATACTTACATTTTTTAGGACGTGATTATAGAGTTGCTTCGCTTTCTAGCTCTTACCTAACTGCTATAGGAATCAGCATGCAAAGTGCGAAATCAATAGGAAAATTCTAACATGCCTAAATTAAGGAAAAGAGCTAACCAATACGGACAGACGGACATTTTGAATTAAAGAGTAGCATTGCTACTTAAAAAACTAATTATAGAAATGTATTTCAGAGAGCTGGAGGAATTTAAAGAATTTTGTTTGAACTCCGTGCCCGCCAAGAACAGAACAAAAATTGTCCTCGATATGAAGAATATTCTGGCTTTAAGAAGAAAAAATTTATAAGAAATTAGTAGATTTTCCAGTATGGCTTCCAAACCGATTAATATCCGCTGGATTGGAACCGGTTCTCAGCCTTACTGAAAAATTATGTAAAGCATCGTATTATATCCAGTTTTTTTACGAATATATAAAAATGTATAATTATAAGATTAAAACCAGTCTTTTTAGCCGGTGCCTTCGGCATCTCGGGTCTAACAAAACTGGTTTCAATCTTATAGTTGTATATTTTTAAATCCGCGGAAAGCTGTTTATAATATGATGCGATAAATAACTATCAATAAAATTTCTAATTTATTTTTATTATGGAAGGGGGGGGGGAGATGTTGACTAATATTAATCTATTTATAAAAAAAAAGGATCTGGAAATTGTCTATTATACGATACGATACATGATTCTTCAGTATGACTGAAGAACACCTTTTGTAGTTCCAAATCATTGGCTAAACTTTGGAAACTTTTAGTTAGGGTACTTCAAATCAAAAGCATCCAATGTTTTGTTTGTTTTATAAACTTTGGGTACCAGTGTAATTAACAGTCCAATGCCCCTACCCTACACATAATATTGTAGACACTTTTCCATGAATATTAAAATAAAATCCTAAATGAATACCAGTTTTATTGGCCTGGGCGGCAGGGTTTCGGATCCGGATCCGCAAGGATCCGCATATTTTCGAGTCCAAGGATCCGGATCCGCAAAAATGCGGAAAAAATGGAAAAATCTACCTAAATTTATATAAAATCTTAGACATTCTCTTGATGAGAGCCAATCTTTAAGGTTTAGGGTCAGACTTGAAAATTAAAAGTATTTTTGACTTCGAATTAAAGAATAAATATTTTTTGAAAAGTTTGGTGATTTTATTTTTATTGTCAATGGTCCGGATCCGGTAGGATCCGGATCCGCAAAAAATCAATGCGGATCCGAAACCCTGGGCCTGGGTCATTGGCCCCTTGGTGCCAAATAAACTGGAATTAATCCTATTTTTTACCATTGTTCTTTCTATTTATGAGCCATACTGAAAAGTCACGTATTGTATTATATAACAAAATATTTTTATTCCTATTGGTTAGCAAAACTTAAAATAAACCTATAAATATTACTATCTGTGGAAAACTCTATTATTTTATTATTTATTGTAATCCGAATTGTTAGGATTTTTAAATTAAGAAAAATTTCAACATATTTTTTAATTAAAGGATATTTTTACATTTTTTAGAGCTTTGTTTGTATTTTTTTAAAACGAAATTAAATACTTTTAGAATGTATGATTTTTGTAAGCTTAAAAATCAATTTTTTTTTGTGGGGGTGGGGGGTTAGAAACCTCATAACATTTGTATGACTTTTTCTGGTATTTATTCAAAACCGATTAATATCCGGTGGATTAGAACCAGTTCTCATCCATATGAAAAAAAAACTATGTCTAGCATTGTGTTATATCCAGTTTTCAATCATAATATTAAAACCAGTTTTTTTGGCTCGTGTCCTCGGCATCTCGTGGCAAAAAAACTGGTTTTAATCTGATGATTGTACATTTTATTTCCGCGGAGAACAGTTTATAATACGATGCGAGAAATAGCTGTTATTGTCTTTTCATTAAATTTTGTTTTGCCATTTCTATTAAATCAAAAGTTGGGTTGGATTATGGATGTTAAGATAGGGAGGGGGGTGGGATATTTTATAGAATTTTACTATGGATGTATATTATTGTGAATGTTACTAATATCTCTCCCCCCCCCCCCCCCCCCCCAACCTCCATCTTATAATAAATTTACATATTTTTTGTATGTATAATTGTTAATAATTAATTTTGTAAACATATTTTGTTTTTTGAAAGCACAGCTTTTCTAAATTTAGTTTCGTCCTTACGTCAATAAGGGATAGCTTTTATCTTTGATTTATGCATGTTAGAATTGTCCTAATGATTTCAAACTTAGAGCTTACCTTTTCCACCTCCATTTTATTTTTAGGGGTGTAAAAAGTATTTTTTTAAAAACTTTGCACGCCACTGATTAGAATGTGAGTAGGTCAATATATTACTTCTAGCGGCTACGCCCCTAGAGGCCTATAGTGGCACTTTCAATGTTTTCTTTCAAAAAATCTAATTTAAGAAATAATTATTCCATGTGTTTTTGAGAATTTTTTTTCACGGAAATTATTCAACGTTTTTTGGGGTATTTTTGACTAATTCTCTTGAAATAATTTTGGTTCAGCGGTTAGCAAGATTCTTTGGTAAGACAGTTAGACATCCTGTTACTTTATTATAAGGATTGTAATAATATGCATTTTTTTATTTCTTCATTGTTAGAGCCATATATATTTTATATCTATAATACAAAGTAGAATGATGTCTGTCCATCTGTCCGTCCCTTAAGATCTCGGTAACTACTGAACCGATCGGATTCTACTCTGCAGGAAATATACCTGCTGGTCATGTGGTGATTTTAGGATATTTTCTTGCGAGGAAAAAAAATTCGCCCTTCCATTTTTTTTTGGTGCTAGGTAATTAAAACATTGGTGCTGCACCACCACTTTTTTTTTGATTAACTCTTGGGACAAAGTCCCTAGAGGCTAGGGACAAAGCTGCTAGTCTATTACATAAATTAGTAAGCTTTTTTTCTGTATTGAAGGATCTCTTAACCGCTAAACCGATCAGGTTCTCATTTTACAGTGAAGCTTCTTATAGGTCACGGGAAGGTTGATTACTATTTTGGGGGATGGTACCACCACCCTCCCAAGAGAAATTACAAAAAATCGAAATATTTCTGCTTTTACGTAGACTTCAATGCAACATAGAAAAAAATCTGTTAACATGTACAATAATATCATTTGATTTATAAAAAACATTTTAAGTGTCTCTAGGGGCGTAGCAGCTAGCATTTTACATAAAGTAGTAACTGTTTTGTCTATATGGAAGGATCTCGCTAACCGCTGAACCGATATGGTTCTCCTTTTACAGTGAAGCTTCTTATAGTTCCAGGGAGGGTGATTATCTATTTGTAAGGAGGAAATTTTGTTTTACTTTTTCTTTATAAAACTTAAATTGAACAGGTGGGAGGGATCGACTCCCCACACCACCTACCTAGAGGCTTCTAATTGCTAGTATACCATAAAGAACAAAAATAAAAGATAAGAAGGTAACTAGAGGATTAAAGTAGGCAGTGGGCCTAGAGGCTTATTGTTTTTTCCACCACTTGTTACTTAAACTGTATAAGGTAATGCCTCTTATTTAAAAAAAAATCTGCTCTAATTTTGCTATGCCATTTAAAAAGTGAATTTTGGTCAGTTTGACTAAAAAAGAGCATTTGAATAAATTTGGCTATTTTTCACTGATATATAGAAAGCGTTAATTTTTTTTTGAAATAAAGAGAGGGGTAGGTTTCTGGTAGAATCCGTAAAAGTGTGTGTTTTAAGGCTTAAAAATAGTAGTAGAACGATAATATTCACTAAATATGTGTATTTCTTATTGAAAAGAACTATAGACAAAAAAAAATTTAAAGTTAACGCAATTTTTTATCGTTCTACTGTTTTGAACTTTTAACACATAACCTTTACGGATTCTACCAGAAACCTACCCCTCTCTTTTCCTGTCAATATTTGTTTTCAATAAGGAAGGAAGCTATGTATTGAATATTATCGATCTGCTCCTGTTTTTAAGTCTAAGAAGCACACACCTTTACTGAATTATGTGAATCAACCACTCTCTTTCTTAAAACTTTGTTTCTGACTATAACCATTTCACAGTTCTGGAATCTCTGTCATAAAGTTTATTTTGACAAATCTTCACAAGAAAGGTATTTTTTTGGATAGGGGAATATGTGCAGAAAACCCCTATGTAAATTAGAAAATCTTAAAAAATCTAAATTAATAGTTATTTGCAAAATTAGTTTCTTGCCTTAAATGACTGATTTAGAAAAAAAAGTTTTTCATTAATAAGTTTAGAATATTCTTAAGATAGAAATATTCATCAGTTCTAGTTTTTTTATCTTCATATTTAAAAAAAACTATTTCTCACATTTTGTTTTCTTTTTTTATTTATATATTTTGTTTCTATTTTTTTGTTTTAGTTATTATGTCACTAAAGGGTTTTTTATCTGGTTTTAAAAAGATCAATAAAGAATTAAATCAATCTTAAAACGAATATTTAACTTGGCAAAATTGGAAAACTGGTTTTAATTTCAGATTTTAGTAAAAATGAAAACTGATAATAAATATTCTTGTAAGGTATGTCTTAAAAAATTCACAAGTATGTATTATAGAAACATTCATATGAGAATACATACTCAAGAGAAACCATATTCATGTGAAATATGTAGTAAATCATTTTCTCATTCTCATCATAAGAATAGACATTTGAAAACACATACAGGAGAGAAACCACATTCATGTGATATATGTAGTAAATCATTTTTACAGTCTTGTGATAAAGTTAGACATATGAGAACACATACAGGTGAGAAACCATTTTCATGTAATATATGTGGTAAATCATTTTCAATGTCAAGTCACAAAGCTAGTCACATGAGAATGCATTCTGGCGAGAAACCCTACTCATGTGTTATATGTGCTAAGTCATTTACTCAATCTCATAGCAAAGATGCACATTTGAGAACACATTCTGGACACAAGCCATATTCATGTGATATATGTGATAAATCATTTAATACATCTAGTGATAAGAGGAAACACATGAGAACACATACTGGATACAAGCCATATACATGTGTAATATGTGAAAAATCATTTACTACGTCGGGTGATAGGAATAGACATACAAGAATACATACGGGTGAGAAACCATACTCATGTCAAATATGTTGTAAATCATTTACAGATTTAAGTACTAAAAAAACGCACATTAGGATACATAGTGGCGAAAAACCTTATTCATGTGATATATGTTGTAAATCATTTACTACATCTAGTAATAAAAATAAACATAAAAGAACACATTTGGAAGAAAAACCATATTCATGTGATATATGTAGGAAATCATTCACTTCAATGAGGTATAGAAATAAACATATGAGAAAACATAAGAATGATGATATAATACCAACACTGAAACCTGTTTTTGTGAAGGTTAAGAAACTCTCAGTTACAGATTCTCTCGCAGTTCAAATAGATATTAATGGTAAAATTACAAGTGTTGTAGAAGAAACAAATGCATTGAAATCTTTTACCTGTATTATTTGCAGTAAAACATTTTCTAGTATTGATCTTCTAAATATTCATAAATATATTCACCCTTTAAGGGAAGAGGGTAATCAAAATAATGAACATAAGAATGATGATATAATATCAACTATAAAACCTGTTTTTGTGAAGGTAAAGTTTTGTAACTCAGTTACACTAATAAAATCATTGTCTGAACTAAATAATGAACACAATCTTGATTCTATTAGTGGAGAAGAAAATCTAGCTAAAGATGATAATGATTGTAAAGTTGTTGATGTTGTAAACTTATTTTCAACATGTGGTGATTGTTATAGGTCTTCTGGCTGTTCTAGTAAACTAAGAGAACATAGGAAAGTTAACTGTAAAAACTATAAAGTTTCAACGCTGGAAGAGGCCTGGGAAATCCGAAGGAGATGGATTCAAGAAAATTGTTCTCCAGAAGAAATGGAACTAGCCGCCAGAACTGATGTTTTAAACTCTGACAGTGATTTTATTATAACAGAAAATGTGCTTGTTGAAAAAGATGATGATATATATACAGTTGAAACCGTTACTGAAAATGTTGACAATATAAACGAGGACAATAATATTAAAGAGGAAGATAGTGAAAGCATTTACAATTCAGATGCAGGGATGTATATTTTCCAACCAAGAACTTTCTCCCCCCCCCCCCTCCCCTACCTACTCTTCCAATTTATGTAATACTAGTTGGTGGGGGGGGGGGGTTATCTGGGCGATTTCTCCCCCAAAATAGTTAAGCAGTTAGTTAGATCCTTCAGTACTAAACAGACAGATAAAGAGACAGATACACATCCTGTTACTTTATTACAAGGATTAATTTTCCTATTGGTTATCCTATAATGTAAAAGTAGTAATAAGTTAACTTAAGTTTATTGTCTGTAGCTGAATTTTCTATTTTTAGGAAAGCTTCACAGAGTCTTTGATTTGTTTTGGCTATTTAATTTTTAAAAATTCAATTCTTTTTATACTTTTTTGTACCCTTTCCCTTGAAATACAAATACAATTCCTTAGATGCTAGAGGCGCAACCGCCAGTTTTCTTTTTATCATCTTTTCCCTCCTGGCCCCAGTTAATATTCCTACTCGCATTCATTGTGATCTTATAATTCTTTATTTTTAAAGCTTTTTTAAAAATATGATGTCAGAAATAACTATACCCCACCTTGAATTCCCCCCCCCCCTTCTGAGGAAGGAATTATGAAAAATATACACCCCTGTTCAGATGTGATTGATATAGAAGAATTTAAGATTGAGGAACCTGATGTTTAAGTTTCTACTTTATTTTCATCTTATAATGTAAATAATATCTGTATTTCAATTTTGTATTATTATTTTATCTTATGAGTTTCATTTTTACACTTTTTATGGGTTAACACATTTTTTTCTAAACATAATACCTAAAACTACAAGTCTGACCTACTACTACTAATAACAACTAAAAAACCTCAAGCTACTTCAATTCCATGTTTATTTTCAAATACAATAACATTGAGGAAGCTAAGGTTTAAGTTTCTACTTTATTCTCATCTTATAATGTAAATAATATCGTCATTTCGATTTTGTATTATTATTTCAAATTACTAGTTTCATTGTTACACTTTTTTACCTAAATATGATAACTAAAACTGTCTCAACAACTACTAACACAAGTACAAACAACATGTCTCAACTACTACTAAAATAAGTACAAAACTCAAGCTACTTCGATTCCATGTTTATTTTCAAAATATTTGAAAGAAGACATCTTGGGTATAGTCCCTTTCGTGACAACGCCTCTTATTAGCGTTTTGTTGTATTTTTACAATAGCTTTTGATAGGTTTTTTTAGGTTAAGTGGTTGCCTTGCTGGGGTAGGGATTTGTCCCCGCAGGGGCTATAGTATAAATAGAAGAAAAGTTACTGTGAAAATTTGACAAAACGCTCCTTAAGAGGAATTGTCACAAAAGGGACTATATCCAACATATTTTCTCATCAGAGCTTCAAATTTATTTAGCATGATCTCTATTTATTTTTATATTTTTTACTTTGAAGTTGTTAACAAAGCTTAGTAAATAAAACTGTTTCTAAAATTAAAATACTTTGTACATTAAGATTCTTTTAAAAGTTTATATTATTGTTCTTTCAAAATCCATTTTAATAATTGTTGTTTATATTTTTACTTTTAGTAAATTAAGTTTCTTAAAAACTTTTAGTCATATTTCTTTGTTTCAGTTCATTAAAGTACATTTTACACCTTATATAGTCAGGAAGGGAGGAGTCATTGCACTAAATTAATCATGTATCCAAAGTTTTATAAAAATCTCTTTTTTTATTGGATAATTTTATCAAATCTGTATTGGTTGGTTTAAACTTACAGTGTCCAAATTTTTTAATCAATATTTATAATCTTCAGAAGGGGTAATCATGTCTTTATTCATTGGTTTCATACATTATCTTATCCCTTTATATCCCTCAGGGTTTCGGATCCGGATCCGCAAGGATCCGCATATTTTCGAGTCCAAGGATCTGGATCCTTGGACTCAAAAAAATGCGGGAAAAAATAAAAAAATCTACCTAAATTTATATAAAATCTCAGACATTCTCTTGATGAGAGCCAATCTTTAAGGTTTAGGATCAGACTTGAAAATTAAAAGTATTTTTGACTTCGAATTAAAGAAAAAATATTTTGAAAAGTTTGGTGATTTTATTTTTATTGTCAAGGATCCGGATCCGCAAAAAATCAATGCGGATCTGAAACCCTGATATCCCTGAATATAGTGTAATTATCATTGACCTGATTTTTAATAAAACTTAAAAATGTCATCTTATTGTATTGTTGTTTTTTTTTCAGACCAACAAAATGAAATTAGCTGAATTCTATAATTTCAACCAATTATTAAAATCAACCTAAAGGGCAATATTCATTCCATTTTAAAAATAAAATAATTTCGGTATAATTTTCTTTATTTAGCTTTGCAGATTTTATTTCATTTAAACTAGGGTTAGGCCGGATATTTTTTTGGCCGGATACCGGATACCGGTTATCCGGCTGATTTAAAATGCCGGATATCCGATACCCGGCAAATATCCGGTTATCCGGCCAAATTGCCGGAGAACCGGCCAAATTACTACATATTAAAGTATCAAAAAAGGATATAGCCCCTTTCGTGGCAACGCACCTTAAGGGGCGATTCATTGTATTTTTAATATTGCTTTTAATAGGTTATTTTAGGTTAGGTTAGGTTATATTTGGTTAGGTGATTGCCCCGCAGGGTTAGGCAATTGGCCCCGCAAGATTAGAGTCCCCCGCGAGGGGCTAGAAATAGGAGGAAAGCTACTGTGAAAATACGAATAATCGCTCCTTAAGGGGCGTTAACACGAAAGGGACTATCCAGAAAAACAACTTAAAACCTTACAACGACTTTTTTATAAAAATTAAACAGCCTAAAACCACTCTAGGACCTCCTTCCTGGCAAATCTGGTAAGGTCATTCAGGTAAAAAGTAAAAATATTCTTTTACTTAAACAAAGCATTTCATGTTATCTAATACTAAAATTATCCTATAGTCGTACTTCCTCATATGTAATGTAGGTGTTCAAGTCGATTTCAGGTTCCAGGTATAATCCTGCAAGTCCTGAACCTCCAGGTCTCCAGAAATCTTTAAACGGTTCCTGTGACCGCAAATTTTTACTTGAAGATTTCAAATTTTTTTTATATATCTTCATGACATATTAAAATTTCATAAAATCCGTTGCCGTTTACCTGCCAACCGTCGGTTTGCGGCTGGCAGCTGCCAAGTACTGCTGCCACGGCCAAAATTTATGTTTTGAGATTTCTAATATAAAATTTACATAAAGATAAACATATTCAGAAAAAATCGTCCTTCTAGCTTCAATAATAAAAAAATTACAGCCATTTAAGATTAAAAAACAGAGATTTTTGTTGTAAAATATAAAAGATTATATTGCCGGATATCCGGCCGGATAGTTTCAATATCCGGTATCCGGCCGGATATTGAAAATGGCCGGATATCCGGCCCAACCCTAATTTAAACATTGTAATTTAAATATCATTCTATTGAAACAAAAAGGTGATTTTAGAAAATGATTTCTTGAATAAAATGATAAAACATTTTTTCATTTATTTCACTGTTGTGTTTTTGTTTAAATCTTCCAAATAACATAGAAAAAATTGTTGAATTTTTGGTCAATTTCAATTTTAGAATAAAATCTTCTAACATAAAAAATTATCATAATCCAAGATGGCGTCAATACATGTAAATAACATTTTCAAAACAAAAATTATCTATTAGTTTTTAAAATTGGTCTGAAAGTTTTTCCAATGTAGGTAAGATCTATCAAATGGCAAAGATTTGAAAAATATGAAATAAAATAAAAACAATATGTATAATTTAAATTACAATGTTTGAAAAAAGGTAAATAATTGAGTTAATTAATAAAATAAAATTTAGCATAAATGAGTTATTTAATAAAACAAAATTTAGCATAAATGAGTTATTTAATAAGACAATATTTAGCATAAATGAATGTTTAATTTAAGGTATCAAACTATTGAGCGATAGCACTCACAGAAAATATCATCTTTCAAAGACAGTAAAGAATGTAGCTGTTCAAAATTCAGGTTTTTTTTAAACCGAAGCTTTTCTATAACTAAGGTCGCGGTCATTGATAGCTAGCTCTTTTTGTTAATTTCAACAGGTTAGAATTTTCCTATTGATCCTAAACTTTGTGTGGTGATTCCTGCAGTAGTTAGGTACGATTTAGAAAGCGTAACAACTAAATAAGCGTTACCAGAATGTCCGTACGTCCATTTTAAACATGTTGATTTTTAACTTTTTTAACAACACATTTTTATATGATTGAATTATACGATTGATCTGATTTTTTGAATACTGATTCCTAGGACAACAAAGTTCAATATTATAAGCGATGCATCTCTATCATCAAGTCCTAGAAATGTAAGTATGACCTTAAACAATATCCTGTATTTAAGCAGCTTTTCAACAAATTTTCTTACAATTTGTTTCGATTATTTTCTGATTATTCAGTTCTCACACTCTACAAGTGTAAATGTCCTATTGTCCTACCGTTTCAGAGCTTCGCTTTATGGATGTTGTCATCTGTGTTTTGTATGTAATATTAAATATCTTTTTTTTTAAATCTTTGAAAAAACCCTCTAAATGTTTTGAAAATAATCTGTTGATATTAGTAAAAAGCCGTTTTTTAATAAGAAAAAAAGTATCTATAATACAAAGTAGAATGATGTATGTCGGTCTATCTGAAGCTTAAGATCTCAGTAACCACTGAACCGATTAGGTTCTACTCTTCAGGGAATATACCTACTGGTCCTATGATGGTTTTAAGCTATTTTCTTGGGGGATGGGACACCCCCCGCCCTATCAAAAATAAAATATATCCCCCCACCAAAAAATTTCTTTTAAAACGAACTTATGAAAGGGGACTCGACTAAAACCATCCCTCCAAAAAAAAATATTTTCTTTCCTTTTCTTTTAAATCTAAAATTAGGTTGATCAAAGCCCCTAGAGGCTAGGGGCGAAGCCGCTAGTTTATCTTAAAGGATGCCAATTAAAAAGGTCACCAAATTTAGACACCACTATCCTTATATAAAAAGTAACAAGATGTCTGTCTGTTTGTACTGAAGAATCTTGCTAACTGTTAAACTGATATGGTTCCCCTTTACAATGCAGGTTCTCATAGGTCATGAGAAGGTCTATAACTATTTTTGGATAGGGTACCACCACCCTACAAAAAGAAATCACTCGTAGGAAAAAAATATCCCCTCAAGTGCAACCAGAGGCCTATTGGGGTTAGTAATGAATATGAAATAATCTAGTTCAAAACTTAAAGAACTTTTTTTATTAAAACAAGGATGACAACATCCATAAAAGCGAAGCGCTGAAACGGTAGGACAAACTGACATTAACTCTTTTATAGTGCCAGAACTGAATAATCAGAATATAAACGTATAAGAGTCAAAGCAAAATTGTAAGTAAATTTGTTGAAAAACTGCTTGATAGAGGATAATGTTTATGGACATACTTACATTTTTAGGACTTGATTATAGAGTTGCTTCTCTTATTACATTATACTTTGTTTTCCCAGGAATCAATATACCAAAAATCAGATCAATCGGATGATTAGATCACATAAAAATTTGTTGTTGAAAAGTAAAAAAATCAAAATGCTTAAAATGGACTCACGAACATTTTTGGTGATGATTATAGAGTTGCTACGCTTTCTAAATCGTACCTAACTGCTAAAGGAATCACCATGCAAAATTTGAAATCGATAGGACAATTCTAAAAATGTCTAAATTACCGAAAAAAGCTATCCGTTACAGACGGACGTACGGACGGACCGACCCTAATTATAGAAAAGCTTCGCTTTTAAAAATAAACCCAATGCATGAAACTTTTTAAGTCACAATTCAATAAAAGTACTCAAGGTTTTTGGTGTTTAAAAAACTTTGGGTACCAGTGCATAATTTACAGTATCCTTTCTCTCTGAATTAACTAAAAAAGGTTTGATGGACATACGGCCGAAGTGTTTTATATAGCAGTTGTTCAGTTAGCAGTTCAAAAATAAAAAAAAAGAGAGAATATAAAAATAATCCAAAGATAATCACGAAACCTTTAATAGTTATTTCTAGCATCGTATTATATCAAGCTCTCTATGAATATAAAAATGTACAATCATAAGATTAAAACCAGTTTTTTTAGCCGGTGCCTTCGGCACCTCGGGGCTAAAAAAACTGGTTTAATCTTATAATTGTATAATTATATTCTATATCCACGGAAAGCTGTTTATAATACGATGCTAGACATAGTTTTTTCGTATGGATGAGAACCGGATTCAAATGAATACGAGAAAAAAAAGTTTGTGTCTTTCAAAACATGACCGACAGACAGACGGACAAAACAATGTATAGACTATGTCATAGGAATCTTCACTGAAAATTCTACTACGACCAGACAAAATTAATTAAAGAGTAACTTTACTTTTAATATCTTATTAAACGTAATGTTTTTTTTTAATAGTTTTATTATCGAATCGTATTATAGACAGCTTTCAGTGGATATTAAAATCAAAAATTATAAGATTAAAACCAAAGGCCCAATCTAACAAAACTGGTATCAATTTATCAATAATATTTGTTAAAACATGTCTATAATAGGATTCTATGCATGATTTTTTAGTATGGCTACAAACTTTGCATGATGATTCCTGGAACAGTTAGGTACAATTTATAAAGCGTAGCAACTCCATTTCTACTTTTCAGAAAGTCTGTATGTCCATTTGAGACATGCTGATTTTTATTTATATTTTTAAAAGCTAAGCTTTTCTATAATTAGCGTCGATCAATACATAGACGTCCAAGGGGGGGGGGTAATGGGGCGATTACCCCCCCCCCCATTTAAGATTTACCCCTACCCTGTGGGTGCCGTAGGCACCCCCAACCATTTAGGAGGGGGTATTTACCCCCCAAAACAATTTTAAGGGGGTAAATACCCCCCCCCCAAAATAAAAATCTCTAAAAAAAAAAATTTTTGCGCGCTTCGCGCGCATTTTTGATACTAAATTTTTAATAAAATTTAAATTACCCCCCCCAAAATTTTACCCCGGGGGTAAATTTTACCCCTGCCAACAGATCAGATTTCAGGGGGGGGAATTACCCAACCAAGCAAATTCGCGCGCCATTTTACCCCCCCCCCCCCCCCCCAAAGACATGCTGATTTTTTATTTATATTTTTAAAAGCTAAGCTTTTCTATAATTAGCGTCGATCAATTACAATACGTCCGTCCTTCCGTAACGATTAGCTCTTTCGTTGATTTAAGCAGGTTAGAATTGTTCTATTAATTTCAAACTTTGCATGATGATTCCTAATATAGCGCAGCAACTCTATAATCGTTACCAGAAAGCCCGTACGTCCATTCAAAACATGCTGATTTTTAACTTTTTTGACAACAAATTTTTGTATGTTAAAATTATCCGTTTCATCTGATTATTGAATTACTGATTCTTAGGACAACAAAGTACAATTTAATAAGCGAAGCATCTCTATAATCAAGTTCTAAAAATGTAAGTATGTCCTAAAACATTTTCTGATTTTTCAGTTCTATCACACAACAAGTAAAAATGTTTCAGAGCTTTGCTTTTATGGATGACATTAAACATTATCGTGTATCTAAGCAGTTTTGCAACAAATTTACTTATGCTTTTGTTTAGACTTTAGACCTTTGAATTAATATTCTGCTTATTCAGTTCTGACACTCTACAAGTGTTAATATTCGTTTGTCCTACCGTTTTAGAGCTTTGCTTCTATGGATATTGTCATCCTTGTTATTATAAAGTTTTGAAGATTTTTACAAAATATTGGACGATTTTTATAAATAAAATTTGACAGATCGTCTGCCATAAGACAATGAACGATAAATATATGTTCTTTCCCTATTATGATAAGCAAAATTAACCCCCTGCAAATCAAAATTATCAGTTGAAAACTCAAGACACTTCTAGTTTAGAACCAACCAATCACAATTCGATAAAAGCTCCCAAGTTATTGATTCAACGAACAAAATTATGTGTTTATAAAACTTTGGGTACCAGTGTAATTTACTGTCCAATGTCCCCTTCCTCCCTGCTGTTCTTTGTAAATTTTTTTAACGAATCCACCCATGGAGAAGGGATTGGACATTGGGTTGTTTATTACACTTGTCCCCAAAATTTTGTAATCACGTTTTCTTATTCATTGGCTTAACAACTTGGGGGAATTTTGATGACCTAGTTGGTTCATTTAGTTGAGTGTCCAAACGTTTCAACCACTATAGAAAGGATAATTTTGTGTATCATCCTTGGGGATGTACAACAATTTATCATTGTCTTATCCCTTTGAATCCCTGAAATCCACCTCGTATTGTTTTTTTATTTGGTATTGTTACTAAATCAAAATGTCTTATTTTATTTTCCAATAAAAGTGTCCAGTTTTTAAAAAAATTTTAGTATGGCTTCAAAACCAATTAATAGAGGCTTGATTAGGGTGGGTTGATTTTGGACATTTTTATCTTAGACCTAAGCGGGAACCTGCACTTGATTTATACAAATTTATTCATCTCAAGTCTAAAAACCAATGGCAACAACACCTACAATTGTTTAGCTATTTATGAACGGAAGTCAAAATTTATTGAATCAGAACTAAGGCTTTATGATGATCCCTGTGAGGAGTAGAATCTGGAACTTTTGTCCTTTTCAAAATATCTCGTTTTTAGCCTTAGAAGTGACTAAAAAAAAAACATTTTTTAGGGTTTATTAAGAATCGTCCAATTTATAGAAGTTTGTTGATAATTTTTCAGAGCTGGATCTTTAAATCGTTTATAGGTGCGCTGAACGTGGAGATTCATTTCAGCGCACCATCAGATTATTAATACCAATCTTTAAATCGAAATGGCATGGGCGATTCAGCGCGGTCAGTTGCGCGGTACCGGCGCGGCAATGGTACTCAACTAGTGGCATTGCCGCGCCAAATTGGGGTGAATATATGTAATAAATAAATATTTTTTAAAAATTAGTATAATATTTTATTGCAAAACTATTGTGAAAACATTTTTATAGTTATTTTTAAAATAAAGTATATATTGTTTTTGTATAAAACACCGTACTGACCAGGTTTAAGTTATAAAATTGTACCGGCACGTATTGATATGTTATTGAGTGTCGCCAGCGATTTAGCAACTCCGCGCCGAAAATCTTTTTAAAGAACCATGTTTTATAGCAGTGGCTGTGGTGCACCATCAGCGCACCTCTGGTTCACCTCTGAATCGCCCCGATTCAGATCACCATCAAAACGATTTAAAGATCCAGCTCAGGCTATTAACAAGATATTTTGAAACGAACAAAAATTGGTTATAAAAAATTTATGTATGTTTGAAAACTACTTTTGTCAGCTTGAAAACCTATGGTACTTTAATTGATTTTTTATTGGTTGGTTCCAAATTAGCAGTGCCTTAACACTAACCAAAAATATTTGTCTGTAGAGGGGTAACTTTATCTATCATCCTTGGGGATGCATCATCAATTCACTGTCAACTGTCTTATCCTTTAAGAATCCTGCCTGCTAAAGATTATAAATATTCGTTAAAAAGTTTGAACACAGCAAGTTTATAATAAATAAATCAGATTTAATGATTATACCCAAAGTTTCTAGACCAACAAATGAGAGAATAATGCTGTAAAACTTTTAAGATAAGTTATTTCTCGCATTGTATTATAAACGGCTTTCCGCAGATATAAAATGTACAGTTATTAAAACTAGTTTTTTTAGCCTTGAGGTGCCGAAGGCACCGGCTAAAAAAACTGGTTTTAATCTTATGATTGTACATTTTTATATTTGTAGAAAGCTGGATATAATACGATGCTAGACATAGTTTTTTCGTACAGATGAGAACCAGTTCCTATCCACCGGATTCGAATGAATACAAGAAAATAATTTACAGTCCAATGTCCACTACCTCCCGAATACATTGCAGTAGCATGGTTACATATAACGACGCGATCATGGCTCAACATGTAGCGCATCCACTCATCGCTGGGGAGGTGATAGGTTCACCGCGTCATAACTAAAGATGTTAAAAAATGTTTCTACTGCTGCTATGTCAGGTGCACAACATAAATAGAGTCTGGGAAAAGCCTTGGTCCTTAAACAGGCGAAACTCATTACAATGCACAGTTAGGACTTCTCAGACAAAGGTCGTGCAATCAAAGGGTTAGTTGTCTGTTGGATGTTACTTAACCTTATATCCACCAGTGGGCGTTAGAGTATTGCATCCCATTACAAGCTTATTATGCCCTTGGGTTCTCTAGATGATAACTTGAAATCAAAGGAGAATCCCCAACTAGGTAATACAACGGTAATAGGTAATACAACGACCAAGCATTGCAATGAAATGGAAAATCTCTTTAAAAACTGTGCTTTTATATTTCTGCGAAATTTGGGGGGAAGAAAAATGTTTTTCCGTTGATACTTTAACAAGGATGACAACATCCATAAGTAGCGAAGCTCAAAAATTATGAATGGATTTCGGCAGTGTCATACAATAAACATTAATTTTGATAAAATAGGGAAATCAGGAAACCGTAAAAATCACAAAAATTAAAAAATCTAGGAATCAATTTAACACCGCAATTTATAGACAAATCTTAATGAAACTGATAAAATTATGTAGAATATGAGCATATTCAATCCCTGATAACTTCAGCCGCCAATCCTGAATAGGAATCGAAATCAATCGAAAATCAAGAAAACATGAAAATCTAGGAATCGATCCAGCACCCCAAATAACAGACAGGTGGACAAAACAATGTGTATATTAGATGGACATATGTTTTGAGAATCTTCACTAAAAATTTCAGCTGTCTGTCTTTTATAGGAGCCGAGAAAATCACGTTTCCCCCCCTTCTCAGACGGACGGACATTTCGAATTAAAGAGTAGCTTCGCTACAAATAACAATCATGTTAAGCAGTAGCGCGACAATAAGTGTGTTGGATTTTAAAAAAAGCAGTTGTCCTTAAAAAGACGTCTGTTTGTCTGTCTTTCTATCAATCTCTGTTTAATAAAAGGCCACCACTAACTCTTGGCCAATTAGGTTATTCATTTCAGGAAATATTTTTTTCGGAGACCCAGGCAGGTTTTCAGCTATTTTTGTGTGAAATTGCTCTGGGGTTTTAAGGGATAAGAAAATCCCTGATGATGATAAACTATATTACCCCTAATGTAGTTTAAAATCACTGGTTAAAAAGTATAAACACTATAAAAAATAATAGTTATTTCTTTCATCTTATTATAAACCGCTTTCCGCGGATGTAGAATGTACAATTATTAGATTAAAACCATTTTTTTTAGCCCCGAAAGCGTAGCAAGCGGTTTATAATACGATGCTAGACATAGTTTTTTCGTATTGATGAGAACCGGTTCCTGTCCACCGGATTCGACGAATTGTGGTATGCGGCAGCTCTGGACCATGCAGAAACCAAGACATTATAGTGATGCTACGCACCTAGTTAAATCCTGTTATTCTACAATTATGAAGCCACCTGAAAAGATGTCAGATAACGGTACTGATTTTATCCCTCAGTTGTCCTGCAAAGGGAGGGAGGGGTGTTAACCCTCCCTCTCCCATCTTAAGCACCGGAACCTTCCCCTTCAACCACCAAGTTATCAGCACCACCTCAACCCTGAGGATAAAGGATCTAAACCTGCCCCCACACAGACTGTTGTTGTCACAAGTAATCATCAAACCTTCCCTCTTTAGTACCCAGACCTACCACTCAACCCCTCTATGCTTATCTACCTATTGTGCTGCTCCATGGGCTATCCTGCCTGCCCCAGACAGGGATAGCCATCTACCTAACCATTGCAATTATCTATGTTTTACTGTATGATTTATCTTTAACCACCTTTATTCCTAATCCATATGTATTTATATTATGGTTAACTGTATTCTTAATCCCCCCCACCCTTTCCAGGGATGGGGAATCATGATTGCCCAAACTGACTATTGTATATGTATTATAATGCTTTTATGTTATGATCATTTATTCCTATCCATGTAGTTATTGTTTGTTGTATATAACTTTAGTATCCTTCACACCTTCAATAAAGTGACAACTGAAATAGATGTTGATTCTTGTCTAGTGAATGCTAGAGAAGCGTAGCTTCTCTATAGTAAGGTGTCCACGTCTGTTCACACTGCCGTAGTCTTTATTCGAACTCTGGTGTCTGCCATTTACCCTAGGCGGATACCACAACTTTGGTGACAGCTGTGTGAGATTACGGCGAACCACAAGTGTAGAGCAGACGCGTATCTGAGGCTAAGGTACTCCCAGCAGTGAATCTGGCAAAACTGACGCAAGCAACCTGAATTACCCACCCTGGACAGCAAAGTTTAACTCTGCATCCGGCAGTTGTGGAAGCGAGACAGCGAAATTTGACGAATAACCGTGAGCAGCGCTGATATCTAACGGAGAATTGAGCGCCAAAAGGGCTGAAACAGGCCTGCGGACCGGCTGAAACAAGCCAAATAAGTGTAAACGGCTGGAAATAGGCCAATTTTACTGCAAGAGATAGCAGGATCCGAACCAGTGGCGCTAGCAGGACGGGACATTCCCTGCCGCCATCAGCTGGATTTGGATAAGCGGCGCTAGCAGGACGGGACATTCCCTGCCGCCGATAGGCTGAAACACGCCACATAGCTGCAAGCGGCGCTAGCAGGACGGGACATTCCCTGCCGCCGATAGGCTGAAACACGCCACATAGCTGCAAGCTGCGAGCCAACATACGAGTGTAGTGCACCAGAACAGAGAAAAACTACGTCAACTCCAAGTATCCTGAGAAGCTACAACGCAGCCACCCATCTAGAAAAACAGATATTATGTTACATTGCAGGGATTACCACCCTGATGTGATGGCCAAACAATAGATTTATGAGCAAAGCTTGGCAAACAAATTGTTGTGTTGTGATAAATCTAAGAATAGAACAGGCTTGGATTATTGTGTATTGTGATAACAGCTAAAAATAGAACAGAGTTGGTAAACAAATCTGTTATGCAATTGTGATAAGGACAAAAAATAGAATCTAGATGTAATATAATAAAGATCCTGATATACAATCAAAACATCTTAAGCCCACAGCACAATAACAATACACCCCTTATTCCAAGGGAAGGGGAGAAGCCCCTCTCCATTGAAGGCAAATACAATCAGGGTGATATAATAGATAAACCTAGGATTAAGAAGAAAAGGCATAATTATACCAGCACCCAGTTACCTCCCTCCCTCACAGGGGAAACGGACGGAGTTACCCCCGTCCCCTCACGCGCTTCCCCCTTCCTACCCACACAAGACTAAGTCCGTCTGTAGTGTGGGGCTAGCGATCGGACACACAGAGCGCCATTCACGGGTAGCGCAACAGAGTGCGGAAAATATCATAAATCCAACGGACGAAGCAGACCAATGAGAGAGCGAGTTGAGGGGTGAGAGCGCGTTTTCCCCGTGTGCGCGGATTTGACGGTGCGGACGCGCGTTGCAAGGACAGGAGATTTCACACACACACACACACACACACACACACCCACACAGGAGAGGGGCCATTCTATAGCATACATCAGAGATATTTTTTTAGGAGAAAAACTTGTAAGCTCCTCCCTCCCTGTCTACAGTGTGATAAGGAAAACTAAACCAGTTCCTTAAACCCGCTCAGACCCTCAACATCTTCCTAGCCTGCCAACCCTACTTCAAAGCTGAATGGTTAGTGAAACAAATATATGTATATATAAATACCCAAGTGATAAATGAGGTTGTTTTTTTGTATCATGGGTACAAGTAAGTGAATACTAACCTCACCAAACAACACTGGAAACTGATATGGTAACTGAACAAAAGTACGCCCACCCTGTGGACATAGCCTGACTTGCTGCCCCACACTGGGCAGTGGTGGTGTGTACCTGGACCATCGACCTTCATAGTTGTGAACTATATACAGAGGAAGCGTGATTTTTTTGAAGCAAGGAGGAAAAGCTAGCTAGCTCTGGGGATATTCCTATACACGTATATATATATATATGGGCGTGTAGCCATGTATATATATAGGCACCCTACCTATCCATATATCCACTAGCGGATACGCTCCTAGAGACATCTGTGATACCTAACATATTCCCTGTTACCTTTAAGCTAAGATCCGCTGGTTACCACAGAAATCAAGAGCTATACTGGAAAGGAGAACAACTCAGGCTCAACAGTTAAACAAGACGCTGGCACCAACAAACCAACCCCCTACTACTTATCATGGGGGCGCGCCAGCCACAGAAACTCTTGAGCCAGGAGGACCGAGCCTACGGCTACATGGACTACCACCCTAATTACACAGCTATAGTATTTATACTAGGGGTGAGCCGGCTCGAACCTCCTTGCGGTGCGGCTACTCTACTCTGCTCCTATATCTACAAGATACTGCTTCTGTTATTACTTTGGCCTACTGTGTTGAGTACAGTGAACATCAAACACATGCCAGGTCACAGACCCCTGGTCCCTGAGATGCCCTTGTCTGGAAGGGCGACTGAATGTCCGCTGCACAGCTCCTGTTCAGTTGGTGCTCAACGTACGAGAAATAGCAATACTGGACTGGGGGTTGCTGAACCTGTAGGTGTCCTCCTGGGGGTGTTGAACGATGCAACTGAGCCTAATGAGAAGGTGACAAGCTTCAGAGACTTAGTGGCCAGCCCCAAGATGGACACTACTCCCAGAACTGAGATTTCAAAGGGGCCCAGCCCTAGGGCCAGTACCACCTGTTTCTGGGGTGGAAAGGTCCTCCCTGGCACTGGCCTCACCAATCTGGAGGATGGGGAGCTGTCCCAGGGGAATAGGCTCTTCACCCAGATGCCCGACGCGTACCTGGGGGTGGGGGAGCCGCCACCCAAGCCTCCCTGGGAGCCCCCAGGCATGGAACGACTGGGGACCGGCCTAAGGATGGGGACTGGTGACCTGCTGCAGTGGAAGACTTTACCCAGCACGGAGGGAGCAGGGTTGACCAGCAGCAGTGAGGCTGTTCCCCCACACTCCAAGACCAGATGCCGCTACTCTGTTGAACCACTGCACATGTCCCAGCCAAGTTCCCCCATGCTGCTGAAGATGGAGGCCCACCAGGATGCAGAGCTCCAACTAGGAAAGTCAATAAGAAGGCCACCCCTTGCCAAGACCAGAACCACCGCAGGGGCTCCCCACCAGCAGCTGACGGAGCCTGGCAGGGACGCAATACTAGCTGGCAACTCTGGCCCAACTCAGGTGGCTACCAACAGTCTGCTGACAGTCCGGAATACAGTTCAGGCTACCATCAGTATGGCATCTTCTGGGCCTTGCTGGTCCACCTGTGGGTACCTGTCCACACACTGGCCACAGGTACCCCCCAGAGATCATAGCCCCCTTTCCGACTGGCACCATCAACAGCCTTTGCTACCAACCACCTGGCATACCCAGAGGCAGGATCCCTCATGTGGAGAAGCACCTGCAGAAGCTAAGGCCGAGGCTGGCCTCGCCACCCAGGGGAGGAGAGCCGCTGTTGGATGGAAGGAACCTGTGTGTATGGGGAGGAGGCTGAATGTAACCAAGGAGCCACCACAAGCAGCCCAGCACCGCCTGACCCCTAGTAGGGGAGACCCTGTTTGTCAGCTGGTGCCCCAACTGGAGGAGGAGAGACCTGGCAGGTTGATACACCCTGGGGAAGCCGGCCTGATGGGACCCAGCTGGGCGAAGGGGCGCTGCCGCTTCAACGGCCACACAGCCGCCAAGTGTAGAACCGGTTGGGACCGGGCAATGAAGAAACACCAGGCCGCCCAACAACCTGCAGGCAACCAGTCTGCCACCCAGGTCCACCTGGAGGGAGAAGCCCAGCCGTCACCCCAACTAGCTGCCGCCGCTGGGGCCGCGGCTACCCAGGAGTCTGTGTCTCAGATTGGGACCATGGTGGCCAGGATCAACGTGCTGGGAGGAGCGGCTGAACCCAACCGGGTTGGCCTGGACCTCAGCCGCAACCACAGGGGACCGGTGTCCGTAACCCCTGTCACCCCCAGCAAGAGCCGAGGGGCGCTACCCAGCGCCACCGGGACGGTGTACGGGGAGGCCCTGGCGGCCGCCGAGTGGGAGAGACAAGAGGCGCTAGCCAGCGAGTCTGAGTCGATGCATGGGACGCCAACCGGCGTCGCCACCTGGAAGGAACGAGAGGTGCTTCCCTGCACCACCAAGCTGATGTCTGGGGCGACAACCGTCGCCGCCACCTGTGAAGACTGGGGGGTGCTATCCAGCGCCCCACGCTGGTGCCTGGGGCGACAACCGTCGCCGCCACCGAGAGACCTGGACCCCTGTGAAGACTGGGGGGTGCTATCCAGCGCCCCCACACTGGTGCCTGGGGCGACAACCGTCGCCGCCACCGAGATACCTGGACCCCGGAATGAACCCGCAGCCCCAGAGGAAGGGGTGACACCCGTCACCCCCAGCCAGCCAGAGCCCCCAGCCAGCAGGGAGAGTCCAGCTGTCCCTCACCCTCAACTGCATCCAGCTGTCTACCTCCCTCAACCAAGCCAGGGTAATTGTATTGCACTGGTGTACCAGGACGTTTGGGCTGGGCCAAACTTGCCTGCGCCCCCTGCATCTGCCCCAGGAGCCAGGGTATCAGCCATTACCAGCCAAACTGAAGAAGCTTTGACCGCTGCCTGGGGAGTAACACAACTAGAGGCGCCAAGTGCCGAGCCTAACCATAGAAGTAGAGGATCCCCAACAATTATGTCTACCCAAGATGGAGACAATGTGCCTGGACCCCTTCAGGCTAGGGGAGGAAATCCGGAGCCTTGTGCCTCCAGTCCACTAGCAGTAGTGTCCGTGGATGGGCCTGTCTCCCAGCCAACTAGAGCGGAGCCACCCTTGCAGATCCAAGACAGCCTCCGGCATCAAGGGTGGACTGTTACCTTTCCCTACCCTGCAGGTCGGATTGCCATGCACCACCCTGCCAATGTCCAGAATGAGCCTGAAGGAGGCAACGCTCCTACAGTATGGCAACCACCACCTGCCCGCATTGACAGAGACCCTGGAAGCCAAATGAACCTGACCAGCCCCGAGGGCGAAGAAACTGCGCCTGCATCCAGTAGCCAGCCTGCCAGCAGCAAGGTGACCAACACGATGGAGACCACCAGCCCAGTGGAGAAACCTGCAGAGGTGTCTACCAGGCGGCTGTTGGTCCAAGCCCCCTCAGGTGCTGTGCCACCCCTGGAGGTTGCCAGGGTGGCCTCAGAGGTACACATCCAACGGCCAGAAGATCCAACAGGACCAGCTACTCCAGCAGATATAGCCGATTCCGTTAGACCTGGGGAGGGCTGGAGTCCACCACCGTCCAGCAACTTGTATCCTGGCGGACCCATTCCACAAGGACAACAAACTGAAGGCCGCAACCACTGTCGGAAGTCTGGCGGTGCAGACAACCCCTCCAGCCTTCCGAGGGGAGAGTTGTGGTATGCGGCAGCTCTGGACCATGCAGAAACCAAGACATTATAGTGATGCTACGCACCTAGTTAAATCCTGTTATTCTACAATTATGAAGCCACCTGAAAAGATGTCAGATAACGGTACTGATTTTATCCCTCAGTTGTCCTGCAAAGGGAGGGAGGGGTGTTAACCCTCCCTCTCCCATCTTAAGCACCGGAACCTTCCCCTTCAACCACCAAGTTATCAGCACCACCTCAACCCTGAGGATAAAGGATCTAAACCTGCCCCCACACAGACTGTTGTTGTCACAAGTAATCATCAAACCTTCCCTCTTTAGTACCCAGACCTACCACTCAACCCCTCTATGCTTATCTACCTATTGTGCTGCTCCATGGGCTATCCTGCCTGCCCCAGACAGGGATAGCCATCTACCTAACCATTGCAATTATCTATGTTTTACTGTATGATTTATCTTTAACCACCTTTATTCCTAATCCATATGTATTTATATTATGGTTAACTGTATTCTTAATCCCCCCCACCCTTTCCAGGGATGGGGAATCATGATTGCCCAAACTGACTATTGTATATGTATTATAATGCTTTTATGTTATGATCATTTATTCCTATCCATGTAGTTATTGTTTGTTGTATATAACTTTAGTATCCTTCACACCTTCAATAAAGTGACAACTGAAATAGATGTTGATTCTTGTCTAGTGAATGCTAGAGAAGCGTAGCTTCTCTATAGTAAGGTGTCCACGTCTGTTCACACTGCCGTAGTCTTTATTCGAACTCTGGTGTCTGCCATTTACCCTAGGCGGATACCACAGAATGAATACGAGAAAAATTTATTAAAAGTACCCCAAGTTTGGGTACCAGTGTAATTTACAATTTAAAGCCCCCCACCCCTCCCTGTCCGCAATTAATATAAAAAATTCCAGGGAAGGAGTAAACATTGGGCTGTTTATTGCACTAGTCCCCAAAGTTTTATTCGTTAGCATAACAGCTTTGGGGACTTGTTGTTTTTTTTTTCAGTTGAGTTTTTAAACGGTTCCACCACTTATTGTAATCCACAGAAGGTGTAATTTTGTCTATTATCATTGGAGATAAACGTAATTGTATCGATCATTTGCTTATCCCTTTAGATCCCTGAAAAAATTGATAGAGTAGCCTTGCCACGAGTATCTTGCCATTTGAATAGTTGTTTATCGTATCGTATTACAGACAGTTTTCCGCGGATAGAAATGATTCAGTATGGCCAAAAACAGTTTCTAATCCAAGCAGAAACAAATCGGATTCGTAGCCATAATGGAATAAATTTCATCCTTTTGTTGTTTTGCACAGTGAGGACGTGGTGAGAAAAACTCATATTCAGATAAACACCTCCAAAATTTTTAATAAAAATTTCGGATCATGGAAAGAAAATGAAATAGTTGTTTTTGTCATATTTTCACAGAAGATTTTGATTGTTGTTTTAAGTTAGGTAAATGTTAATGATTGCCCCGTAGGGTTAAAAAATAGTAACTGCAGTGTTAGACCCCCCTCCCCCAGGGGCTAGAAATAGGAGAAAAGCTACTCTGAAAACATGACGAAACCCGCTACTTCATTTTCTTTCCATGATTTGAAAATTTCCATTCCTTTCCTAGGAGACCCTAAATGATTTCCATCTTGGAGTAAAGGATGAGGTATTGTCTAATCCTTATATAAACACTCCCTTAATTTGTAGGAAAAAAATCCATTTCTCAGATTCTTAATTGCTGGATTTTGTAATTTTTTTTTCACAGATGTTTTTAAAGTAGTGGTTGCATGAAATGCATTTAAACTTGAATTTTGTGACTGGCATTTTTTACTGAGGTGGATTCTTTTAAAAAATTTATTACTGCTTACTGGTGAGGCAAAATTCACCTCTGTTCAGTGGTATAAACCACATTTATAGTGCACATATTTGAAAGAATTTTATTTTTCTACCATGTAGTTTTAAAAATATAATGACTTGAAATTAGCATTTTGTAATATATGCAGTTGGCCTATTTTCACAAAAATAGCATGACGACTAATTTAGTAATGTCTAATTGTTTGTTATCTATTGTAATACAAAATGAAGATGCAACTATCCCTTTTACTTAAAATTCTAAATCTGTCAGAGAGAGGAACAGTTTCTAGAGGGAAGCAAAGAAAAACATGAAATCTGAGGCTGATTATTTTAAAACTTTTTGGCTCACTGCCTTACTAAATCAGTGAGGCTTGCTAAAAAAATTCATGAAAAATTCTCCAAAATTGGATTAAAAATCTACAAAAATTAAACAAAATCCTATGTTAATAACCCTTTTATGATTTTATTTATTTATTGTAGATTTTTATGGGATATGGAGGATTATTCACAAAGCCTCACTAATTTTTGTGAGGCAGTGAGCCAAAAAGTGTTTTTTAAGAATCCACCTCCAATTTTAAAATTCTAATAGTTTACCCCACTGTATATCATTTCTATCAAAATGTAATGGTTTGCCCCACTGTATATTATTTCTATCAAACTGTAATGGTTCGCCCCTCTGTATATTATTTCTATCAAACTGTAATGGTTCGCCCCACTGTATATTATTTCTATCAAACTGTAATGGTTCGCCCCACTGTATATTATTTCTATCAAACTGTAATGGTTTGCCCCACTGTATATTATTTCTATCAAACTGTAATGGTTTGCCCCACTGTATATTATTTCTATCAAACTGTAATGGTTCGCCCCACTGTATATTATTTCTATCAAACTGTAATGGTTTGCCCCACTGTATATTATTTCTATCAAACTGTAATGGTTTGCCCCACTGTATATTATTTCTATCAAACTGTAATGGTTCGCCCCACTGTATATTATTTCTATCAAACTGTAATGGTTCGCCCCACTGTACATTATTTCTTTCAAACTGTAATGGTTTGCCCCACTGTATATTATTTCTATCAAACTGTAATGGTTCGCCCCACTGTATATTATTTCTATCAAACTGTAATGGTTCGCCCCACTGTATATTATTTCTATCAAACTGTAATGGTTTGCCCCACTGTATATTATTTCTATCAAACTGTAATGGTTTGCCCCACTGTATATTATTATCAAACGACCAAAATGAAAACAAACAATTTCTTCATGAAATTTTACTCCAGAGTTTTCATGGCCAACAAATTATCTTTCTGTCTGTCTATCTATCTATCTATATTTCTATCTATTTATCTATCTATCTATATTTCTATCTGTCTATCTACCTTTTTGGTTGTCTATCTATCTGTCTGTTTGTCTTTCTATCTATTTGTTGTCCATCTATCTGTCTGTTTGTTTTTATATCTATTTTCTATCTATTTAATTGTCTATCTATCTGTCTTTCTATCTATTTGTTGTCTATCTATCTGTCCATTGTTTTTCCGTCTAGCTTTTTATCTGTTGATTTGTTATCTATCTATCTTTCCATTTATCTATCTATCTATTATCTATCCATCTATTTATCTATGTATCTATCTATCTTTCCATTTATCTAACTATCTATTATCTATCCATCTATTTATCTATGTATCTATCTATCTTTCCATTTATCTAACTATCTATTATCTATCCATCTATCTATCTATCTATCTATCTATCTATCTATCTATCTATCTATCTATCTATCTATCTATCTATCTATCTATCTATCTATCTATCTATCTATCTATCTATCTATCTATCTATCTATCTATCTATCTATCTATCTATCTATCTATCTATCTATCTATCTATCTATCTATCTATCTATCTATCTATCTATCTATCTATCTATCTATCTATCTATCTATCTATCTATCTATCTATCTATCTATCTATCTATCTATCTATCTATCTATCTTTCTATCTTTCTATCTATCTATCTATCTATCTATTTATCTATCTATCTATCTATATATCTATTATCTATCCATCTACCTATCTATCTATCTATTTATTGTTTATTTAACTGTCTATTTATCTATCTATATATATATATATATACTTAAAAGTAAAACAACATTTTATCTTAAATTTTTATTTTCTTTTACTCAGAGTTTCATGCTTCTGCAATCATCAGAAAGATACTATTTTTTTCATTAAAAATAAATACGTGGATTTTTTACAAATGTTTTAGAGGATTTTTTTAAAAATTGTATTACAATATATAAAAAAGAACTATGTTAAACAGCTACAGTCTGGCCAAAAGATGATTTCTTCTATGCATACATTTAGAGAAAATTTCATGCCGCTTGTTGATAGATGAGTTTTTGTCAGAATTGAGAATTAAAACTTTCTCCATTAAGCAAAGCTGACACTTGTTAGATCCAGGATCAAAAGTAGGTTGCAAAGAAACAATATCCCATTTAATATTGTAAGGTTTTTGTTCTTCTTTCAAATTCCAAATAAAACCAGAGAGCCGTGTACTTTTTTGAAGATGGAAAAGGTTGAATGAAGATTTGTGATTATTGTATCTCGTTTTGAATGTTGTAGATGCTTGACCAATATAGGTTGATGATGTCTGGTCTGATTCTACAGTAGCTCTGTAGATTAAGGATTCAGTAAGACATTTACCATCTAGCGGACACACTGTTCCCCTCCTGCAATTACATCCAGCTTCAGTCAGGTTTTTGGATTGACCCAGGATCTTTTTGTTGTGGCTGGAGATCACACTGGACATGTTAGGCACACAGCTGTAAGATATCTTGATGGTATTTCTATTAAAGTATTTTTTTCATATCTCTATTGTTTGAAAAGTGTTTATCTACGAGCTTCAAAAATTCTTTACCAATGTTAGTAGCCAATGCTGAATTGTAGGGAGGACAAAACCAATGAACTTTTCTGCTCCTTTGCCGTCTATTTTGATTTCCTTGTTGACCATTATTGTTTTGATAGTTGAGGTTTTTATTGTAGCCTGATGCCTTGAGTGCGTCTTCATACTGATGTTTTTCAGAATTGAAAAGCTCTTCATTGCTGGAAAGATCAAACAACCGTTTTTCAACCATTGTAGGCAGGTCTTTCTTGGTGGATGGTGGATGGCAAGACTTGATGTTAATGTAGTTAGGTTTGTCGTTCGGTTTTCTGTATGGTTTAAAGTTGCCCGATTCCAGATCCAGGTTGACATCTAGGAAATTTGTGGTTTTAATATTTGTAGTTACTGTGCTTTTTAAGCCTTCTTGTCCAAAAATGTTGATAACTTGTTTTCTGATTCTGTCTATTTGTGGCCCAGATACCGATAAGACTGCCAACCCATCATCTCTGTACAAACCAACATTTTCTTGAGGGAACACTGCTTCTAGCTTGTTAAGAAGGTACAGCCCAACTAAATCTGACACTTCGGCTGAGTCATATCCACCCATAGGAACATCAAAGTTGTCGCCAGTCTTCTTCACCCAAGGTTCATTATTTGAGAACAGGAATGTTTTTCTGGAGTGAAAAATTATTTGTTTATCTTGATCCGAAATGTTAACAAATTGGGACCCAAAAACAATAGCTCTGTTAAGAAGGCTTTCCGTGATGCTTGGATAAAAACTTTCAATATCGAACTGGAAGAATTTGAGGGTATTCTTATTCTGTAAATTGTTGAACCAATCAAGAGTGTCTTTTGTGCTTCTCCACTGGTTAGAGTTAGTACTTGATCTTATGCATTTATTTATATTGTCTAAGATTTGTTTTGAAATCATACCAATTTTTGTTTTAGCTGGATTGATTAATCTGCATTCTACACGTCCAGGAAAGCTATTTTTATGATCTTTAACGGTTACATAGCTGGAATGTTTGACTAGAACTACGATTCTATCAGCTAGCCCAAGTTCAGTTGCTATCTCGGCTGCTTCCATGTTAACTTCATCAATGTTGTTGGCATCACACTTCTTATAATTGTTGGTAATGTTATTTTTAAGTAGTTGATTGTACTTGGCCACAGGAATTTCATACAGGTTTGAAGTTTTATCTGCACTCACTATGACATCTTTGCTGTCTTTTACTTTTTTACAATCATCTCGAAGCTTTTGTTGAAATTGGCTTGTTACAGGTTTAAATTTAATATTTTCAATCAATTTGATCAAATCATCTTCAAAACCTCGTAGCTGTTTAAGCTCATCAAACTGTGGGACACTTCTGTTTGATTTGAATCCATAGGTTTCCTTACTTTCTGTATCAGAAGGGTAACAAATAAAATACCAGGCCCATCTTAGAGTGTTGACAAATTTTTCTACTTTACTGATTAGCTGCTTTTTGTACTGTAGTCTTGAAGGTATTGGTATGTTCTTCAATGAATATGGAATATCGAAACGTTTCATTGTTGTTCAGAAGTTACCTCGGTGAACAGAGTGCTCAACTGTAGCCAGGAGCCAGGACAAATGTTGGTTTCCAAGGTAGACAAGAGTGCTCTACATAGAGTATTCTATGGAGCCCATTACTTAAAAGTAAAACAACATTTTATCTTAAATTTTTATTTTCTTTTACTCAGAGTTTCATGCTTCTGCAATCATCAGAAAGATACTATTTTTTTCATTAAAAATAAATACGTGGATTTTTTACAAATGTTTAGAGGATTTTTAAAAAAATTGTATTACAATATATATATATTATCTATCTATCTACATATCTATCTATCTATTTATTGTTTATTCAACTGTCTATTTATCTATCTATATATATATATATATATATATATATTAGCCTGTCCCGGATTTGAAAAATTTTGTTAAAATTTTTACCCCCAGCCATAATATAGTTGATTTATGCAAAATATTGACCCATGCAAAATATTTTTTCTGTAATGCAAAAATTGCGATGGTACAAGCACTGCAAAGTTTTTAAAATTTGCAAAAAAGACCTGTTTTTAAAGCTCTTGTACCATCTCAATTTTAAAGATTTTTACAAAATTTCAATTCTAGTGTGTCTATATAAACCTGAAATTTACCAAAAAAAATGGGGGCAGTCTCAATCCTAACATATAATGGAAGAAGGTGTAGCAAGTAATTTTCCAAAGTAAAAATTGCCAGATTTCATACATAAATAATGGGGTTGGGCTGGAATCGATAGATACAGATATCCGGCTGATTCATAATTCTGGATATCAAGTTTTCAGGGTTATATTGACACACTAGAATTGAAATTTCGTAAAAATCTTTAAAATTGAGATGGTACAAACTTTTTAAAATCTGCAAAAAGACCGTTTTTAAAGCTTTTGTTTCATCTCAATTTTAAAGATTTTTATGAAATTTCAATTCTAGTGTGTCAATATAAACCTAAATACTTGATATCCAGAATTATAGATCAGCCGGATATCTGTATCCATCCAATCCGGCCTAACCCTATTATTTGTGTATAAAATCTGGCAATTTTTACTTTGAAAGATTACTTGCTACACCTTTGTCCTTCATATGTTAGAATTGAGACTGCCCCCATTTTTTTGGTAAATTTCAGGTTTATTTTGACACACTAGAATTGAAATTATTTTAAAATCTTTAAAATTGAGATGGTACAAGAGCTTTAAAAACAGGTCTTTTTGCAAATTTTAAAAATTTTGCAGTGCTTGTACCATCGCAATTTTTTGCATTACAGAAAAAATATTTTGCATGGGTCATTATTTTGCATAAATAAACCATATTATGGCTGGGGGCAAAAATGTTAACAAAATTTTTCTAAAACGGGACAGGGTAATATATATATATATATATTATCTATCTATCTACTTATCTATCTATCTATTTATTGTTTATTTAACTGTCTATTTATCTATATATATATATATATATATATAAATATATATCTATTATCTATCTATCTACATATCTATCTATCTATTTATTGTTTATTTAACTGTCTATTTATCTATATATATATATATATTATCTATTTATCTATTTATTATTCTGATCTATCTATTTGATTGTCTAATCTATCAATATACCTGTGTCCTGTATATCTAATTACTTGATTATGTATCTAACTCTCTATCTATCTATATATTTATATATCTATCTATCTGACTGACTATATATATTCTTATTCGTTTGTCAATCTATATATTTATTTGTCAATCTATATGTTTTCGTGAGGGGTTCTTTGAAAAATAGCTTAAACCCACCATAGGACTTAATTTTTACATATTATAATTTTAGAAGCAAAACTTCTCTATAATACCAAATGTATTTTAGTCAGCCAGCGATATTAAAAGAATTTTAAAAAAACTAACGAAATTAAGATATGCTTCTGAAATAATTTTAGACGTATCTTCTGGTTTATAAGCATGTTACTTTGTTTAATTCTTCTACTTTTGAATAACTTTTAATCTGTTTTGCTTCGCTACTTATGGCTGTTGTCATCCTTGTTATCTTGTTAAAAGCGAAGCTTTTTATAATTAGGATCCGTCCTTCCGTCTGGGCCCTTTAGCTCATTTCATTAATTTGAAAGGGTTATAATTGTTCTATAAATTTCAAACTTTGCCTGACGATTCCCTTAACAATAAGGTACGATTTGGGAAGTGTAGCAACTTTTTGTATGTTAAAAATATCCTATATAATATATCCGATTTTTTTATTACTGAGGTGGATTCTTAAAAAAAATTGCCCTACTAATCGCTTAGTGGGGCAAAATTGTTTTCGTGAAAAATCCACCAAAATCACATTAAAAATCTACAAAAATTAAACAAAATCATAGAAGGGTTATTAACATAAGATTTTATTTAATTTTTGTTGGTTTTTTATGTGATTTTGGAGGATTTTTCACGAAAACAATTTTGCCCCACTTAGCGATTAGTGGGGCAATTTTTTTTTAAGAATCCACCTCTGATTCCTTTTATTACAAGATACAATGTTATAAGCGAAGCATCTCTATAATCAAGTCTTAAAATGTATGTCCTGAAACAGTTTTCTGTGTTTAAGAAAATTTGTAACAAATTTACTTACTATTTTGTGTAGAATTATACATTTATTTTCTTATTATACAGTTCTGACACACTACAAGTGTTGATATTCGTTTGTTCTACCGTTTAAAATTTTGCTTTATTGGCTAGTTGTTGAAATCCAGTCTCCTATATATCCGAGTTTTCGAATATTGATTCCTTCTACCACAAGGTACAATGTTATAAGCGAAGCATCTCTTTAAGCAGGTCCTAAAAAGTATGTTCTAAAACAGTTTTCTGTAAGTTTTGCAACATATGTACTTACAATTTTGTGTAGACTTATGCATTAATATCCTACTTAATCAAATCTGACACTTTACAAGGGTAAATGTTTGTTTGTCCTACCGTTTCAGAGCTTTGCTTTTTTGGCTAGTAGTCATCTAGTCTCCGTTCTCCGTTGTCTTTAAAATCTTTACATTTCCCAAACCTCCGCACCCCACCCCCTCCCCCTAACTCATATTCCCACCCTCGCAAAATGGGATTTAGGGGTAGGTAAATCCTTACATAAAAGTACAAGGATGTCTATGTGTTTGTTTGAATGGAAAGATCTCTCTAACCGCCATACATTAATATTAATGTATGTTTTAGGGCTAGGGAAGGTTTTAAACTATTTTAGGGGGGAGGTACCTTTACCCTCCCCCAAAAATTGTTATAAATCTTCCCAGGACCTATGAGTAAGGGAGAATCATATCGGTTCAGTGGTTATCGAGATCCATTTGTACAGACAAAAAGAGATGCTGAGATCCTGTTACTTTATTAAAAGGATGAAAAACTCTGTTTTTAAAAAGATTCATTATCATTTATTTATCCCTACACCCCCGAGCCCTCCCTCGCTATAAATAACTCACCCCTCCCCACCCACCCTCCCTCACCCCCTCCCTCCAACCATCACCCCCTCCCCTCCCTCCCTTACCCCCTCCCCTCCATCCCAAAAAGAAAAACCATTACTCCCCCCCCTTCTTTCCCCACTCTACCCCCTCCCCAAAAAAACAAATAAAGCCTCCCGGAGACCAAACCCAAGTGTATTTATATCTTTTGACGGAGTTTTCTTTATACAGCAAATTTGATAAAATAGCAAAGACTTTTATATAAAAAAAATGGCGTGGAGGGTAATAGTTTTTCTCGTATTAAATTGAAGCTCATTAATTTCCTGTGGATTAGAACCAGTTCTCATCCATCTGAAAAAATTATGTCTAGCATCATATTATATACAGTTTTCTATGAATATCAAATTGTACAATCATCAGATTAAAACTAGTTTATTAAGCCCGTGCCTTCGGCATCTCAGTGCTAAAAAATACTGGTGTTAATCTTATAATTGTACATTTCATATCCGAGGAAAGCTGTTTATAATCTGATGCGAGAAATAACTATTCTCATATTTATTTATCATTTTAGGTTAGGTTAGGCCGGGTTATATTGGATATATTGGTGGACTCAAATTGTGATATATATAGGGTGATATATCTAAAGACGTAAAAAAATTGTTTCTACTGCTACTATGTCAGGTAGGCGACATAAATAGTTTGAGTAGGTGGAATGCCTTGGCCCAAAAAAACAGGCACAACTGATTACCATGCACAGTTAGGACTTCTCGGACAAAAGTCATGCAATTATAAAGTTGGTTGTCTGTTGGGCGTTACTTAACCTAATACCCCGGGTGTTTGGACAGAAAATGAGTGATTTGGCTCCCCTTAATTGTCCTGGGTTGTTAGACATGAGGTTAGAGTGTCATAGACAGCAAACTTCTCCTGTATGGGGCAATTGATCTTAGATCTAAAGGGATAAGCCGACTAATTTATGTTCATCCCCAATGTTAATACACAAAATTACCCCTTTTGTAGTATTGTTTGAAATGTATTGACACTCAATTAAATAAAACAATCAATCAAAATATTAAAGACCCAAAAGTTGTTAAGCCAATGAATAAGATAACCTTATTATAAAACTTTGGGGACTTGTGTAATAAACAGCCCGTTGTCCCCTCTCTTTCTGGTAATTGATAGGTAGGTAAAAGGACATCCAATAATCTGCTTCTTTGTATGATGATGACTCTAGGGAGCTTGGTGTCGCATCGGGTTCTAGACCTCTCCACGCACCTTGAAACATACTCCACTTATGATTGCAGTGTAAAGTGTCCATTCGCCCATCAGACAACCAACCCTTTGATGGCACAACCTTTGTCTGAGAAGTCCTAACAGTGCATGTTAATGAGTTGCGCCTATTTTGGGCCAAGGCATTTACCCTACTCTAATTATTAATGTCGCGCACCTCATATAGTAGCAGTAGGAATCATTTTTAACGATTTTAGTTATGACGCGGTGTTCAGCTGAGATTCGAACCTATCACCTCGCCAACGACAAGCGAGTGCACTACGTGATGAGCCACCCTGCTAGAAACGATATGCATACGATAAATGCGAAATAGGTCCTTACAGATGCATATCGTAGGATATGCTTACGACGTTTCTGGCAGGGCATAGTCGCGGGTTCGCTTCTTTGTAAGAACACCAAGTCCGTCCATATTCCAAGAATGGTGCACAGATATCAGGGATGTAAAGGGATAAGACAATGGACAAATAATTTTTTTACACCCCCAATAATGATGATAAACAAAATTTCCCCTATTTGCAGAATAAATTTGATAGTTGAAAAGTTTGAAAACTGCTTAATTGGTACCCAAATAAGAATGAGATGACGTGTTTATAAAACTTTGGGTACCAGTGTAATTTACAGTCCAATGTCCCCTTCCTCCATGAAAGAAATATAGAGAGAGAGATATAAAAGTTCTAAAGAGACGAAAAATGTTATTTCACAGCTGGCTTACGAGTATTTCTAGCCCATAAAACAAAGTTACAATATAAGAAATTGTACATTGGAATTTTTATAGAAATCGCCGAAAGAAATAAACGAAGTATAATTCAGTCATTCGCTGAGATTTTACGAAAATGGTGGTGATACTTTTTGTGATACTTGTACCCAATGTTTTATAACCATGTTATAATATTTGATGGCTTAAAAACTTTGGGTACTTATTATAATTTGATTGGTTAGTTTTAAACTGGTAGTGTTCAAAGTTTTTAACCTCTAATTTTAATCTGCAGAAGGGGGAATCTTATTATTCATCATTGGGGATGTTTATCATTTTTCCATCAATTGTCTTATAAGATCTTTAAAAGTTCGATGGGATGTTTTAAAATAGTTTTTTTGGTGGATTTTTTAAAAGCGAAGTCCGTCCGTCCGTAACGGATAGCTTTTTTCGTTAATTTAGGCATGTTAGAATTGTCCTATCGATTTTAAATTTTGCTTGGTGACTCCTTTAGTAGTAATGTACGATTTAGAAAGAGTAGCAACTATATAATCATTTTATTTTAGGACTAGTTGCTTGGTAAGTAATCGGTAATCGGCTATACAAACAGACATCCTGTTACTTTATATAAGGATTACTACTGGCTTCGCTCTAATAGAGGGTAAAGGAAACCCTTCCCCCTCACAATATAAAAAATCTTCTAGTATTCATTCGAAACTGATTAATATCCGGTGGATAAGAACCGGTTCTTAGCCATACGAAAAAACTATGTCTAGCATCGCATTATATCCAGTTTTCTATGAATATAAAAATGTACAAGATTGAAACCAGTTTTTTAGCCCGTGACATCGACATCTCGGAGTTAAAAAAACTGGTTTTAAACTTATAATTTTACTTTTTATATCCGCGGAAAACTGTTTATGATGCAGAAATAACTATTCTCGGTGTAATATCTTCAAAAAATTAACTAACATAAAAATTCTCTGAAAATTTCAAAATGATTGGTCCATCTCGAGATATTTCATCGCGTGATCTTTGTCTTTAAGTTTAGGACTAATTTAGTTTTTACTTAAGGTAGGAGGGGTAAAAGTCGACCCCATCCCTTTTTAAATTTAAGTTTTAAAAGAGTAAAAAAATATTTTTTGGGGGGAGGGGGGTGAAGACACCCTTCCCAAAAATAGTTTAAAATCTTCCCAGGACCTATAGGAAGCTTCACTGTAAAGGAGAACAATATTGGTTCAGCGGTTAGCGAGATCCTTCGGGACAGACAAAAAACGCTTACTACTTTATATTATAGGAAGTGTTCCGACGTTTAAACTACTAATTGTAATCTACAGAAGGGATAATTTTTTGTATCATTATTGGGGATGAACATCAATTTATAATATACATATTGTCTTATCCCTTTAGATCCCTGATAAATAAATCGAATTTTACTATAATTTAAATCGTAGATGAAATAAGTTTTAATGTATTAAAATGGTTGAGCGAACCCTACGGGGTTTAAGCCCCTAACCTTATATAAACCTAAAATAAGCAAAAATTATTACATTCCCAAGTAGCGAAGCACATATCCTATTAAATAAAGCAGTAACAATTCTAACATGCCTGAATTAACAAAAAAAAACTATCCGTTCCAGACGGACGGACGAAAGTAAGGACAAACCATAATTATAGAAAAGCTTCGCTTTCAACAAACAGATAAGTTATTTGTGAAGTAAATATATATTTATTAGCGGATTTTAAAAGTTTAACCTCTGATCAAATGAAATTTAATGAGACAGCTTGAAGTGCCACCAAAAAAATGACGTCATACGATAAAATAACCAACGAGAGGCCAGTATAAATGTTACCATTGGTCAATTGCATTGTATACTGGCCTCTCATTGGTCAACTTTATTGTATGACGTCATTTTTTTTCTGCCACTTTACGCTGTCTCAATTAAATACATATTAAGCATAAAAGTATGTTTGTCTGTCTCGGGTTTTAGGCTATTTGCAAGGGGGGGGGGGTCAATAAAATAAGGATCTCCCCCCAGAAATCTGAAGGTATAAGATAATAAAGGAGAAATTGATGTACATCCCCAATGATGATGCAAAAAATTACCCCTTCTGTGGATTAAATTTAGTGGTTGAAAACGTTTGAACACCCAACTTAATTAACCAACCAATAAAAATTCACTAAAGTCCCCAAAATTGGCAAGCCAATTTAGGAAGAAAACTTTTTATAGGACTTTGGGGACTAGTGTAATAAACAGCTCATTGTCCCCTCTCTCTCTCTGACCTCCCACAAAGAAAGCAAAAATGAATACGAGGGGCACCCTCCCCGCCACCCCCCCCCCACTTGAGAAAAGCCTAAAACATAAATGATTTATAAATTCCAACTTTGCGTGTTACCATCGTTTGTTATTTCAGGGAGGGAGGGGACATTGGACTGTAAATTATACTAGTCCTTAAAATTCTATAATACTTTCAAATTTAATGTCTTAATCCTTTTTTATGAAATAGTAAGCGTTTTTTGTTTGTCCCGAAAGATCTCGCTAACTGCTGAACCGATATTGTTCTCCTTTACAGTGAAGCTTCTTATAGGTCCTGGTAAGGTTTTAAACTATTTTTGGGGAGGGTGTCTTCACCCCCCCCCCATTTTTTTTTTTACCTTTTTTAAACTCAAATATTAAATGGGATGAGGTTCACTTTTCCCCATCCTACCTTAAGTGCCCCTAGATCTCTAGGGGCGTAGCCGCTAGTCTATTATATAAAGTAATAAGCTTTTTGTCTGTAGCTAAGGATCTCGCTAACAACTGAACCGATATGTTTCTCCTTTACTGTAAAGCTTCATAAAGGTCCTGAGATGGTTTTAGGCTATTTTATTTTCATCGATATGTCTGGGTATGGTTTTAGGCTATTTTTCTGCACTTCCATGTCCCTTCAAATAGATGCTAGGGGCACAGCCGCTAGTAATTTCAATTTTATAAAATATTGATTGGGTTGTACAAACCTCCAGTGTCGAAACCTCCAGTGTCCAAACCTCCAGTGTCCAAACCTCCAGTGTCCAAACCTCCAGTGTACAAACCTCCATTGTCCAAACCTCCATTGTCCAAACCTCCAGTGTCCAAACCTCCAGTGTCCAAACCTCCATTGTCCAAACCTCCAGTGTCCAAACGCTTCAACCAATAATTTATAATATACATATAATATAATTTTATTTATCATAATGAGGGGATGTACATCAATTTAAATCCATTGTCTTATCCCTTGTTATGCCTGAATAATATTTTATTTCAGAGGTGGATTCTTAAAAAACATTTTGGCTCACTGCCTCACTAAAAATAGTGAGGCTCGCTAAAAAAATTTTTGAAAAATCCTCCAAAATCACATAAAAAATCTACAAAAATTAATTAAAATCATAAAAGGGTAATTAGCTTAAGATTTTGTTTAATTTTTGTAGATTTTTAAGGCAATTTTAGAGGAATTTTCACAAAATTTTTTAGTGAGCCTCACTGATTTTCGTGAAGCAGTGAGCCAAAAAGATTTTTAAGAATCCACCTCTGGAATATGATATTATACTTTGATATCAATTATCAATATATTAAGAATTGTAGGTCCCAGGGATCTAAAGGGATAAGACAATGGCTGATAATATGGTGTATATCCCCAATTATAATACATAAAATTTCCCCTTATGTAGATTATAATAAGTAACAGCAATTTAAACACTCAACTTAATGAGCCAACCAATCAAAATTAACCAAAGTCAAGTTGTCAAGCCAACAATTGAAAAACGTTATACTCGTATTCATTCGAATCCGGTGGATAGGAACCGGTTCTCATCCATACGAAAAAAACTATGTCTAGCACCGTATTATAACCAGTTTTCTAAGAATATAAAAATCTACAATCATAAGATTAAAACCAGTTTTTAGCCCGTGCCTTCGGCATCTCGGGGCTAAAAAAAAACTGGTTTTAATCTTATAATTGTACATTTTATATCCGCGGAAAGCCGTTTATAATACAATGCGAGAAATAACAATTATAAAACTATGGGGACTAGTGTAATAAACAGCCCAATTTCCCAACCTCCCTGCTTAAAATATGATTTTTTTTTGTAGCGAAGCTACTTTATAATTCGATATGTCGGTTAGTCTGTCTGTCTGTCGGAATTCTGGTTCAATAATGTTGAGTGTCCAAACATTTAAACCACTTAGTGTAATCTACAAAAGGCGATATTTTGTGTATCATCATTGGCAAAGTACATAAATTTATCGGCCAGTGTCTTATCCCTTTAGATTCCTGCATATTTATTCATTATATTTGATTAAATCTATATATTATTACTTGTATGTTGCACCAGATTTTCATTTACTTCATGATGAAATAATACTGAAAGCTGGCTAAAATAGCAATACATTTACCCCATCCTCTTCCCTCCTACTGGATGAACAAACTGACCAATAAATGAGGTCTATATTAGCAAGCTAAATTGACGACAAACTTTCCCCTGTCATAATATCCACGTATATATTATATCCATTTTTGGTTACGATTGAAGCTTCTCTAGAAAGAGTCTGTCTGTCTGAAGCTTAAAATTATCAGTAACCACTGAACCGATCGGGCTCTACTCTGCAGGGAATATACCTATTGGTCCTGAGATGGTTTTAAGCTATTTTCTTGAGGGGTGGGACACCCCCAACCCCCTAAAAAGAGAATTCCCCCCCTAAAAAAGGCCCGCCCTCCTAATTTTTTCCTTCTTTATAAATCTGAATTACAAAGGCCTCTAGGGGCGTAGCCGCTAGTCTATCTATAATCGTACGCATTCGAGGGGGATAAATGGGATTGGCTAAAAAAAATAGCATAAAACCAACCCAAGAATAAAAATTGAAAAAAACAAGGATGACAACACATTCTCTTACTCTTTGTTTCTTTCCTTCATTTATTTCCTTTCTCTCTCTCTTTCTCTCTTTATCTCTTTCTCTCTCTCTCTCCCTCTCCTTCTCTCTTTCTATTTCTCTCTCTGTCTGTCTCTCTTTCTTTCTCTCTCTCTCTGTCTCTCTCTGTCTCTCTCTCTCTCTCTCTCTCTCTCTCTCTCTCTATCTTTCTTTCTCTCTCTCTCTCTCTACTTCTATTACAATATTTGCCATTCTTATTACAAGTAAGAAATGTGTAGAATCCATTTTAATGGATTTTTGGACCATCACAGAACCCCCCCCCCCCCCTCCCCCTTTATTTTTCCAAAATTCTAGCGGCTACCAGCAATCTTAAGGAATAAGACAATTACCAATAAAATTAAGTAAATCCCTTCCGTAGATTACAATTAGTGGTTGAAACATTTGGACACTCAACTTATTGACCAAACCAATCAAAATTCACTTTAGTCCCCAAAGTTGTTTAGTCAACGAATAAGAAAAGGTTATTATAAAACTTTGGGGACTAGTTTAATAAACAGCCCAATGTCTTCTCCCTAAATTAAGAATACAATTGGATAAGCGGTTATCGAGATTTGAACTGACAAACAAAAAAAACACTAAGTAATAGGATATAATAATCAATTAACTTTTTTTCTAGTATGGCTTCGGACCCGATTAATATCTGCTATATAAGAACCAGTTCTCAGCCATACTAAAAATTCATGTATTACAGACAATTTCTTACAAATATTAAAATATAAATCCTAAAAGTCTTGTTTTGTTAGCCTTATTTTTATATCTACGGAAAGCTGTCTATAATACGATGCGATAAATAACATTTCCAATCCCAAAATAAGCAATAAAACTACATTTCAAAATAAAATTTTCATATAAGAGGCCGGGATTCTTACAAAAAATCTTTCAAATCATGTTTTTTTCTTAACGCAATTGACAGACGGACTAACGTACATATGTACATTTAGTAGTGCAGGGGGGGGGGGGGGTGAGGTTACTCCACTCGGAACTAGAAGGTCCGCCCCCCCCCCCCCAAGAAATGTAAATGACAGAATCAGAATTGTTTACTACTTTTCTTTGTTATCCTTGCCAAAATATCTATCTATCTATATATTTATTATCTATCTATTTATCCATTTACCTATCTATATGAATTTTTGTATGTCGCTCTATTTATTCATTGATCTATCTATTAATGTATGTATTGATCTATCTACCTATCTATCTTTTTGTCTATCTTAGATTACTGAATATATAGACATAAAGCTTCGTCCTATGCATATCAATTTAAGTTTATTTACCAAACTGTAATTATTTATTACTTTGTTAGGGAGGGAGAGGACATTGGATCTATCTATCTATCTATCTATCTCTTTCTCTCTCTATCTATCTATCTGTCTATCTATCTATCTATCTATCTCTTTCTCTCTCTATCTATCTATCTATCTATCTATCTATCTATCTATATATCTATATATCTATCTATCTATCTATCTATCTATCTATCTATCTATCTATCTATCTATCTATCTATCTATCTATCTATCTATCTATCTATCTATCTATCTATCTATCTATCTATCTATCTATCTATCCAAAGAAGGTTTATAACTATTTTGGGGACGTTATCTCTACCCTGCCAAGAAATCGCAATTAGAATTTTTTTTTGTTAAAAGCTAAGCTTTTCTATAATTAGGGTCGTACGTCCGTCCGTAACGGATAGCTTTTTTCGTTTATTTAGGCATGTTAGAATTGTCCTATCGATTTTGAATTTTGCATGGTGATTCATTTAGTAGTTAGGTACGATTAAACAACAAATTTTTATGTGATCTAATCATCCGATTGATCTAATTTTTAGTATATTGATTTTTGGGACAACAAAGTATAATGTAATAACGAAGCAACTCTATAATCAAGTCCTAAAAATGTAAGTATGTCCATAAACATTATCCTGATTCAAGCAGTTTTTCAACACATTTACTTACAACTTTGCTTTGACTCTCATACATTTATATTCTGATTATTCAGTTCTGACACTATACAAGTGTTTATGTCCGTTTGTCCTACCGTTTCAGTGCTTTGCTTTTATGGATGTTGTCATCCTTGTTTACTTACACTTACTAAATAACATAATCTCTGTCTGTCTATCTGTTTGTACCGAGGGATCTCGCTAACTGCTGAGCTGATATGGTTATCCTTTACAGAGTAGCTTCTCATACGTCCAAGGAAGATTTATATTCATTTTGGGGGAAGGTACCGCCATCCTCCCCCCCCCCTAAAAAACTACGGCGAAAACATCTGATCGTAACATAGATTGAAAAAAATTGTTTACGTGCCCCTAGAGGTCTCTAGTGGCGGAGCTGCCAGTTTATAAATGAATCTGTATATAAAAATATCAATCAATCTAATTTTTGTCAGCTAATATAGAGCAGGAAGGAAGGGGACATTAGGCTGTTTATTACACTAGTCCCCAAAGTTTTTAATAATGTTTTCTTATTCGTTGACACAACATCTTTGGGGACATTTAATGAATTTTTATTGGTGGATTCATTAAGTCGAGTGTCCAAACGTTTCAACCAAAGATTGTAATCTACAGAAGACAGAATTTTGTATATCATTATTGAGGATGTACATCAATTTATCAGCCATTGTCTTATCCCTTTAGATTACTGAATATATAGACATAAAGCTTCGTCCTATGCATATCAATTTGGGTTTATTTACCAAACTGTAATTATTTATTACTTTGTACTCAGGGAGGGAGAGGACATTGGATCTATCTATCTATCTATCTATCTATCTATATGTCTATCTATCTATCTATCTATCTATCTATCTATCTATCTATCTATCTCTCTTTCTCTCTATCTATCTATCTATCTATCTATCGAGACTATCTATCTATCAATTCTTTTAATTTTTCGTCCTATGCATATCAATTTGGGTTCATCTACCAAACTGTAATTATTTATTGTACTACTACGTACCCAGGGAGGGAGAGGACATTGGACCGTAAATTACACTGGTACCCAAAGTTTTATAATCATATTTGTTGGCTCCAAACATTTGGGTACTTTTATTGAATTTTGATAAGTTAGTTCCGAACTTTTTAACCAATTATTTTAATCTAAAGAAGGGGTAATCTTGTTTTCTATCATTGGGGATGTATATCAACTTTTATCTTTCATCATTGTGTTATCCCTTGAAATCCCTGCTAAGTATCTACTGCCAAATATTTTATTATTAGCTTTCCCAGTATGGCTTCGAAACCGATTAATATCCGCTGGATTAGATCCGATTTACAGCTTCTATCCGCATGCTATCCGCGGAAAGCTGACTATAATACGATGCGATAAATAACTATTCCAGTATGGCTTCGAAACCGATTAATATCCGCTGGATTAGAACCGGTTCTCAGCCATACAGAAAAATCATGTATAACATCGTAATACTGACAATTTTCCACGAAAAATAAAATAAAGATAATAAAATTAATACCAGTTTTATTAGCCAGGGCCTTCGGTTTCTCGATGCTAAAAAATGGTTTTACTTTTAATCTTACAATTTAACTTTTTTAATCCGCGGAAAGCTGTCTATAATACGATGTAAATAAATAACTATTCTATTAATAGTTTTCTGTCCGTCTGTCTTAGATGTTTACTGATGTGGAACAGGTATCTAAAGGGATAAGACAATGGCCGATAAATTATATACAGTCCCTATAACGTAGTAAGACACATAATATTACCCCATCTGTAGGTTATAATTAGTGGTTGATACGTTTGAACATTCAACTTAATAAACCAACACATCTAAATTTACTAAAGTGCCCATAGTTGTTAAGCCAATGAATAAGAAAACGTTACTATAAAACTTTGGGGACTAGTGTAATAAACGCTCCAAATTCCCCTCCCTCCCTGAATGCGGAATATTTTCACCTGTCACCGTGATTTTCTTACATATCTGAGTCCTTATATAAAAGTAACAGGATGTCTATGTGTTTGTGTGTTTGTAGTGAAGGATCTCGCTAGCTGTTGTTGGACCGATATGGATCTCCTTTTACAGCAGGGCTTCTTATAGAATAGATCCAGGAAAGGTTTATAACTATTTTGGTAAAGGATACATAATAGACATACTATATCTAGATTACGCTTCTGACCCAATTTTTCGTCAAATCTTAAAAGGAACATTATTAGCAGACGATAGTATTGTTTACTTTCGACTCAAGCTGGGGTGGATTCTTTAAAAAAATAGACTTGCTACTCGATGGTGAGGCAAAATTATTTTTGTGAAAAATGATTTTATTTAATTTTTGTAGAATTTTTATGCGATTTTTGAGGATTTTTCACAAAAATGATTTTGTCTCACCAGCGAGTAGCAAGCCTAATTTTTTAAAGCTTTGAAGCTTTCTCATTTATGACAAAATTTTTGAGCAAGTAAGTTTGATTCAGTAAAGCTTTGTACTAGGAAATGATATTGTTTACAGCTGACTTTTATCTATGTATGAAATGTGTACACAGTTTCAACTAATGAGATTTAATGTAGGTTCCGATGGGATTCTCCTATTGGCTCATTACCTCTCTTGTCTTACTACCTTTATTGGATACATACGGTAATATCCCCCCCCCCCTCCCAAGTTTATTATAGAGTTAGCACTGTTTTAAGGTTTTATTTCTTTAATAAAAGTGGTGATGTCTGATATAACAAGGATGACAACATCCATAAAAACGAAGCTCTGAAATGGAAGGACAAACGAACATTAACACTTATAGATTGTCATAACTGAATTAGCAGAATATTAATGCAACAGTACAAACAATATTGTAAGTAAATTTGTTGCAAAACTGCATAAATAGATGATACTGTTTAGGGACATACTTACATTTTTGGGACATGTTTATAGAGATGCTTTGCTTATAACATTGTACCTTGCTGTAATAGGAATCAGTTTTTAAAAAATCAGAAGAATCGAATAATTTAACATACAAAAATTTGTTGTCAAAAAAGTTAAAAATAGACCTGTTTCAAATGGACGTACGGACATTTTGGTATTGATTATAGAGTTGCTACGTTTTCTAAATTGTACCTAACTACTACAGGAATCATCATGAAAAGTTTGGAATCGATAGGACAATTCTAACCTGTTTAAATTAACGAAAAGAGCTAACTCTCTGTGACGGACGTACGGACGGACCGACCCTAATTATAGAAAAGCTTCGCTTTTAAAAATGATATATCGACAGTAGATGTATTACTTTTTTGAATTTCATTCTTCTGCTAACCCAAAAAGTTACTTTAGGGGCCTAGAAGTACATGTATAGTTATTTCGTATTATAAACGGCTTTCCGCGGATATAGAATGTACAAAAATGAGATTAAAACTAGTTTTTTAGCCCCGAGGTGCCGAAGGCAGCGGCTAAAAAAACTGGTTTTAATCTTATGATCGATTTTTTATATTCGTAGAAAGCTGGATATAATACGATGCTAGACATAGTTTTTTTGTATGGATGAGAACCGGTTCCTATCCACCGGATTCGAATGAATACGAGAAAAAAACTTTATCTCTACTGGCTAACTAGCACCAGGTCAAACATAAATTAACATATAAGGGTACCCGGTACCCCCCCCCCCCCCCCCACAAAGTTTATTTTATTGAGTCACAATTGTTTTAATGATTCATATCGACTAAATGTCTCAAATAAAAGTGTTTATAGCTGATATAATATTCTTCTGCTAACCCAAAAAGTTACTTTACAAAGAAGTACATGTAATTTTTTTTTTATATATTTATCTCTATTGGCTAACTAGCACCAGGTCAAACATAAATTAACATATAAGGGTACCCCCCCCCTCCAAAAAAAAAAAATATTTTTTTAAAAGGGTTGCTACGATACTATTGGAAATAATTGTCCTTTTTTTTATATCGCCATAATTTAGTGCATTATATTTACATAGAAAGATAGTTAGATTTCTTATCTCTCTCTATTTATACGGATACGCCTCCTGGAGGCCTCTAGGGGTACTTAAGAAAAGTGTGGGAAGAGATCATTTTACTATTAGAGATTTCTCTTAGGAGGATGGTGGTACCCTCCCCCAAAATAGTTTTAAAAAATCCCGGGACCTATGAGAAGCTACCCTGTTAAGGAGAACCCGATTGGTTCAGCGGTTAGCAAGATCCTTCGGTACAGACACACAGACAAACAAACATTCTGTTACTTTAGTATAAGGATAGATAGATAGTTAGATTTCTTACTATCTATCTATACTAGCAGTTACGCCTCTAGAAGAAAATTTGTCGTTAATTTCGGTTGCTACTTTAGTCCTTGTTTATTGGTCAGAACATTCTTCCAGCAAGTGGGGAGGGGATGGATAAAATGGGTGGATTGGGGAGGGGGGGGGGAGGTCGTTATATTAGCCAGCTGGAAGGACCATTTTATTAGAGTAAGTGAAAATATGATGCAACATTCTAGTAATTATACACCGATTAGTTCTTTTCATTAATCTAGACATGTTAGAATTGTCCTATTAATTTAAAATTTGCATGAAGATTACTATAATATTTAGGTATGATTTAAATACTAAATCCTTTTACAACAGGTTACAATGTTATAAGCGAAGCATCTCTATAATCAAGTCCTAAAAATGTAAGAATGTCCTTAAACAGAATCCTGCATTTATGCAGTTTTGCAACAAATTTACTTACAATTTTGTTTATACTTACTCATGTCTGAGACTCTACAATTGTTAATGTTCGTTTGTCCTAATGTTTCAGAGCTTAGCTTTTATGGATGTTGTCATCCTTGTTAAAATATGAAGGATTCTAAAGTACAAATATGATAGCTGGTGCTTTTGGTTCTCTAGAAAGTAAGGAATATTATCATACAAAATTTCTATATAGCGCCTAGAGGCAGGGATCTAAGGGGATAAGACAATGGCCAATGAATTGATGTAATCTGCAGTGATGATACACAAAATTATCCCTTATGTAGATTAAGATTAGTGGTTGAAACGTTCGAATACTCAATTAATTAACCCATCAAAATTTAATTCAAGTTCCCAAAGTTGTTAAGCGTTATGATGAAATTTTGGGGACTAGTGTACAAATCAGCCCATTGTCCCCTCTCTCTGATTTGATGTTGCTCATTTCTGTGAAAGAAAACATCCAAATCCCCCAGCCAGCAAATCTCTCACTCAAGCTCTTTCAGAATATTTCTTTGCAAAAGAACACAGACAACAATTTAGAAAAATTAATATTTGTTTAGGGGAGGGAGGGGACATTGGGCTGTTTGTTATACATTAGTCCCCAAAGTTTTCTTATTCGTTAGCTCAACAACTTTTGGGACTGTTATTGAATTTTGATTAATTGTTTCTATATCCAACCGTTTCAACCTCAACGTTGTGTTATACAGAAGGGGAAATTATGTGAATCATCATTGGAGTTGTCAGGGAACTAGGGATGGGACAATGGATCGAATATTCAATATTTTAGGGGTCTAAGCCTTTGGGGGTTTGGCTTCAAGTGTGTGTGAAGGATTTAGCAGGTTCTAGTTTAGTTTGCGTGTGTGTGTGTGTAGCCATAGTTTCTTAGTGTTTGGATCTAAGTAGTCATGTACAAGTACTTGACCCGCTGTCTCAAGGGACCTACTCTTTATTACCTCACCCTCGCCGAGTATGGTAGGTGTTCCAAATTAAGTCACCGTGATGAATGACGCTCTCCATAGAGGAGCTTGGGTAAGGGTTGCACTGATATTATGTACGAGACCATTGGGTATCCAAACTACCAAGTTTTCACCCTTCTTACACAATCAAGGGGAAGTTGCGTGAATGAATTGCGACTGAGAAATTCGAGTTGCCACATGCTTTATTTTGTGTAAAACTGGTCTGTGTTGCTATTCAGTTTTATGGATCTCAAGAGAATGGGATGTCTTGCAGGAATATAAAGGGATAAGACAATGGCCGATAAATTTATGTACATCCCCAGTGATGACACACAAAATTACAATTAGTGGTTGAAAAGTTTGAACACACAACTTAATAAACGAATTAACAAAAATCCACTAAAAGTCCCAAAAGTTGTTAAGCCAACGAATAAGAGAACGTTATAATAAGATTTTGGGGACTAGTATAATAAACAGCCCATTATCCCCTCTCTCTCTGAAGGATGGCAGGGTTGACAAGTTCCAAGGACATATAATATTTTTTATTTTATGGGTTGAGGGTTTAAACATCTGGGGTAATATTTTTAATGTTTTTTCTTAATATTTTAGATTTAAATGTTCTTTTAATTATCTAAAAAAATTTATAAATCTCTTAATTTTTGGTCAATTTCAGTTCAAAGATTTTTTTGCTTCAGTTTATTAAAATTTTCAAAAAAAAATCTTCTAACAGAAATTTATTAATAAAATTCAAGATGGCGTCAAAACATGTAAAATGCCACTTTTAAAATAAAAAAATGAAATCTTGAATATCTTTTCTCACAGGTTGAATTTTGAAAATCGTTTTCCCAAAGTAGGATAGATCTTACAAATGGTAAAGGTTTTTAATCTTATAGAACATTTCTTTTTACTAAAACATATTTTTTTTCAAGTTTTTCAAAATCTCAACTATTTTTCCCACAGGTCAAATTTTTTTTTAAATATCCCTAGGCAAACATTGTAAAAAACCTTGGGAGCTGAAAAAATCTTTATAATGCTCAATGTAAAAATGTATTTTTATAATTGTGTCCCATTGGTAAACGGAGAAAGTCACTCAAAAATCAGACATGTGACGTCATAAAGATGAGTGATTATCCATCTCTTTTTTAGGGGTTTTCTTTCCCACTTCTCCTTTAATCTCCCTTATGAGACACAATCATAAAAATACATTCTCACATAAACGACACCTTAAATAGTGGATGTAAATATTCTTTTTTTCTCCCTGAGGTGGTAATTTTTTTCCTCGGTATCATTTTTTTCCCTGGTATCATTTTTTCCCTGGTATCATTTTTTTCCCCCGTATCATTTTTTTCCCCGGTATCATTTTTGTATATGATTTAGTATAAAGAAATGTTCTATCGGTTTCAAACCTTTTCCATTCGATAGATCTTCCCGACTTTGGAAAAACTGTCAGACTGATTTTTGAAATTCAATCTGTGAAAAAAGATATTCAAGTTTGAATTTTTTGTTTTGAAAATATTATTTTACATGTATTGACGCCATCTTGGATTATGATAATTATTTTTGTTAGAAGATTTTTTTCCTAAAATTTAAAAAAAATTAAAGTTTTACTATGAAAAAAAATCTTTGAACTTAAATTGACCAATAATTCAAAGATTTTTCTGTTTAATTTGGAAGATTTTTTTTAAATTTTAATGTTCAATAAAAACACAACAGTGAAAAAAATGAAAATTAAATGAAAAGTTGTTTAATCATATTATTCAAGAAATTATTTGCTAAAATGAGTTTTTGTTTAAATGAGAATGATACTCCTATCCAGTTTTTTGTTTAGGAATGGATATTTTTTGCTCGAGGGAATAAATGATGGAGCAATAGCTCATCATTTATTCATAAACAAAAAACTGGACAGGAATACCCCATTTTTGCACTGAGCACTATGAAGATTTGTGTTAACATTTTGGATGATTTAAGCTCCTAATGTTTTTTTTAATGTTTTTTCAATGTTTTGGCATGTGGGAAAAATATTTGAGCTAGGGAAAAAAAGTGAGAAAATTTTGTTTTAGTATAAAGAAATGTTCTAACAGGTTCAAACCTTTGCCATTCAATAAATCTATTAGAACTGTCAGACCGACTTTTAAAATTCAGCCTGTAAGAAAAGATATTGAAAATTATGTTTTTGTTTTTAAAAAGTCATTTAAGTCTTGATGCCATCTTTGATTATGCTAATACATTTCTGTTAGAAGATTTTTTTCTGAAAATTTTATGATTATGTCCCATTGTGTATTTTATGGTATCCATCTCAATTATTGAGTTAATTTCTCCCTTTATGTCCCAGTGTGCATTGTTGAGTGACTTTCTCCTTTTACATCCCATTATGCATTTTTGAGTGACTTTCTCCCTTTAGGTCCCATTGTGCATTATTGAGTGACTTTCTCCCTTTACGTCCCATTGTGCATTATTGAGTGACTTTCTCCCTTTACGTCCCATTGTGCATTTTGGAGTGACTTTCTCCCTTTATGTCCCATTGTGCATTTTGGAGTGACTTTCTCCCTTTACATCCCATTGTGCATTTTTGAGTGACTTTCTCCCTTTACGTCCCATTGTGCATTTTTGAGTGACTTTCTCCATTTGTGTCCCATTGTGCATTATTGAGTGACTTTCTCCCTTTACGTCCCATTGTACATTTTTGAGTGACTTTCTCTATTTGTGTCCCATTGTGCATTTTATGGTATCCATCACAATTATGCATAGAAATCTTTTCTTTATACATATCAAAGAATGTGCAATATAGAGTAGTTCAAAGCATAGATCTAAAGGGATAAGACAATGGCCGATAAATTGATGTACATCTCGAATGATGATATACAAAATTACACCTTTTGTAAATTACAATTAGAGGTTGAAACGTTTAGACATTCAGCTAAAAGAACCAACCAATTGAATATCAATAAAATTCTTCAAAGTCAATGAATAAGAAAACACTAGCATAAAACTTTGGGGACTAATTTAATAAATAGCGCAATTTAAGAAGCTTTAGATATGTCTCGGAATGTTTTTTCGCTGTTCTATAATTAAATTTAAGTCTTGGGATGGTTTTAAGCTAGGGGCGATAACCCAATGTTCAGTTTCTGCTCTTTATATTTTCTCCAAGCTATATATACTAAGATATGTAAGCAGGGATCTAAAAGGATAAGACAATGGCCGATAAATTGATGTACATCCCGAATGATGATATACAAAATTACCCCTTCTGTAGATTACAATTAGAGGTTGAAACATTAAGACACTCAGCTAAAAGAACCAACCAATTAAAATATAATAAAAAACCCAAAGATTGTTAAGCCAACGAATAAAAAAACTTTATTATTAGACTTTGGGGACTAATGTAATAAACAACCCTATGTCCCCTCCCTCCCTGTATGTATAGTAAGATTTTAAATTTGATTTGCATTTGAATACTCTACATATATCTAAAATATGGCCATTAGGGTGGGTCGATTTTGATCATTGCACATGATTTTTAAAAGCGAAGCTTTTCTATAATTATGGTCGATCCTTCCGTACGTCTGAGATGGATAGCTTTTTTCGTTAATCTAGGCATGTTAGAATAGTCCTATCAATTTTGTCAGATGAAAGACATTGATTGGGGGGAATGCCTTCGCCGATTGAGAACTTTTGCATTGATTGATCAAATAATTTTACTATTTTACTATAATTTAACTAGTGGCTATGTCATACGAAAAGGTCATAAAATAGTTTAATCTCATTTCAAATTTTTAACAATAAAATAAATGGCCTAAAACTACCCTAGAACCTACATAAAGCTTCCCTAAAATAGTTAGTGATATCATAAGAAATAACTACTTAGAAATATAATAGCCTAAAACTTGATACAATGCATGATTTATAAAGTATGGCTGAGAGCCGGTTCTAATCCAGCGGATATTAATCGGTTTCGAAGCCATATTAGAATAACAAATTAAAATTATTTGAATATTAAGTGCTTTGTTTAGTTCAAAGATAAACAAATTAAAGCAAATTCACACTAATTTGTGATTTTAGTATTAATAATATTTAGATATTTATCGCATCGTATTATAGACAGCTTTCTGGAGATAATGAAAATGTAAAAAAGGTCAATTCCAGTTTTGTTTACCCCGAATTGCCAATGGCCCAAATCGACAAAGCTTGCATTAATTTTAGGATATTTTATTTGTGGAATATTGTCTATATTATACTTAATTACATAACTTTTTAGTATGACTGAGAGCTGGTTCTAATCCAGCGGATATAAATCGGTTTCAAAGTTATATTAAAATGATAAATATAAATTTTTGTTTATCAAATGCTTTGTTTAGTTCAAAGATACACAAATTGCAACAAATTCCCAAGAAAAAAATGAAGTATGTCCGTTTATTAGATCTGAAGGGATTTGAATGGACAAAAAATTTATGTACATCCCCTATGAAGACATACAAAATCCTGTAGATTGCATTTAGTGGTAGAAATGTTTAGACACTTACATAATGAACCAACCAATCAGAAGTCCCCAAAGTTGTCAAGTCAACAAATAAGAAACGTTATTATTAAACTTTGGGGACTAGTGTAATAAACAGAGCAATGTCTCCTCTCTCTATTGGTTTTAAAACTTTGGGTACAAGTAATATAATTTACAGTCCAATGTCCCCTCCCTACCTGCTTAAGATAATAAATAAAATGTTATAAATAATTTTAGCGTTGAAAAGTTTGAAAGCTATTACTCTAGTCTTTAGTCAAAAAGGTTTTAGGCCTCATATTGAAACCCGTAAATGCTTTAAATTTTTTGGAAAGGTTTAGACTTCCAGCTTATCCTTATAATAAAGTGACATGATGTCTATCTGTCTGTTTGTTTGTACCAAAGAATCTCGCTAACCGCTGAACCGATCGGGTTCTCCTTAACAGGGTAGCTTCTCATAGGTCCCGGGAAGGTTTATAAGTATTTAAGAGAAATCACAAAAAAACGAAAATTTTAAAAATATTCTTAGAGATTTAAACACAACATAGACATTATACAATATACATAGATATTTGAAATTAAAACAAACATTTAAATTGGCAATAGAGGCCTCTAGGGGCGTAGCCGTTAGTTTAAAAATAGAGATGAAGATTTTTACAAGCAATAGAAAGATTTAGCGAATACCATGAAGATCAGGTTTTAAGCAGCAAATAGTGCAAAATAAAGATTATTTATACATTACAAAAGACCAATGGTAGGCCAGTTTATATTGATCAATGGTAAAATATATCCAAGCCTATCATTGGTCATTTGTATTGTATGACGTCATTTTTATGAGGCTCTATTTGCTGCTTCTTAGATTTTATGTTTTTTTTCTCAATATTTTGAGATTTTAATAAAAAAATCTTTGAATTTATTTTTAAAAATCTTCCAGTTAAATCAATTGTTCTGATATCCTAATATTTTCTCAAATCAAAGACATTGAAAAACATTTTAAAACAAGGATGACAACATCCATAAAAGCGTTGCTTTGAAACGATAGGACAAAGGAACATTTACACTTGTAGAGTGTCAGAACTGAATAATCAGAATATAAATGTATAAAAATCCAAACAAAATTTTAAGTAAATTTGTTGGAAAACTTCTTAATGAGGATAATGCTATAAAAAACCCATAAAAAAGAGATGGATTGAGACGTATTTATATGACGTCATACATGACACTTTCCAGGGCTCTCCCACCCCCCCCCCCTGATAAATTGAGAAATGTGTAGTAACTCTATATTTATAAATGTCCGTTTGTCTAACCATCCAATTTGGAATTTTTTGCTTTTATGGATGTATATAGCAAATACGTGGATATAATGACAGGAGAAAAATTGTCGTCAATTTAGGTTGCTATTTCCCCTGTTATTTATTAATCTGTTTACTCAGTAGAATTGTAGGGGATGGGATAAAGGATGAGAGATGGGGGAGTTTATAATTTTAGCCCGCTACCAGGTCACTTTATTATAGAACATAAAAATGTTATGTTAGATCCAAGAAGCTCTTTATATATATGACCAATGATAGGCCAATACACTGACTAAATTACCAATGATAAGCTCGCATACATTTTTAGTTATTTTTTGCATGGTATAAACAGCTTTCCGCAGATATAAAATGTAGCCCCAAGATGCCGAAGGCACCGGCTTCAAAAAACTGGTTTTAATCTTATGATTGTATATTTTTATTTTGGTAGAAAACAGGATATAATAAAATGTTATACACAATTTTTCTGTATGGCTGAGAATCGGTTCTTATCCACCGGATATGAATCTGTTTCGAAGCGACACAGTAAAATTCATTCTTTTATGGATGTTGTCATCCTTGTTTTCATAAAACTTTCTTGATCCAAAATTTAATCTTAATAATTGGATTAACAACTTCAACAAATACTGGATATAATACAATGCTAGACATAATTTTTCCCTATGGCTAAGAACCGGTTCTAATCCACCGGATATGAATCGGTTTCAAAGCGATGCGGGAAAATCCATTCTTTTATGGATGTTGTCATCCTTGTTTTCATAAAACTTTTCTTGATCCAAAATTTAATCTTAATAATTGGATTAACAACTTCAACAAATACTGGATATAATACAATGCTAGACATAATTTTTTCCTATGGCTGAGAACTGGTTTCTAATCCACCGGATATCAATCGATTTCATAGCGATACAGGAAAATTCATTATTTTATGGATGTTGTCATCCTTGTTTTCATAAAACTTTTCCTGATCCAAAATTTAATCTTAATAATTGGATTAACAACTTCAACAAAAACTGAATATAATATGATGCTAGACATAATTTTTCCGTATGGCTGAGAACGGTTTCTAATCTACCGGATATCAATCGATTTCAAAGCGATACAGGAAAATTCATTATTTTATGGATGTTGTCATCTTTGTTTTCATAAAAATTTTCTTGATCCAAAATTTAATCTTAACAATTGGATTAACAACTTCAACAAAAACTGGACAAAATACGATGCTAGACATAATTTTTCCGTATGGCTGAGAATCAGTTTTAATCCACCCGATATGAATCATTTCCGAAGCAATACAGGAAAATTCATTCTTTTATGGATGTTGTCATCCTTGTTTTCATAAAACTTTTCTTGATCCAAAATTTAATCTTAATAATTGGATTCACAACTTCAACAAATACTGGATATAATATGATGCTAGACATAATTTTTCCATATGGCTAAGAATCGGTTCTTATCCACCGGATAATAATCGGTTTCAAAGCGACACAGTAAAATTCATTATTTTATGGCTGTTGTCATCCTTGTTTTCATAAAACTTTTCTTGATCCAAAATTTAATCTTAATAATTGGATTCACAACTTCAACTTTTTTGTCTCTGGATGCCAAGAACTAGCCAGGGATCTTAAGGGATAAGACAATGGAGGAGAGATTAATATTCATACCCCAATGATGATAAACAAAATTACCTAATGATTATAATTTTATGTTCAAAAGTTTGAACACTACTAGCTCTGAAAAATGCAATAAAAATACCCAAAGTTTTTTTATGATTTAGTGGTTATAAAAGTTTGGGTACTCGTGTAATTTAAAGTTCAGTGTCCCCTCCCTCCCTGCAAAAAATTGCATCTTTAGGGTCAGCTGAATTTAAGTTGCTGATTGTGTACACAGTTTCCTCGGTGTTTCCTCATCCTATCTAAATATTTACTACTAGCTATAAAAAGCTTCAAACTTCCAAAAAAAAATCAAAATTTGAAAAATTAAAATTTTGAATGTATAATGTATAAATCGTTCATACATTCAAATTTAGTTTTTTTTTGGAAGTTTGAAGTCTTTTGGCTAGTAGTAAATATAGAGATAGGATGAGGAAACACCGAGGAAACTGTGTACACAATCGGCAACTCAAATTCAACCAACCATCTTTAGTATCGCAGCTTTTCTATTTATCCAGGGGCTAAAAAAAAAAAATCACGAAAAAAATTGGAGGTTTTTAAAAAAATTTTTGTCTTTTTTCACAGTAGTTTTTGATAGGTTTATTTAGTTTAAAGAAATGTATATGATTGCCCCGCATTGTTAGAGTCTACCGCGGGGGCTAGAAAAAATTGGAGGAAAGCTGCTGGGAAAAACGACGTGATCCAAAAGATGCTTAAAATGAAGCTAGTAAAAGTAGCGGCACAGATTATGACGTCAAAATGTAATTGACCGCAATGGTAAAATTTATAGTGGCCTCTCATTAGTTAATTTTTTTGACGTCATAATATGTGCCGCCACTTTTACTAGCTTCCTTAAAATTAAAAGACAAATGGAGGAATTTATTGACAATTTAGTCATAAGAATATTATTTTAAGGGGTGGTGGGTGTCTCTTGGGAGGATATAGTTTTTCATCCCCCCCCCTGTCCTTTAATGTATATAAAAATGTACGATAAATACCCAATTATGTAATAGTTATTTCTCGCATCATATTATAAACAGCGTTCCGCGGATATAGAATGTACAATTATAAGATTAAAACCAGTTTTTTTAGCCCCAAGGTGCCGAAGGCACAGGCTAAAAAAAATGGTTTTAATCTTATGATTGTACATTTTTATATTCCTAGAAAGCTGGATATAATACGATGCTAGACATAGTTTTTTCGTATGGATGAGAACCGGTTCCTATCCACCGGATTCGAATGAATACAAGAAATAAAATTACCCCTTATGAATATGAAACCATAGGTTGAAAAGTTTGGAAACTGCTGGCGTGTACCAACCAATCAAGGTTGTATCAAAGTTTCTAAGCCAATGAATTAGAGAACGCGTTTATAAAACTTTGGGTTTTACAATAATTAAATCTATGGAGTCTAAATACGCTAAAAAGAGTTTTCTGTTAAAACATATATAACAAGGATGGCAACATTCATGAAAGTGAAGCTCTTAATCAGACAATAGGACAAACAAATTTGAACAATTGTAGAGTGTCAAGACTAAATATTATGTAAAATTTACAATTTAGGACTTGATTATAGAGTTTCTAAAACATTGTACCTTGTTGTCCCAGGAATCACTGTTCTAAAAATTGGATAAAAAGGATAATTATATCATTAAAAAAAGGTTACATAAAATATAATGCAAAAGTATGAAATCCAAAAAACTATTCTAACATGCCTCAATTAATGTTAAGGGCTATCCGTTACTAACGGATGTACAGACGGAACAACCCTTTTTTTTGTAGGAAAGCTTTGGTCATAAAAATGCTGTTTTATACCTTGAGGAAAAACTTTTTTTTATTGAAAATGTTCATGAATAAAATAAAATAGAATAAAATGTTCTTGAATGTAAAATTTTTGTTTGTTTTCTATTATTTACCAATATCGGATTTTTAGGTTTAGATTTATCCATTTATTCATCCATCTATCTAATTTTTCTATTTTGTGATTTAAGATTATTATTTATCTATCGATGTATCTATCAATGTATCTATTGATGTATCTATTGATGTATTTATTGATGTATCTTTCGATGTATCTATTGATGTATCTATCGATGTATCTATCGATGTATCTATCAATGTATCTATCAATGTATCTATCGATGTATCTATTGATGTATCTATCGATGTATCTATCAATGTATCTATTGATGTATCTATCGATTTATCTATCGATGTATCTATTGATGTATATATCGATGTATCTATTGATGTATCTGTTAATGTATCTATCAATGTATCTATCATTGTATCTATTTATGTATCTATCGATGTATCTATCAATGTATTTATCAATGTAATTATTGATATATATATCGATGTATCTATCGATGTATCTATCGATGTATCTATCGATGTATCTATCGATGTATCTTTCGATGTATCTATCGATGTATCTATCGATGTATCTATCGATGTATCTATCAATGTATCTATCAATGTATCTATCGATGTATCTATCGATGTATCTATATATCGATGTATCTATCGATGTATCTATCGATGTATCTATCGATGTATCTATTGATGTATCTATCGATGTATCTATCGATGTATCTATCGATGTATCTATCGATGTATCTATCGATGTATCTATCGATGTATCTATCGATGTATCTATCGATGTATCTATCGATGTATCTATCGATGTATCTATCGATGTATCTATCGATGTATCTATCGATGTATCTATCAATGTATCTATCGATGTATCTATCGATGTATCTATCGATGTATCTATCGATGTATCTATTGATGTATCTATCGATGTAGCTATCGATGTATCTATCGATGTAGCTATCAATGTAGCTATCAATGTATCTATCAATGTATCTATCGATGTATCTATAGATGTATCTAAAAATTTTCTATTCATCTATCTTTCCATTCATCTTTCTATCTGTCACATAGCAAGACTTTGGTTAAATGAGTTTTAAGGAATTTTTACAAAAAATATATCAAAAATCAGGATGTTTTGAATTTCTATATTTGAGCAATAAAAAAAACTTTATTTAAGCAATTCTTTCATTGGCCATATTATTTTTTTCTGGTGTGCCTTTAAAAGCAATTAACATCTGATGCCTTAGAACTGGTTCTAAGCCATTCTTATGATACATAAGAAATTAAATTTTGGATAAAGATTTTGCCTTTACCCAAGAGAAGAGACAATGGGCTGTTTATTACTCTAGTCCCCAAAGCTTTACAATAGCGTTTCCTTATTCATTGGCTTAACAACTTTGGAGACTTCTACTGAATTTTGAGGGGTTGGTTTAATCTTCAGAAGGAATAATTTTGTGTGCCATCATTTGGGATGTACATTAATTTATCAGACATTGTCTTATCACTTTAGATCCCTGCTTTTACCCTCTTTGGTCATGTGACTGATATAGCAGCAGTAGGTGGCATGTTTTTATTAAGTGGAACATGCATGTTTTGGTTTGGGGTTCAAAAAACTATTTCCACAATTAATTAAGAAGATTAAATTAGGGAGAACACAGTTTGGTCTTCAGAGAGATAGATAGATAAATATAAAGATATATAGATAGATAAAGAGAGAGAGAGAGAGAAATAGAGAGAGAGAGAGAGAGAGAGAGAGAGAGAGAGAGAGAGAGAGAGAGAGAGATGAAGATTAAAGTTTAGATAGAAATAAATGATGTTTTGAGAAGAACTTAAACCTTTGATTATCCTTTATGTATCTAATTATCTAATTAGTAGAGAAGCTAGTCTGTAATGTAACTGTCTGTTTGTCTGTCTGTTAGTTATTACGTCGGTCTGTCTGTCCGTCCATCTTTGCTATATATTAACCATATATATTTCTATCGAACTATCTATCTATCACTATATATTAATCTTTCATGTTGCCATCCAACTATCTATCTATTGCAATAAATTAATCTATCTTAATAACTATATATTAATCTATTTATCTATTGCTATATTAATCTATCTATCTATCTATTTATTAATATCTTACTATCAAACTATCTATCTATCTATTACTTTATTAAGCATCCTATTCTATCTATCTTGCTATCAAACTATCTATCTATCTTACTATCAAACTATCTATATCTCTATCTATCTATCTATCTTACTATTAAACTATTTGTTTAACTATCTATCTATCTATTATCTACCTATCAATCTATCAATCTTGCTATCCAACTATTTATGTATCTATCTATCTATCCAATTGTTAAGAAATGTTTTTATTGTTTGCGAAGGTCCAAGTTTAAAATTATTTTGACTTGGAAAAAGCGTTTGACTGAACCAATATTGATCAACAGTAAGGAAACATTTTACCCAGGAACATTTTTTTGACAATTTTTTCCAAGGATCTAAAGGGATAAGACAATTGCCGATAAATTTATGTACACCCCCAATGATGTACATAAAAATTGTTATTATAAAACTTTAGGTACCAGCAGTTGAATTCGAATGCTGAGCCACTAATGGATCATTAACCTTCATTTCAGGGAGGGAGAGGTTATTGGACTGAAAATTGTGCTGGTCCCAAAAGTGTTATAAACCTTTGTTGGGTACTTTTATTAAACTTTGATTGATTTGTTTATACTAGCAGTGTGTAATGATTTATAATCTACAGAAGGGGTAAGTTTATTTTTCATCATTGGAGATGTAATGTGCAATAATTTATCATCCTTTGTCTTATCCCTTTAAATCTCTGTTTTGCAATCTAAGAATCTTTGTCATTTATGTTATAAAATAACCAGGGAGGGAGGGGACAATGGACATTTTATTACACTAGTCCCCAAAGATTTATAACAACGTTTTCTTATTCATTGGCTCAACAACTTTGGGGACTTTTATTGAATTTAATTGGTTGGTTTATTAAACATTTCAACTACTAATTATAATCTATTAAAGGTGATATTTTGTGTATCATCATTGGAGATGTACATCAATTTATTGGGCCATTGTCTTATCCCTTTAGATCCATGCAAAATAAAAAAGATTGATCAAAAATAATTTAGCCTGAGGAAGATTTATTTCTGCTATAAAAATAGAAAAACAAGGTGTCTTATATCCAAAAGAAGATGTGCTGAAAATGGATTGCCTATTTCTTCCCTAATTTCCAAAGTTGTACAGCAGATAAACCAACCATATCAAAAGCTATTTTCAGCTACTCCGGTCAAAGGGAAAAGCGATATAATGTATAAACGATTTATACATTATACGTTAAAATTTTTTTTTTAATTTTATTTTATTTTGGAAGTTTGAAGCATTTTTAGCTAGTAGCAATTATTGAGATAGGACGCGGAAGCTAGGTACACTTTCGGAAACTAAAATTCAGTACATCCATCAGAAATCAACAAACAGAGGTGGATTCTTTTAAAAAATTAGGATAGTTGCCGCGTTGGTGAGGCAAAATTGTTTTTGTGAAAAATCCTCCAAAATCCCCAAAAATAAAATAAAAATTAAATTAAATTCTAGAAGGGTTATTAAAATAAGATTTCATTTAATTTTTGAAAATTTTTATTGGATTTTAGAGGATATTACCAGGGAGTAAGGGAGGGGACAATGGGCAGTTAATTCAATTTTATAGTTGTGACCCTTTAAGGTTGAAAACCCAGATATTTCCAGATAAAACAAGTATTTGCAATATAGCAACCTTTAGTGGAAATTTTTGACTTTTTGAATTGTTTTTAATTCGAAATGCACCATCCTTAAACTGATGCTTTACTACAAGCCTTTGATTCTAGAGATCAAATCCCTTGTTTACAATTCATTTCCATAATTGTTATTATTTAAACTTCGGAAAATTAAGGAAACATACCATTTTACTACAACATCTTTTACCCAAATTTTTTTATTGTATTTATTAAAAAGCTTAGACATGAAAAAGCCTTTAAATAATTATAATACAAAACTTACTAAAACAATTACCTTCCTACAGAACTTTTAACTCAAGTTATTTCATTTAACGAAATAAAAATGAAATACCTTGCGTCAAAATTTCATACTACATAAATAAAATAGTTGAGAACATAAGTACATCTTAATTTTAAAGATCTTAAGGTTTAAGTAACATATCTTAGGATAACTGGTAGCTGCGCTCCTAGCATCCAGGACAGAAAAATAAAATAACACCATCTTGAGATTTTAATGATAAACAAGCCTTGAACAACTCAGGACTTCGTGAATTTTCCCTAAAATTTGAAATTAATCGGATCATTAATTACAGAAATATTAAGCTAAAGACAAAAAACTTTTGCCTTTACATTAAATCAATAAGAAACAAGGATGACAACATCCATAAAAGCGAAGCACTGAAACGGTAGGACAAACGGACATTAACACTTATATATTGTCAGAACTAAATAATCAGAATATAAATATATAAGACTCGAAGCAAAATTCTAAGTAAATTTGTTGAAAAACTGCTTTATACATAATAATGTTTATGGACATACCTAAATTTTTAGGACTTGATTATAGAGTTGCTTCGCTTATAACATTATACTTTGTTCTCCCAGGAATCAATATACCAAAAATCAGATCAATCGGATGATTTGATCACATAAAAATTTGTTGTTAAAAAAGTTACAAAAATCAACATGTTTAAAACGGACGTACGGACATTTTGTTAATGATTATATAGTTGCTACGCTTTCAAAATCGTACCTAACCATTAAAGGAATCACCATGCAAAATTTGAAATCAATAGGACAATTCTAACATGCCTAAATTAACGAAAAAAGCTATCCGTTACGGACGTACGGACGGACCTACCCTAATTATAGAAAAGGTTCGCTTTTAACATCTAACATGTCTAAAGTAACGAAAAGAGCTAACCGTTACGGACGTACAAATGTGCGGGACCTAATTATAGGAAGGCTTTGCTCATAATAACTAATAATCTTAATATAATTTCTTTCTACAACGCACTAATCGGAATGAATTAACATTAAACAAGAATTAGATATAAAAAATGTAATGATTCAATTTACAAAATAATTTTCAAAATCAAAATATTCTGTCTGCTTGTTATTGTTTATCTTTTTGTTGACGCGCTAGTTTGCCGCGAGATTATGCATGATTTTGCGTGACGTCATTCATAATTGGTCCCCAAGATTGGTTAGAAACTGCTAAATTCTTGCATGTTCCCTTTAAGCCAGTCCCCAAAGTCTGAGACTCCTAAAAATTGAATATTCGATCCATTGTCCCCTCCCTTACTCCCTGGGATATTACACAAAAATAATTTTGCCTTACCAGCGAGGCAGCGACCCAAATTTTATTTAAGAATCCACCTCTGAATATCATAAACGGACGTCAAAGCTTTATATTTTGGGGATGGGAAATTACCCTACCTTCAGACTCTAACTATAAAAATTATTTTAAATAAATCACTAATTATGACTTAAGTAAAAAAGATTTAACAACAATCATCAGAATTAAAGTGGCCACGCCCCTAGGTGAAAAAGTCGACCCTATCCCCTCCCACAAATTTTCAATTATAAATTTTTTTTGGAGGGTTAGTGTTCATTTCTTGTAGCGGCAATTTCTCTTACGAGGGGTGGTGGCACCCTCCCCTAAAATAGATATAAACCTTCCCTGAACCTATAAGAAGTTAAATTGTAAAGGACTAGATCAGTAATGACAGACAGATAAACATTCTGTTACTTTTATATAAGGTACTAGCGGCTTCGCCCCTTTTATTTGGGGAGGGGGGGGGGTCGACTCCACTATTTTGATTTTAGTTTTTAAAAAGATTTTTTTTTGAGAGGGGGGTATTTTTCATTTTTTTGGGGGGTTGGGGGTGTCCCACCCCCCCAAAAAATAGTTATAAAACTTCCCGGGACCTATGAGAAGCTACCCTGTAAAGGAGAACCCGATCGGTTCAGCGGTTATCGAGATCCTTCGCTACAAACAAACAGACAGACAAACAAACATCGTTCTATTTTGTATAATGGATACTTTTATGAAATCATTAAGCATTAACAATCTTGGATAATTGATATTGCTTAGAATTGAAAAAAACACATTAAAAACATTGAAAAAAAGGATTTTTCCGACAATTCAAATTTTTCCAATATTCTTTTTTTATTGTTACAAAAAAATTGAAGATTTTTTTCTTTTTTTTCGATCATTTTTTTTCTCCGAATTATTAAAAATTTGTAAATACCGCGTCATACTAAAGATCTTATTATTGCAATGCTTTGTAGATTTAAACAGACAAACATCCTGTTACTTTTATATAAGGATAATGTCAGAAATAAAGTATAACCAACAAGCGAAATAAATCTAAAATAATATTTGGAGGGCAAATGTAAATTCTACATTTTTACAAAGTGTTGGCCCCCAAACGACAGCTGAAATTATGTTTAGGTTTCTGATTTAAAAAAACTAATTTCGTTGTTAATATAAGCTGGGAAAAGTCAACAAATAATAAATTGTCTTTATAAACTTTAGGTACCAGTATAATATACAGTTCAATGTTCCCTCCCTCCCAGTACTAAAAGTTTGTACAACCATGATTTAACAAAAGTTCCCAAAGTCAATGAATAAGAAATTGAGTTTATAAAACTTTGGGTACCAGTTTAATATACAGTCCAATGTCCCCTCCCTCCCAGTACTGAAAGTTTGTAGAACCCAATCATAATTTAACAAAAGTACCCAAAGTAAAAATAAGAAACTTTTATTATAAAACTTTGGGTACCAGTATAATATACAGTCCAATGTCCCCTCCCTCCCAGTACTGGAAGTTTGTACAACCCAAGATTTTTAAAAAGTTCCCAAAGTCAACAAAATAAGAAACTTTTATTATAAAACTTTTGGTACCAGTATAATATATAGTTCAATGTCCCCTCCCTCCCAGTACTAAAGGTTTATAGAACCCAATCACAATTTAATAAAAGTACCCAAAGTCAATAAATAAGAAATTGTCTTAATAAAACTTTGGGTACCAGCATAATATATAGTCCAATGTCCCCTCCCTCCCAGTACTGAAAGTTTGTAGAATCCAAGATTTTTAAACAGTTCCCAAAGTCAGCAAATAAGAAACTTTTATTATAAAACTTTGGGTACCATTATAATATACAGTCCAATGTCCCCTCCCTCCCAGTAAAACCAAATTACGATTTAATAAAAGTACCCAAAGTCAATGAATAAAACTTTGGGCCTACCTATCCATATCTCTGGCACTAGAAGCTATTAAAGAAAATGATATGCTCTAAATAGTAAGATATATAAGTTGGATAGAATTTTAATGTTAGAGGGAGATTTGAAATCTGCATCAAATTTTAAGGATTTTTTTTATATAAAATTCGTTTTTTGTATAATTCTTTATCTAAGAGCGGAAAAACAATTTAAGTTAATTAATTTTGACCAATAAGATAGGTGGATTGAAAACTACTGGCGCTCTAATTGGTTGAATGATGTATCAGAGCTCAGATAGTTTTCAATCCACCAATCACAGATGTCAAAATTAATTAACTCAAATTGTATTTCCGCTTTTAGATAAAGAATTATACAAAAACGAAATTTATAAAAAAATCCCTAAAATTTGAAGCAGATTTCAAATCTACCTCTAACATTAAAATTCTTTCCAACTTATATATCTTACTAAATATTACAACTTTTTTATCCCGGCCTCAAAACTTTGGCAAAACTTGTCCAGGATATTTATGATAATGACCAATAAATAATATTTTACATATATCTATCTATCTATCCATCTTACATTTATCTATCTATCTCACATCTAACAAAATCTATCGATCTAGCCATCTATTTATCTATGAAGGGAGAAGTAGGTTGCGCTAAAAATCCGTAAAGGTTGTGAGTTTTAAGTTAAAAACAGTAGTAGAACGATAAAAATTTATGTTAACTTTTTTAAAATTAAACTTTTTAAAAAGAAATACACATATTTAGTGAATAATATCGTTCTAATGGATCTATCTATCTATCCATCTATCTATCTATCTATCTATCCATCTATATATCCATCTATTTATCCATCTATCTATCGGTCTACTTATTGATCTATCTATTAATCTATCTATCTATCTATCTATGTATTGATTTATCTATCGATTTATCTATCTATCTATATATCTATCTATCTATCCATCTATCTATCCATCTATCTATCGATCTATTTATCGATCTATCTATCAATCTATCTATCAATTTATCTATTAATCTATATATCTATCTATCGATTTATTTATTGATCTATATATCAATCTATCTATCTATCTATCTATCTATGTATTGATTTATCTATTGATCTATATATCAATCTATCTATCAATTTATCTATCAATCAATCTATATAATCTAATCATATTATATTTGTAAGATTTGCTATTTATGGATGTTATCAATTTGTTTGTTAGGGATCTTAGCAGGGTATCTTTACAATAGATAGTTAAGTTAGGTTATACATATAAGGGTTAAAAGAGCCCCGCAGTGGTAGGTTTCTTTAAGTTTTTAAATTAGAGGAGGAAAGGGGTAATTAGAAGTCATCTCTCATCTCCCTAATAATTACAAACAAAATTACTCCTTGTAGAGATTAAAATTTTTTTTTTATGGAAAAGTTTAGACTTTATAAATCTACCTATACTCCCAACGAATGGCAGAATTTCAAATTTGCTACTGTTTTGAACTACTAGAAAGGGAGGGGACATTGGAATGTGAGTTATGGTAGTTTTTTCCTCACATCTACTCTTGAAACATTTTTGAATAATTTTAACAAAAGGATAATAGTTATTTCTTACATCTTATTATAAACAGCTTTCTGCAGATATAAAATTATAAGATTAAAACCAGTTTTTTAGCCATGTACACTGTACATCGTACATTTTTATATTCATAGAAAATTGGATATAATTCAATGCTACATATAATTTTTTCATATGGATGAGAAACAGTTCTAATCCACCAGATATTAATTGGATTTGAATGAATACGAGAAACAAGTTTATTTTTGGAGTGAACATCCATTTATATTCCATTGTCTTAACCCTTAAACTCCAACTCCCATCATACATTACTAAGTTTTTGTGCATGGGAAAACTTTCTTATAACAACAACAAAAAAGTATTTGGAAGTTTTCAAATAGTTAGGTCCAGAGGTAGCATAGCATTAATTGATAATAGAGAAATCAATATATTTATCTATTGATGTAACTATCAATCTATATAACAAACTATTGATCTATCTATAATTCTATCTATTGATCTATCTATCTATTAATCTATCTATTGATCTATCTATCAATCTATCAATCAATCTATCTATTGATCTATCTATTGATCTATCTATTGTTCTATCTATCGATCTATCTATTGATCTATCTATTGATCTATCTATCGATCTATCTATCGATCTATCTATCGATCTATCTATTGATCTATTTATCGATCTATCTATCGATCTATCTATTGATCTATCTATCGATCTATCTATTGATCGCTCTATCGATCTATCTATTGATCTATCTATTGATCTATCTATCGATCTATCTATCGATCTATCTATCAATCTATCTATCGATCTATCTATCGATCTATCTATCAATCTATCAATCTATCTATCAATCTATCTATCGATCTATCTATCGATCTATCTATCGATCTATCTATCGATCTATCTATCAATCTATCTATCTATCGATCTATCTATCGATCTATCTAGCGATCTAGCTACCGATCTATCTATCGATCTATCTATCTATCTATCGATCTATCTACCGATCTATCTATCGATCTATCTATCGATCTATCTATCGATCTATCTATCGATCTATCTATCGATCTATCTTTTGATCTATCTATCGATCTATCTATCGATCTATCGATCTATCTATCGATCTATCTAACAATCTATCTAACAATCTATCTAACGATCTATCTAACGATCTATCTATTTATTGATCTATCTATCGATCTATCTATCAATCTATCTATCAATCTATCTATCGATCTATCTATCAATCTATCTATCGATCTATCTATCAATATATCTATTGATCTATCTATCAATCTATCTATTGATCTATCTATCGATCTATCTATCGATCTATCTATCGATCTATCTATCAATCTATCTATCGATCTATCTATCGATCTATCTATCGATCTATCTATCGATCTATCTATCGATCTATCTATCTATCTATCTATCTATCTATCTATCTATCTATCTATCGATCTATCTATCTATCTATCTATCGATCTATCTATCGATCTATCTATCTATTGATCTATCTAACGATCTATCTAACGATCTATCTAACGATCTATCTATTTATCGATCTATCTATATATCTATAAATCAATCTATCCATCAATCTATCGTTTGATCTATCTAAAAATCTATCTGTCTATCTACATATCATTCGTCTATATATTGATTGATGAATTGATCTATCTATCAATCTATCTCTTGATACTTTTTTATTTAATAATTTGAATTTTTTTTATATAGATTTTATATTTATTTATATTTCTAAAAATTTCTTTGCCTCTAGCCTGCAGGTGAATGAAGGTTTCCAATCTTTTTGTCCAACCCTTCAACAAATTAGCTTAAAACCAACACAGGACCAGTATCTACATTTCCTGAAGAGTAGTGCCCAATCAGTTCAGCGGTTACTGATATCTTAAGCCTCAGACAGATGGACAGACAGACAAACAAACATCCTGTTACTTTATTATAGGGTAGGTGTGCAATCAAGAATATATTCTACAAGTTTTACAAAACTAGACGTAAGTTTATCCCTTTTTAATAGCAAATCTACTCTATAATTCACTCTGTTTCTATGTCTGTAAGTACGTCCTATATTATGATTATCTGGGATAAAATAGACTTCTGAAATTATTGGTGAAGGTTCCCTAATTTATAATTCATTTTGCTGTAAGATGATAGATATATATAGATAATAGCGGCTAAATAATAACCTAATTTTGTATCTTTTATTTAGAAAGAAAAAGGGGGTGGGGGTTGGCAACCCCTATCCCATTCTTTAGTTTTTATATTTCTCTTGCGAGGGTGGTGGTAGAATCCGATCGGTTCAGTGGTTACTGAGATCTTAAGCTTCAGACGGACAGACATCAAGCTACTTTGTATTATAGATAGATAGATATCTAATATCTTAATACTTAAACTTATTATCTTTTAACTTTCAATTAAAAGGGCAAAAAGTTTTAACAAATGTTGGTTTTAATAAAAATTATTTCCCCTTGGTAACCTACCCCCTAATCATAGGGATGTAAAATATATTGGTCCCCAAAGTTTTAAACCAATTTCTCGTATTAATTCGAATCCGGTGGATAAGAACCGGTTCTTATCTATACGAAAAAAATATGTCTAGCATCGTATTATATCCAGCTTTCTACGAATATAAAAATGTGCAATTATAAGATTAAAACTAGTTTTTTATCCCCGAGGTGTCGAAGGCACCGGCTAAAAAAAACTTGTTTTAATCTTATAATTGCATTGTACATTCTATATCCGCGGAAGCTGTTTATAATACGATGCGAGAAATAACTATTATCATATTGGTCAGGCCAAAAGAAATTTGGGTACATTTTTGTTTGTCTCAAATGATTCAATATTGTCCAATTTGTCGATAAAAAGTAAATTTTGTGGGAGACGGCGGTTCCATTATCGTTTTTTCACAGTTCAACATTTAAGCAACTATCTTGACGAAGCAGCTTATAGTGCCTATAAAAAACGACGTCATACAATATGAATGACCAATGATAGTCCAGTGTACATTTTACCATTTTGGTCAATCGCAATGTATACTGGCCTATCATTGGTCATTTGTATTGTATGACGTCATTTTTTATTGGACACTATATTCTGCCTAACTGTCAGAGGTGTAACTCTTTTTTAGGTGTTTTAGATCATCTCACAAAAATTGACACATCCACCCACCTCTATCTCCTTTTTTTTCTTGCAGATTTTTAATTTAAGATTGGAAGATTTTTTTACAAAAATATTTTAAAATTTTAAAGATTCAGAATTTAAGCCGATAGCATTACCCCTTACTTTTATTTTTTAGTAGCGAAGCTACTCTATAGTTTTTAATGTCCGTCTGTCCCTCTTCCGTGAAACTTCCGTCTGAAGCTAAAGATCTCAGTAACCACTAAATCGATTTGATTCTACTCTTCAGGGTATCTACCTATTGGTCCTGTGGTGGTTTTAAGCTATTTTCTTGGGGGGGTGGGACACCCCAAAACCCCCCCAAAAAATTGTTTACAGGCAGTTTACACCTAAATTTGCAGCACCAGAATTTTTTTATTTCTTTTTTAAATTGCCTCTTAGGGCAAAGCCCCTAGAGGCTAGGGGCGAAGTCGCAAGTTTACTATAAAACACCAATGGCGTTCGGATTGCTTTTTAACAGGTTTTTATATTTTTCATTTACTCCCCCATATCTTTGGTGTTTATGGTCCGATTTTCAAATTTTTGTAGTTAAGAATATTAAAATTAAATTTCCCGTCATTTTATGAAACATCCATGGTTGTCGGATTGTCTTATAACAGGTTTTTGGCTATATTCCTCCATATCTTTGGTGTTTATCGTCCATTTTTCAAAGTTTTTGGAATGACAGATAAAAATAAATCTATTCTTAATTTTAACAAATACTCTTCAAATCTAATTTTTTTGGGCTTCGCTACTAACAGATGTTGTCATCCTTGTTAGGGCTATTTTTTTTAAATTGTGGCGAGTGGGGAGGTTAAAATTACCCCTTCTATAGATTACAATTAGTTGTTGAAACGTTTAACACTCAACCTAATCAATCAACCAATCAAAATTCAATAAAAGTCCCCAAGGTTGTTATGCCAACGAGAAAGACAACGTTATTATAAAACTTTGGGAACTAGTGTAATAAACAGCCCATTGTTACCTCTCTCTTTCTGTGACCAAATAATAATTACGTAAAAAAGTTTGTCGTAATGTAAATAACATTTTTAAAAAGGAAGTTTTTCTGAAAAAAAAAGTTAGTAGGTCTGTAAAATATTTCCTTTTGGCATGTTAGAATTGTCCTATCGATTTCAAACTTTGCATGATGATTCCTATGGCAGTTAGGAATAATTCAGAAAGCGTAGCAACACTAATATCATTACCAGGGAAGTCCGTTTGTCCATTTAAAACAAGTTGATTTTTAACTTTTTTATCAACAGTTTTTTATGTGATATAATCATCCGATTGATCTGATTTTTTGAGTACTGATTCCAATTTCAATAAGGTACAATAATATAAGCGAAGCATCTCTATAATCAAGTCCTAAAAATGTCAGTATGCCCTAAAACAGTATTCTGTATTTAGGACGTTTTGCAACAAATTTACGTATAATTTTGTCAATTTCTATTTTGTATATTCAGTTTTGACACACTACTAGATGTTAATGTTCTTCTGTCCTACCGTTTCAGAGCTTCGCCTTTATGGATGTTGTCATCCTTGTTTAGAATAAAGACTCCTAAGATTAGCAGAGAGAGAGAGAGGACAATAGGCTGTTTATTACACTAGTCCCATAAGTTTCATAATAACGTGTTCTTATTTGTTGGCTGAACAACTTTGGAGACTTTAGTGAATTTTGATTGGTAGATTAATTAAGTTGGGTGTTCAAACGATTCAAACACTAATTTTAATCTACAGAAGGGGTAATTTTGAGTATCATCATTTGGGATATAAATCAATTTATCGGCCATTGTCTTGTCCCTTTAGATCCCTGGGACATGTTATAAGCGAAGCATCTCTATCGTCCGTCCTTTTATGACACTAAAGTTTTAGTATCTAAATCTTTTTTTTCCAGTATATGGCTTCCAAAATGATTAATATCCGCCGGATTTAAACCGATTCTAAGCCATACTGAAAAATGAAGAATCTGTATTGTATTGTAGACAATTTTCTACGAATAATAAAATCCTAATATTTTACAAGTTTTGAATCTTAAAATTTTTAATTATGCCATCCGCGGAAAGCTATTTATAATACGATGCTATAATAGTTATTTATTGCATCGTATTATAGACAGCTTTGTGAAAAGAAAAAAAATATAACATTAAAACCAGTTATTATTTAGGTATTAATTTTTTAAAAAATATCCACGATAAATTGTCTGTAATTTGATGCTATACATGATTTTTCAGTATGTCTGTATGTCAGTATGTCTCCCCCAAAATAGTTATAAACCTTCCCGGGACCTATGAGAAGCTACCCTGTAAAGGAGAACCATAACGGTTCAGTGGTTAGCGAGATCCTTCGGTACAGACAAACAAACATATAGCATATCATCAATATTAGTTAATCATGAGTTAAGATCTTGAACATCTGGTTATTCCAACAAATTTAGGTTTCTACATAAGTAACCAAAATCACAAATATTATTTTACACAAATTCTAGAATCAGGGAGGGGACATTGAACTGTAAATTGTACTGGTACTCAAAGTTAAAATTTTGATTGGTTTTTGAAAACTTTGCCACAAATCTTTGTTATCTTCAGAAAGGGTATTTTGTATATCATAGTTAGAAAAAAAATACTATTGAATTCAATTATTTCAAATAAGACGGGAGGGGGGGGGGGGGGGGTGTGGGGTTAATGGCAATTAACAAAAATGCTTTACATCAAATTGTAAATAATCACAAGAATTCTAATTTAAAATAATTATAATTATATAAAAAAAATTTCTTAGATTTTGTAATTTGGCTGAATGTATCCTCCCCCCCTCTCATGTCGCAACCTGACTTTACTCAGAAGGGGAAGTATTCATAAAAATAAAGCTGCGACATTGCGTAAAACACTAGAAGGAGAAAGGTATAATAATAACTGCATTTCCCCATCGCAGCCGAATTGTGCAACCTTTCTATTGGGTCATTGAAAATCAACAAATGGTGGCGCTTATATTAACACAGCCAAGTAGCAGAAAATAAATTAGAAGCAGACAAAAGAGGTCTTTGAAAAAGGAAGGGAGGTAGTTGTCTGTATATACATCTATACTATAGATCTATTCCCGCAACCATGCACCTGCTTGTCATCAGGGAAATGATAAGTTCGAATCTCAGCTTAACACTGCATCATAACTAAAGACGTTAAAAATGGTTCCTACTGCTGCTATGTCAGGTATGTGGGTATGCAACATGAATAGTTAGAGTGGGGGGAATGCCTTGGTGCAAAACAGGCACAACTCATTACGAATATGTTTTTCTCCCTTTTATAATATTAAAATTTACGAAGAGAGTTTATTATGGAAAAAAAGAGGTTATAACCCCCCACAGATAAATGTAAAATTGAGTTGTGTTACATGTTATAATAAAAATATATCTTTATTTGAATTTTTAAGTTGGTCTGAAAAATCTAAATATTCATTTTCTTGGATTTCTTTTTACTTTAGTAGTTTTTTTTATCTAATAATTAATTTTTAAGTATTATTTTAACAAAAATAAAGAGTACTTATCATATCATTTTATAGAAAGCTTTACAGGGATAATAAAATTACAAATTATAGGATTAAACCTATTTTGTTAGACCTGAAGGGCCAGGCTGACACAACTGGTAATAATTTTATGATTTTGAATTATAATATAAAATGAAAATGTAATGATTTTTCAATATGGCTGAGAACCAGTCTTATTCCAGTGGATATTAATTAATATTTACAAGAAACAATGAGAATATTTTTCACACTTTAAACTTGTAATTCATTCAAAATTGCGTTGTGAAAAATCCATAAATTCTCATATTTCAAAAAACGCATATATTTTGTAATATTTACTAAACAAGATTATGCTCTTAGTTTCACTTACACAGAAAAAGGAAATCTTTTACATTTTATTAAATAAACAAATATGTATCATGTGTATATACTACTTTTTATACGTTTTTCTTTGGCAAAAAATAAAATGTTTTCAATACACATGTTTTTCAGTAACTAGAATCTGATAATAAGTAATAATCTTTTTTCAAATTTTCAAGGCGATGTGGAAGTGCAGAAAAATAGCCTAGTACCCTAATCAGACATTTTTATTGAAATAAAATAGCCTAAAACCAACCCAGGACCTATAAGAAGTTTCACTGTAAAGGAGAACTATATAAGTTCAGTGGTTGGCAAAATCTTTCCCTATAGACAAAAAAGTTTAGTACATTATATAATAGGATAAAAGGCGATTTTGTTTATCATAATAAATTCATCATCCATTGTCTTATACCTGAAGACTAGTTGTGCTTCAAGTTAAAAAAAAATTGTGAATATTCCCCTCCGGATATTTTAGAAAAAACAAAAACAACAAGTCCAAAGACGACGGCGGCGGTTAAACAAAGTGTTTACACAAAGCTGTCTAAACTTTTAGCAAAGTGGATTATTAATTAACTAGCAGTTACACCCCTAGAGGCCTCTGGGGACACTTAAGGTGGGAGGAGTTAAATTGGGTAACCCAAATTGACATTTTAGTTAAATTTTTTTTTTTGAGTAAGGGATTTTTTTTTCTAGGGGTGATTTTTCTAAGGAAGGTTGAGGTACCCTTTCCCCAAATAGTTATAAATCTTCCCAGGACCTATGAGAAGCTACCCTGTTTAGCTGTTAGCAAGATCCTTTGGTACAAACATACAGACAGATGTGCGGCATTATAACACCATTAATGTTTTATCTCGGCTTAACACCACTTCATAACTAAAAACGATTATTTCTACTGCTGCTATGTCAGATGCATGATATAAACAGTTAGAGTGTGGGGAATGCCTTGGCCCAAACAGGCGCAACTAATAACCATGCACAGTTAAAACTTCTAAGAAAAAGGTCGTGCAGTGAAAGGGTTGGTTGTCCATAGAGCGAATTGATGCTTTACACCACAATTGAGACATGGAGTATGTTTCATGAAAAGGAATAGAACCTGAAACAAACCCAAGACCACAAGAGGTTAGCAAAGGATGAAAAGTTTTTTGCAAAATATTTTTTTTTACTTCCAAGTTTAATATATAGATTTTGAAAGTTTTGATATATCCTTTAAAAATTAAAAATTTTTATATCTTATATTACAGGATGTCTGTGTGTCAGTGTGTTTGTCTGTACCAAAGGATCTTGTTAACCGCTGAACTGATATAGTTCTCCTTTACAATATAGCTTCTCACAGGTCTAGGGAAGGTTTATATCTATTGTGACAGCGGGTACCACCACCCTCCCCTGAGAAATCATCTATAGAAAAAAATTCTTCCCCAATTTTTTTTCCATTTAAAATTTTTCATAATTAGTCTGGTGACACAATATAAAAGTTCTAGAGGTTACCTAGAGGCCTTGGGGCAATTTAGGGAATCAGGGGGGGGGGGGGGTGAGTCGACCTAAAAATAGTGAAAAAAACTGGACCTATGCGAAGCTATAATGTTAAGGAGAACCATATTGGTTAAGTGGTTTTCGAGATTATTCAGTATAGACACACAGACATACAGTTAGACATCCTTTTACTTGCTAATTTTTATTTTCCTATATTCAACTAACATTCCTTGCTCATTGGTCATGTGAATTTAAAAAAAATACCATCCTTATATAAGAGTAACATGAGGTCTCTCTGTGTGTTTGTCTATTTCTCTGTATCGTAGCAGGAATAAGGTATAACCAACAAGCGAAATAAATCTAAAATTATATTTGGGGGGCAAATGTAGAGGTCATCAATTTTACAATGTGTTGCCCCCCAACGACAGCTGAAAAACACGTATAGGTTTAGTGATTTTTTCCCGAATTAATTTTGTTATTGGTAGAAGCTGGTATCGTAGGATCTTGCTGACTGCTAAACCGATATGGTTCTCCAATACAGTGAAGATTCTCATAGGTCAAAGGAAGGTTTTTGACTAATTTGAGGGAGGGCACTCCCCAAAAAGATTCTTTTTGTGTTTTATATAAAATTGAAAGATTTAATTTTGCTATTTTATTTTTTAGTAATTTTGTAATGTAGAACTTCAAGTAAGGTCAAGTCATAAAATCGATAAAAAATAAAAGTAATATTTCTTTAAACTATCCATCTATCTATTTGTATATCTAATTTAAAAGTTTTCTAATTATCTAGAAATTTATCTATCTTTCTATATATAACCAATAAATAAATTTTTAAAAGCGAAGCTTTTCTATAATTAGGGTCGGTCCGTCCGAGATAGATAGCGTTTATTCGTCAATTTAGGCATGTTAAAATTGTCCTATCGATTTCAAATTTTGCATGGTGATTCCTTTAATAGTTAGGTACGATTTAGAAAGCGTAGCAACTCTATAATCATCACCAAAATGTCCGTACGTCCATTTTAAACATGTTGATTTTTTTACTTTTTTAACAACAAATTTTTAAGAGCTAAGATAATGGACGAAATTTAACACAAATCCCCATAATTATTCTATAATGTATATTAAAATTGTTATTTTAAAAGTTTTGACGACCAATCAAAATGCAATGAAATAAAAAAAGACCTGTAAGAAGCTCCACTATAAAGGAGAACCCTATAGATCCAGCGGTGAGCGAGGTCTTTCGGTATACTGAGCTGGATCTTTCAATCATTTTAGTGGTGAGCCAGATCAGGGTGCGCCGAATTTACACTAATCACAGCGCGGTATATCATAAAATGCTGTGCTCTTATTGGTGGAAAGTTGTCTCACCCCGATCTGGCTCACCACTAAAATAATTTAAAGATCCAGCTCTGGGGACATTAAATTATACTGGTATCCAAAGTTTTATGAAAGTGCTGATTCATTTAAATGCTTACTAACTTTTATAATTGGGTTGTACAAACCAGCAGTGTCCAAACTTTTACACCAATATAATCTACAGAACTGGTAATTTTATTTATCATCATTGGGGATGAAAATAAAATTATTTATCGTATTCATTTGAATCCGGTGGATAGGAACCGGTTCTCATCCATACGAAAAAACTATGTCTAGCATCGTATTATATCCAGCTTTCTACGAATATACATTCTATATCCGCGGAAAGCGGTTTATAATACAATGAAAGTAATAACCATTATCATGAAAGATTATTGGTTGAAAAGGTTAGACATTGCTAGCTTGTACAAACCAATCAGTATTAAACAGTTATCATTTTAGCCAACTAATGAACCCGCGACCCGTGGCTCAACACGTAGCGCATCCGCTCGTCGTCGGGAAGGTGTCGGCGGTTCGAATCTCGGGCCGACACCACGTCATAACTAAAGACGTTAAAAATGGTTCCTACTGCTTCTATGTCAGATGCGCGACATATATAGTTAGAGCAGGAGAAATGCCTAGGCCGACAACAGGCGCAACTCGATACCATGCACAGTTGGGACTTCTCAGACAAAGGTCGTGCATCACAGAGAGTTGGTTGTCTGTTGGATGTTACTTAACCTAATATCCTTGGGTGTTTGGACAGAGAAGGGTGTGCGTAACAGTCATCCTTAGTTCTCCTGGATTGCTGGACCAGGACCTGGACAGTACATGAAGTTTATAAGGTCCCTGACTGCAACCCCGCCCGTACGAGGTAATTAAAGGTAGCCAACTAATGAGAGTACGTGTATATAATATTCTAATGAAAAAATAAAAATAGAGATGGATTTTTGTTACGTCACAAAGATAAAAAGTTAGACACTATTACTAGGTTCATTAAAAAATCCCTAATCGATAGATTGACAAAAACAGCATGGATCTAAAGGGATAAGACAATGGCCGATAAATTGTTGTACATCCCCATTATTGATACACAAAACAAACCTTCTGTATATTACAATTAGTTGTTGAAACGTTTGGACATTCAACTTAAAGAACCAACCAATCAAAATTCAATAAAAGTCTCCAAAGTTGTTAAGCCAACGAATAAGAAAACGTTATTATAAAACTTTGGGGACTAGTGTAATAAACAGCTCCCTATCCCCTCCCTCCCTGGATATTTGTTGTGTTTATTTTTATAAGCGAAGCTTTTCTATAATTAGGGTCGGTCCGTCCGTACGTCCGTCCGTAACGGATAGCTTTTTTCGTTAATTTAGGCATGTTAGAATTGTCCTATCGATTTCAAATTTTCTATGGTGTTTCCGTTAGTAGTTGGGTACGATTTAGAAAGCGTAGCAACTCTATAATCATTACCAAAATGTCCGTAAATATCCGTACGTCCATTTTAAACATGTTGATTTTGCTTTGCCTCTTATACATTATATTCTGAATATTTAATTCTGACACTATACAAGTTTTAATGTCCGTTTGTCCTACTGTTTCAGTGCTTCGCTTTTATGGATGTTGTTATCCTTGTTTTTATTAAATTAGAAGTGTTGCCTATAAATTAACCCACTTTCTATCCTTGAAAGAAAATAATGATTAGTAGCGAAGCTACTATATAATTCGCTTTGTCTGTCCGTCAGTCCGTCCTTAATGCTATGTGGGAAACGTGATTTTCTTGGCTCCTATTCAAGATAGATGGCTGAAAATTTCAGGGATAATACAAATCCACATTCTACTTATTTCAACCAAGTTTCATCAAAATTTGCCCAAAAATTGGGTTGCTAGATCGATTCCTTGATTTTAGGTTTTCGTGATTTTCTCTATTACTATTAAGGATAGTGGCTGTAATTTTCAGGGATTGAATATGTTGACATTCTAAATATTTCCAGCAAGTTTCATTGAGATTTGCTCATTGGTTGGGGTGCTAGAACGATTCCTAGATTTTTAAATATTCCTGGCTTTAAAGGTTTCGTGATTACTAAATTTAATGTTTTTTTTTATAACTCTGCTATAAAGTAATTTTTTTCCCAATATCTATTCATAACTCTTGAGCTACTTATGGATGTTGTCATCCTTGTAAACATCTTATTTTCTGTATTGACTTGGGGAGTTTAATACCAGGAAAAGGATCTATCTTTTCTGGGAGGGAGGGTACATTGGGCTGTTTATTACACTAGTCCCCAAAGTTTTGTAATAACGTTTTCTTATTCGCTGGCTTAATAAGATTAGGAACTTTTATTGAATTTTGATTTGTTGGTTAATTTAGTTAAGTATCCAAACGTTTCAACAACTAATTTAATCTACAGAAGGGGTGATTTAGTGTGTCATCATTGGGGATGTACATTAATTTATCGGCCATTGTCTTATCCCATTAAGATTCCTAATCAGTTTTTATTTAATTATGTTTTAAATTTTTTTTTGCATCTATATCTATCTAGGGGCTCTATATTTAAAGGGATATGGAAGGGCAGAAAAATAGCCTAAAACCATATCAGGACCAATAAGAAGCCTTACTGTAAAGTAGAAGCATATTGTAGCGGTTAGCGAGATTATGCATTATTTATTTAAGGCTATTCCAGATTATTTGTAGGCCTTCTTATGCCGCTTAAAATGGTGTGCGGGTATGATCTGTACGTTCAGCCGTTTGGCAGCTATTAGCCTTTAAAATTCATAGATTTTTGGAAATATTCGTTACCAGGAATATTTTACCGTGAACTGCAATTGATTCCAATTTTTTTGTTGTCAAAACCAAATAATAACCTGTGGATTAGAACCAGTTCTCATTCATACTGAAAAATTATGTATAGCCTCCTATTATATCCAGTTTTCTAAGAATATAAAAATGTGAAGATGCTGTTAGTATTGGTGCAAAAAATATGACGTAACAAAAAAAATTAGCCAATGAGAGGCCGTTATTGACCAATGGTAAAATTTATAGTGGCCTCTCATTGGCTAATTTTTTTTGTTACGTCATATTTTTTGCACCAATACTCACAGCATCAAATGTGAAATCATAAGATTACAACCAGTTTTTTTCGCCCGTGCCTTCGTCTTCTCAGGGCTAAAAAATTGTTTTGATATTATAATTGTATATTCTATATCCACAGAAAGCTGTTTATAATACGATGCGAGAAATGCCTATTTATATATATAAAACTAGCCATATCAATGAAGAAAATAAGAGATTAATAATTAACTTAAGAATAAGTGGGTTACATTTGCAGTAGGGGGAGAAAGTCACTAAAAAATCAGCCACGTGATGTCATTAAAATGAGGGATTTTCCATCTCTTTTTTAAGGGTTTTTCTTTCCCACTTATCCTCTCATCTCCCTCATTTTTATGACGTCACGTGTCTGTTTTTTGAGTGACTTTCTCCCCATAACATTTGCAATGATAATAAAAAAATATAAATATATGGACAGATAGATAAATACATTTGGTTTAAATAGATAGATAAATGTTATCAGGGCTTGGCAGCTGTGACTAAGCCTCTAATTAAAACCGGTTTAGAAGCTTTGAATTTTTTTTGAAAGAGGGATTGATATATTTGGGCCATTTTTCAACTTATAGCTGATTTTTAAAATTGTAAAAGGTAGCTACTATTCAGCCAATTAATTCCAATTGAAATTGCCGCAAAATTTAATGTTGTGTTTGGGGTAAAGTTGGCGTATAACTTGTTTTATGTAACTAAATGGGAGTGGGTAAGAAGGGGGGGGGAGAAAAAGGGAAGAGGGTTGTGGAGAAATTTTTCTTTCGAATTGTTTGTCAGAATCACATTCCCTTTTCCCCGCCAGAGGCTTACAGGCGGTTGACGCGCGGCTGACGCGCGGCTGCTAGCCCTAAAAGATAGATGGAAATGTAGATAGATAGATGGATAGAAGATATAAAGACAAGAATAGAATAAATCAGAAGAATGTCATAATATTTCAAAACTTGACAGGTCCAGGTTCCATAGTCTTATTGTCATAGCTACAGGGGTACTTGCTTACATGTGGTAGACTGGAGCACTGAAAGCCCCCCCCCCCCCTGCTTAGTTTTGACAAAAATCAAAAATAAGGGGGGGGGGGTAGTTTTTTAATGTCTGGAAAACGGCAAGGAGGAAAAGTGCAGGGCAAGGCAAAGACTTTTTGTTCAAAATTAAGGGGGGGGGGGTTAAAAACTACCCCCCCTTATTTTTGATTTTTGTCAAAACTAAGCGGGGGGTTAAAAAACTACCCCCACTTATTTTTGATTTTTGTCAAAACTAAGGGGGGGGGGGGGGTTTCGGTGCTCCGGTCTTCACATGTAAGCAAGCACCGCTACAGGATAGCACAGTCATTTTTGTAAAGATATTTCTCGGTGCACATCAGGGCTTAAAAAAACTGGTTTTAATCTTATGATTGTACATTCTATATCCACGGAAAGCTGATTATAATACAATGCGAGAAATAACTATTACGTAATTTTGGTTCAGTTTGAGACAGCGTAAAGGGACACCAGAAAAATGACGTCATATGATAAAATTAACCATTGAGAGGCCAATATACACTGTAAAATTTATACTGGCCTCTCATTGGTCAATTTTTGGGCGGTATGGGGGGGGGGGGGGTGGTTTATTTCACTTTGCTGTAATTTAGTTTTGTTATATTTGAAGAGTCAGAAAATTTTGTAGCTTTTTTGAAAGCATTGAAAAAACATCCAAAACTGATTAAACTAGAATATTTTTAAAATTTTTGTTCAAAGATTTCTAATAAAATCTAAAAACATTAAAAACCTAATATCTATGAGAATTACTTTTAAAAACATTGATAATGTCACATATCCCTAGAGGACTCTAGGGGCGTAGCAGCTAGTACAGTAATATGATACTGGGGACAATTGGGCTGTATATTACACTAAATAGTCCCTAAAGTTTTATAAAAGTTTCGTGAATTTTGATTGGTTGGTTTCATTAAGTTGAGTGTTCAAACCACTAATTTTAATCTACAGAAGGCATGATTTTGTGTAACATTATCAGGGATAAACATCAATTTATCGGCCATTGTCTTATCCCTTTAGATCCCTGCAACAGTTTTAATGTTAAACATCTGTGAGGTAGCATTAAAATATCTTTAGAACCAGGCAAATCAAATTTTGCTTTATGTCATATTTGGATGTATGATGGTATCATAGCTTTTTTATTTACCTAGATGTTTGACTGTCTGTTTGTCTGACTGTTTGTCTGTCTGTTTGTCTGTCTGTTTGTATTGTCTGTTTGTATTGTCTGTTTGTCTGTCTGTTTGTCTGTCTGTTTGTCTGTTTGTCTGTCTGTTTTTCTGTCTGTTTGTTTGTTTGTCTGTTTGTTTGTCTGTCTGTCTGTCTGTCTGTCTGTCTGTTTGTCTGTCTGTTTGTCTGTCTGTTTGTCTGACTGTGTGTCTGTCTGTTTGTCTGTCTGTTTGTCTGTCTGTTTGTCTGTCTGTTTGTCTGTCTGTTTGTATGTCTGTTTGTTTTTCTGTTTGTCTGTCTGTTTGTCTGTCTGTTTGTATGTCTGTATGTATGTCTGTATGTTTGTATGTCTGTATGTTTGTCTGTCTGTTTGTCTGTCTGTTTGTCTGTCTGTTTGTCTGTCTGTTTGTCTGTCTGTTTGTATGTCTGTTTGTCTGTCTGTTTGTCTGTATGTTTGTCTGTCTGTTTGTCTGTCTATTTGTCTGTCTGTTTGTCTTTATGTCTGTCTGTTTGTCTGTTTGTTTGTCTGTTTGTCTGTTTGTCTGTCTGTTTGTCTGTCTGTTTGTCTGTCTGTTTGTCTGTCTGTTTGTCTGTCTGTTTGTCTGTCTGTTTGTCTGTCTGTTTCTCTGTGTGTCTGTCTATTTGTATGTCTGTTTGCCCCTCTGTTTGTTGATTTGTTTGTCTGTTTACAATTAGTGGTTGGAACGCTTAGACACTCAATTTAATAAACCAACCGATTAAAATTCATTAAAAGTCCCCAAAGTTGTTAAGCCAACGAATAAGAAAACGTTATTATAAAACTTTGGGGACTTGTTTAGAAAACAGCCCATTGTCCCCCTCTCTCTAAAAACATACAGTTGCACAAACAAACTTTTTTTTACAGACAGACAGATGTACAAACAGACAGACAAACATTAGAGCACCTCAAGTATGTCATTTCACGAATATCATATTTCTGAAAGTTATAAATACCTGATATGTAAGCTTAGATCACAAATTAAAGTATTTTCTCGTATTCATTCGAATCCAGTGGATAGCAACCGGTTCTCATCCATACGAAAAAAACTATGTCTAGCATCGTATTATATCCAGCTTTCTACGAATATAAAAATGTACTATCATAAGTTTTTTTAGCCCCGAGGTGCCGAAGGCACGGACTAAAAAATTCTATCCTGTTATATAAAGTAGTAAGCTTTTTTGTCTGTAGCGAAGGATCTCTCTAACCGCTGAACCGATATGATTCTCCTTTATACAGTGAAGCTTCTTACAGGTCCGGGAAATGTTTTTATCCATTTTTGAGGAGGGTTTCTCCACCCTCCCAATAAAAGATGATCCCTTCCCCCATTTTTATTTACTTTTTCTTTTTAAAATTCAAATTAAAAAAGAAAGGGGGTCGACTTTTTCCCCTAGAGGCTTCTAGGGGAGTAGCCGGTATTAAGGAAATTGGAGACAATTGTAATTTATTACAATTGTCGAAAAATTTTCAATTTTTCCATATACTCAGGAAAAATTAAGGAAATTCGAGACAATTGTAATTTATTACAATTGTCGAAAAATTTTCAATTTTTCCATATACCCTGATCATGAGAAAAATTTTATATACCGGTTTACGGGGGGGGTTGGAGGTAATGCCTTGAATATTTAGGGGGGAAGGGGGTGACCTAGGAAAATGGGAAAGGTGTCAAAAGTTGCGTATTTACCATACGCAGATAGCAAAAAAAAGTTTGGGGTGATCGGACCAACGGTCCGCGCGTGGTGGGCGCGCAAGCGCCCAAAAAACGCCTAAAAAGTTGCGAAACTGAGTTTCCATAAATCCTGACTCATGTGAAAAAAAAGTGAAAATGCAAAACCTTCGATGGGGCAACGTTAATACCGCCAAGACCGTGATAGATAGAGACGAATGGTTTTTTCATGGAACTAAATCTCCGTCAGAGCATTCCGAAACTTTTATTTTGGTGACCCTCATCCCCCCCGAAGGGGGGGATATGGGTACCCAAAGTTTTGCAATTTGGTGTTTTTCACAAAAACCTGTTGGGACCATTTTGGACAGGAAAGAGTCATTTTAGAGGGGTCTGAACATCAGGCCTATAAAACAAGTCCATTGAGATGTGTTAGAAACTGAAAAAAAATTTGGACCCGCCAATGACCGTTTTGACCGTTATCAACCGTTAAACGTAGCGATTTTCGGTTTTTCAACCAAAACTTGCCCAAAGAGTCGTTTTTCGGGATTGACATACAAAAGCAAGTTTATTTAACTTTTTGAGGCGGACATTTCATTACTCATGCATTATCCGTCTCGGGCGGACCGTTTGGCCGTTACGCGCCGCCGAAGGTGCGAATTTTGACGATTTTTCGAAAAATCTCGGTTTTTGCCCCTTAAGAGGGTGATGGAGTCGTTTTAGCGACATTGACCTTTTCTTCAATATTGTAGAACTTTTCAAGGCGGACATTTCTTTACTTATGCATCATTCACCTCCGGCGGACCGTTTGGCCGTTATTTGCCGCCGAAATTGCGATTTTCGGCGATTTTGCTGTTCACGAGGTTTTAACGGCCATTTAGGAGGCAAAGGAGTCCTTCAATCAAAATGACTCTGAAATACTTTTCTTTTGCTAATTTAATTTGCAACATTTCATGTGAAGTAAATTTTTTTGTACATCCAACTGGTTTTGTTCCAGTTGAAATTTTAAAAAAATAACAACTACTGTTATTATCACACCACCCCCCGAAATGTATTTACCCCCCGCAAGAAACAAGTTTGGATGAAATAATTTTTTAAGCCGAAGGCTCCAAAAAAATTATTTCATCCAAACTTGTTTCTTGCAGGGGGGTATTTAGGATCAGAGGTGACTTCAGTTTTTAGTGCATTCCCTCTCTAAATATAACAACTACTGTTATTATTACACCACCCCCCGAAATGTATTTACCCCCCTGCAAGAAACAAGTTTGGATGAAATAATTTTTTAAGCCGAAGGCTCCAAAAAAATTATTTCATCCAAACTTGTTTCTTGCAGGGGGGTATTTAGGATCAGAGGTAACTTCAATTTTGATACATTTTATCTCTATCTCTCAATGACTAGGTATTATTACTACAATTATTAATTGAATTATCTAACCAATAAGTAATCTACCAACACCTAAAACTCTAAAATAAACACTTATTATCACCATTATCTTCTAAATTATCATGTAATAATAATTAATTACATTAAATAATTATTATTATATGTATTAACAAAATTATGATTATCTATTATAATATCTAACCTATTACTTATGAATCAAATAATCTTATTACATTAAATCTCAAACAATTCTATAAACTACACACTTATGATTATTTAACCTCCTACTAATTATACTATAATAATTATGAATTATAACATCTAACCTATTACATATCAATCAATAATTATTTAAAGTGAATATTGTTATCTTATTATTAATCATAATTTTATAATTATATTATCTTCCCTATAACAACTAATTCAATAATTTCACATAATAATTATAATAATCTTTACTATTTTATTCATATCAATTATCTTTATCTTATTATTGTACTTATCTTATAATTATCTTATTATAAACACTACAACAATTATATCATCTAACCTACTGCAAATAAATTCAGAATTACTCATGCTAATTATCATTATCATATTATAACTTATTAATTATGTTATACATCCTACTATAAATCAGTTTTTACTCATATTAATTACAATTATCTTACTATTACTTATGAATTATAATATAATAATTATCAGTTATATTATTTAACCTCTCACAATCATTCAATAATTACACATAGTAATTACAATTATCAATATTATTATCTTACCTATTTCAATCAATCAATAATTGCACATGTTGATTAAAAGTATCAATAATTATTACAAATCAATCAATAATTACACATATTACTCATAATTATCAATAAAATCATCTATCCAATACCAAACAAATCAATCAATAATTACACATATTACTTATAATTATCAATTATGCCTTCTAACCTATTTCATATCAATTAATAGTAACATATTTTGATTATAATTATTTATTATTAATTATAATATTATAAATATCAAATATATTATCTAACCTATTTAAAAATAACAAACCAATCAATTATCACACTTAATAACTTTAATTATCTTATAATTACTTATTGATTAAATACTATAATTCACTATTATATTTTCTTACCAATCATCATTATCAATTAATAATTACACATAATAATTATAATTATTTTATTACTAATACTATAATTATCAATTATATTGTCGTACCCTTTACAAATCAATCAATAATTACACATATTACTTATAATTATCAATTATGCTTTCTAACCTATTTCATATCAATTAATAGTAACACATTTTGATTATAATTATTTATTATTAATTATAATATTATAAATATCAAATATATTATCTAACCTATTTAAAAATAACAAACCAATCAATTATCACACATAATAACTTTAATTATCTTATAATTACTTATTGATTAAATACTATAATTCACTATTATATTTTCTTACCAATTATCATTATCAATTAATAATTACACATAATAATTATAATTATTTTATTACTAATACTATAATTATCAATTATATTGTCTTACCCTTTACAAATCAATCAATAATTACTCATATTAATTATTATCATCTTGTTGTCGATTATTAATTATAATACTATAATTCACAATTATAATATCTTACCCATTAAAAACCATCAATAATTACACATAATAATAATAATTATCTCATCATTATTATTCATCAGTTTTAGTATTATAATTAATAATTATTATACCTAACCTATTACAAATCAATCAATAATTACTCATATTACTTATTATTATTACTTACTAATTATCATTGTATTATTATAATTTATATTAAATAACATTAATTGTAAATTACTTTGTAATCATAATTTTAATTTATAATTATCTTTTTATTATCTAATTGATCTCTAATGACTATTACTTTTTAAATATAAATTCTAATTAACTATTATTACTTTGTAAATGTGAATACTGATTATTACTATCTCTAGTAATTATTACTTTGTAAATATAATTGAAATTAATATCATAATAATCATTACTTTGTAAATCTGAATACTAATTATTAATCCCTAGCAATTATTACTTTGTAAATATGAATTCAACTTTTTGTATCCATTCACTCACATTTCGCTCTGCAACAGGCTGTCAATTCTTATAAACGATTACTTACAATTTCTTTTCGGTCCCCCATACCTTTAAGTAACTTATTTCCTCATAATTTTTCCGTGTGCCATAAATGTGGTCGATAATCAAACAATCGATTTACAATTTATGGCGATCCCAGCATTGGTACACTCAGGAAAAATTAAGGAAATTTACGATTTAATTTTTCGAAGAAAAATTAAGAGTAAAAATTTTCAATTTTTCCATATACCCTGATCATGAGAAAAAATTTATATACCGGTTTACGGGGGGGGTTGGAGGTAATGCCTCGAATATTTAGGGGGGAAGGAGGTGACCCAGGAAAAAGGGAAAGGTGTCAAAAGATGCGTATTTACCATACGCAGATAGCAAAAAAAAGTTTGGGCCGATCGGACCAACGGTCCGTGCGTGGCGGGCGCGCAAGCGCCCAAAAAACACCTTAAAAGTGACCGCGGCAATTTTCCATCAAATAGTGACTTATGTGAAAAAATAGCCATTTTTCAAAACCTTCGATGGGGCAACATTAATACCGCCAAGACCGTGATAGATAGAGACGAATGGTTTTTTCAGGGCACTAAATCTCCGTCATAGCATCCCGAAAGTTTTATTTTGGTGACCCCCATCCCCCCCGAAGGGGAGGATATGGGCCCCCAAAGTTTTGCAATTTGATGTTTTTCACAAAAACCTGTTGGGACCATTTTGGACAGGAAAGAGTCATTTTGGCGGGGTCTGAACATCAGGCCCATAAAACAAGTCCATTGAGACATGTTAGAATCTGAAAAAAAAATTGGACCCGCCAATCACCGTTTTGACCGTTATTGACCGTTATTGACCGTTAAACGTAGCGATTTTCGGTTTTTCGGCCGAAACTGGTGCAAGGAGTCGTTTTTTGGGATTGACATACAAAAGCAAGTTTGTACAACTTTTTAAAGCGGACATTTCATTACTTATGCGTTATTCGCCTCGGGCGAACCGTTTGGCCGTTAGGCGCCGCCGAAGGCGCGATTTTTGACGTTTTTTCGAAAAATCTCGGTTTTTGCCCCTTTAGGGGGTGACGGAGTCGTTTTAGCGACATTGACCTTTTCTTCACTTTTGTAGAACTTTTCAAGGCGGACATTTCTTTACTTATGCATCATTCACCTCCGGCGGACCGTTTGGCCGTTATTCGCCGCCGAAATCGCGATTTTCGGCGATTTTGCCGTTCACGAGGTTTTAACGGCCATTTTGGAGGCCAAGGAGTCCTCCAATCAAAATGACTCTGAAGTACTTTTCTTTTGCAAATTAAATTTGCTACATTTCATGTGAAGTTAATTTTTTTGTACGTCCAACCGGTTTTGTTCCAGTTGAAATTTAAAAATATATAACAACTACTGTTATTATTACACCACCCCCGAAATGTATTTACCCCCCGCAAGAAACAAGTTTGGATGAAATAATTTTTTAAGCCGAAGGCTCCAAAAAAATTATTTCATCCAAACTTGTTTCTTGCAGGGGGGTATTTAGGATCAGAGGTAACTTCAAATTTGATACATTCTATCTCTATCTCTCATTGACTAGGTATAATTACTACAGTTATTATTTATATTATCTTACCAATAAGTAATCCACCACCACCTAAAACTCTGAATCAAACACTTTTTATTACTATTATCTTCTTAATTATTATATTAAATAATTATTATGATATGTCTTAACAAAATTATGATTATCTATTATAATATCTAACTTATTACTTATGAATCAAATAATCTTATTACATTAAATCTCAAACAATCTTATAAACTACAAACTTAAAATTATTTAACCTCCCACTAAATATACTATTATAATTATGAATTATAACATCTGACCTATTACAAATCAATCAATAATTATTCAAACTGAATATTGTTATCTTATTATTAATCATAATTTTATAATTATATTATCTTACCTATAACAACTAATTCAATAATTTTACATAATAATTATAATCATCTTTACTATTTTATTCATATCAATTATCTGTATCTTATTATTGTACTTATCTAATAATTATCTTATTATAAACACTACAACAATTATATCATCTAACCTACTGCAAATAAATTCAAATTACTCATGCAAATTATCATTATCTTATTATTACTTATTAATTATATTATACAACCTACTATAAATCAGTTTTTACTCATATTAAATATAATTGTCTTATTATTGCTTATTTATTATATTATATTATATAATCAATCAACAACTATTCATATCATTAATAATTATCTCGTTCATTATTTTAATTATCATTCACTAATTCTTATACATTAGAAATTTCAATTATCAATTAAATTACCTAACCTATTACACATATAATATTATTCAATATTATATTGTAATTATAATTATATTTTTCTACAATATTATAATCATCAACTTTATACTATCCCAATTATAACTAGTTTCAATGTTTTTAATTATTATTTTATTATTATATAATGCATGTTCCAATTAAACTCAATCAATTATTTCTTTGTAAATATAACTTCCAATGATTATTACTTTGTAAATTCCAAAAATTATTACTTTGTAAATTCTAATGATTATTACTTTGTAAATTCCAATGATTATTACTTTGTAAATTCCAATTATCATTACTTTGTAAATTCTAATGATTATTACTTTGTAATTATAAATTCTAAGGATTATTACTTTGTAAATTCCAATGATTATTACTTTGTTAATTCCAATGATTATTACTTTGTAAATTCCAATGATTATTACTTTGTAAATTCTAATGATTATTACTTTGTAAATTCTAATGATTATTACTTTGTAATTATAAATTCTAATGATTATTACTTTGTAAATAAATACATTCCAATGATTGTTACTTTGAAAATGTGAATCTAACTTTTTTGTAACCATTCACGCACATTTCTCTCTGCAACAGGCTGACGTCTTCAGTAAAATATTGTCAATTCTTTTATGTGCAGACACTTCTTTTACCGGGTCCCATATACCCTAGTAACTTATTTCCTCATAATTTTTCCGTGTGCCATAAATGTGGTCGATAATCAAACAATCGACTTACAATTTATGGCGATCCCAGCATTGGTACACTCAGGAAAAATTAAGGAAATTTACGATTTAATTTTTCGAAGAAAAATTAAGAGTAAAAATTTTCAATTTTTCCATATACCCTGATCATGAGAAAAAATTTATATACCGGTTTTCGGGGGGGGTTGGAGGTATTGCCTGTCGTTTTTGAGGGGGAAGGGGGTGACCTAGGAAAATGGGAAAGGTGTCAAAAGTTGCGTATTTGCCATACGCAGATAGCAAAAAAAAGTTTGGGGTGATCGGACCAACGGTCCGCGCGTGGCGGGCGCGCAAGCGCCGAAAAAACACCTCAAAAGTGACCGCGGCAATTTTCCGTCAAATAGTGACTTATGTGAAATTTCAACCATTTTTCAAAACCTTCGATGGGGCAACGTTAATACCGCCAAGACCGTGATAGATAGAGACAAATGGTTTTTTCATGGCACTAAATCTCCATCATGGCATCCCGAAACTTTTATTTTGGACACCCCTATCCCCCCCAAAGGGGGGGATATGGGCCCCCAAAGTTTTGCAATTTGGTGTTTTTCACAAAAACCTGTTGGGACCATTTTGGACAGGATAGAGTCATTTTGGCGGGGTCTGAACATCAGGCCCATAAAACTAGCCCATTGAGACATGTTAGAAACTGAAAAAAAATTTCGACCCACCAATGACCGTTTTGACCGTTATTGACCGTTAAACGTGGCGATTTTCGGTTTTTTGGCCACAACTGGTGCAAGGAGTCGTTTTTTGGGATTGACATACAAAAGCAGATTTGTCCAACTTTTTAAAGCGGACATTTCATTACTTATGCATGATCCGCCTCAGGCGGACCGTTTGGCCGTTATCCGCCGCCGAAGGCGTGATTTTTGACGTTTTTTCGAAAAATCTCGGTTTTTGCCCCTTTAGGGGGTGACGGAGTCGTTTTAGCGAATATGACCTTTTCTTTACTTTTGTAGAACTTTTCAAGGCGGACATTTCTTTACTTATGCATCATTCACCTCCGGCGGACCGTTTGGCCGTTATTTGCCGCCGAAATCGCGATTTTCGGCGATTTTGCTGTTCGCGAGGTTTTAACGGCCATTTAGGAGGCCAAGGAGTCCTCCAATCAAAATGACTCTAAAATACTTTTCTTTTGCAAATTAAATTTGCTACATTTCATGTGAAGTTAATTTTTTTGTATGTCCAACCGGTTTTGTTCCAGTTGAAATTTAAAAATAGATAACAACTACTGTTATTATTACACCACCCCCCGAAATGTATTTACCCCCATGCAAGAAACAAGTTTGGATGAAATAATTTTTTAAGCCGAAGGCTCCCAAAAAATTATTTCATCCAAACTTGTTTCTTGCAGGGGGGTATTTAGGATCAGAGGTAACTTCAATTTTGATACATTCTATCCCTATCTCTCATTGACTAGGTATAATTACTACAGTTATTAATTATATTATCTTACCAATAAGTAATCCACCACCACCTAAAACTCTGAATCGAAAATTATTATTACCATTATCTTCTTAATTATTATATTAAATAATTATTATTATATGTCTTAACAAAATTATGATTATCTATTATAATATCTAACCTATTACTAATGAATCAAATAATCTTATTACATTAAATCTCAAACAATCTTATAAACTACAAACTTAAAATTATTTAACCTCCCACTAAATATACTATTATAATTATGAATTATAACATCTGACCTATTACAAATCAATCAATAATTTTTCAAACTGAATATTGTTATCTTATTATTAATCATAATTTTATAATTATATTATCTTCCCTACAACAACTAATTCAATAATTTCACATAATAATTATAATTATCTTTACTATTTTATTCATATCAATTATCTGTATCTTATTATTGTACTTATCTAATAATTATCTTATTATAAACACTACAACAATTATATCATCTAACCTACTGCAAATAAATTCAAATTACTCATGCAAATTATCATTATCTTATTATTACTTATTATTTACATTATACAACCTACTATAAATCAGTTTTTACTCATATTAATTACAATTATCTTACTAATACTTATCAATTATAATATAATAATTATCAATTATATTATCTAACCTCTTACAATCATTCAATAATTACACATAGTAATTATAATTATCAATTATTATTATCTAACCTCTTACAATCATTCAATAATTACACATAGTATTTATAATTATCAATAATATTATCTAACCTATTACAAACCAATCAATAATTACACATATTACTCATAATTATCAATAATATTATCTATCCAATACCAAACAAATCAATCAATAATTACACATATTACTTATGATTATCAATTATACTTTCTAACCTATTTCAAATCAATTAATAGTAACACATTTTGATTATAATTATTTATTATTAATTATAATATTATAATTATCAAATATATTATCTAACCTATTTAAAAATAACTCAATAGTTATTCATAATAATCACCATTAGCTTATTATTTATACTTGTATTAACTATCATTATCTCAATTTTTCTTATTAATTATTCTATCTAACCTATTATAAATCAATCAATAATTACTCATATTATTTATAATCATACTAATTCTTATATACCTTATCTAACACTAATAATTATAAATTATTATAAGCAATTAAATTACCTAACCTATTACAAATCTAATAATAATCATAATAATCTCTTTCTTATAATTATAACCCTTTCCTAACATCAATTACTGATATTCATTGCATGGTAATTCTAATTTATAGTTATCTTTCATATTATAATATGTCAATTATCTATTATAATAATTGTAATTATAACTATTTCAATACTAATTATATTATATCAATGACTAATTATTATTGCATTGCATTTGTTGCTATGAATTCTTATTAATTGCTAGTGATTATTACTTTGTACAAATTAATTATAATTAACTTTTAACAATTATTACTTTGTAAATATAGATTATAAAATATAATTAACCTTAAACTATTATTACTGTTACCCTGAATACTAATTATTATTATCTCTAGCAATTATTACTTTGTAAATCTAAATGCTAATTATTAATCCCTAGCAATTATTACTTTGTAAATCTGAATGCTAAATATTAATCCCTAGCGATTATTACTTTGTAAATATAAATTCAACTTATTTTTTAACATTACACCCACAAATTGCCTTGTTTACATATGCTATATTTATGCGGTCCCACTTAGGTAAAGTAACTTATTTCCTCATAATTTTTCCGTGTGCCATAAATGTGGTCGATAATCAAACAATCGATTTACAATTTATGGCGATCCCAGCATTGGTACACTCAGGAAAAATTAAGGAAATTGGAGACAATTGTAATTTATTACAATTGTCGAAAAATTTTCAATTTTTCCTTATACCCTGATCATGAGAAAAATTTTATATACCGGTTTACGGGGGGGGTTGGAGGTAATGCCTCAAATATTTAGGGGGTAAGGGGATGACCTAGGAAAATGGGAAAGGTGTCAAAAGATGCGTATTTACCATACGCAGTTAGCAAAAAAAAGTTTGGGGCGATCGGACCAACGGTCCGCGCGTGGCGGGCGCGCAAGCGCCAAAAAAACGCCTAAAAAGTGACTGCGGCAATTTTCCATAAATCCTGACTCATGTGAAAAAAAAGCCATTTTTCAAAACCTTCGATGGGGCAACGTTAATACCGCCAAGACCGTGATAGATAGAGACAAATGGTCTTTTCACGGCACTTAATCTCCGTCATGGCATCCCGAAAGTTTTATTTTGGTGACCCCCATCCCCCCCGAAGGGGGGGATAGGGGCCCCCAAAGTTTTGCAATTTGGTGTTTTTCACAAAATCCTTCTGGGTCAATTTTGGGCAGGAAATAGTCATTTTAGCGGGGTCTGAACATCAGGCCCATAAAACAAGTCCATTGAGACGTGCTAGAAACTGAAAAAAAATTTGGACCCGCCAATGACCGTTTTGACCGTTATCAACCGTTAAACGTAGCGATTTTCGGTCTTTCGGCCAAAACTGGTGCAAGGAGTCGTTTTTCGGGATTGACATACAAAAGCAAGTTTGTCCAACTTTTTGAGGCGGATATTTCATTACTTATGCATGATCCGCCTCGGGCGGACCGTTTGGCCGGTACGCGCCGCCGAAGGCGCGATTTTTGACGATTTTCCGAAAAATCTCGGTTTTTGCCCCTTAAGAGGGTGACGGAGTCGTTTTAGCGACAATGACCTTTTCTTCACTTTTGTAGAACTTTGTAAGGCGGACATTTCTTTACTTATGCATCATTCACCTCCGGCGAACTGTTTGGCCGTAATTCGCCACCGAAATTGCGATTTTCGGCGTTTTCGCCGTTCGCGAGGTTTTAAAGGCCATTTAGGAGGCAAAGGAGTCCTCCAATCAAAACGACTCTGAAATACTTTTCTTTTGCAAATTTAATTTGCAACATTTCATGTGAAGTTCATTTTTTTGTACGTCCAACCAGTTTTGTTTCAGTTGAAAAAAAAAATAACAACTACTGTTATTATTACACCACCCCTCAAAATGTATTTATTATTCATACTATAATTATCAATTATAATATCTTACTCTTTACAATCTATCAATAATTACACATAATAATTATAATTATCTTATTACTTTTTAATTATAATTCAAATGATTAGTACTTTGTAAATTCCAATGATTATTACTTTGTAAATTCCAATGATTATTACTATTACTTTGTAAATTTTAATGTTTATAACTTTATAAATCTTGATAATTATTACTTTGTAAATATAAATTCTAATGATTATTACTTTGTAATTATAAATTCTAATGATTATTACTTTGTAAATTTAAATTTAAATTTAACTTTTTGGCAACAATTAACACACATTTTGCTCTGCTACAGGCTGATGCCTTGGGCCTATTACTATATTAATATTGTTATCCATCCTCTTTATAGGGTCCCCATACCTTTAAGTAACTTATTTCCTCATAATTTTTCCGTGTGCCATAAATGTGGTCGATAACCAAACAATCGATTTACAATTTATGGCGATCCCAGCATTGGTACACTCAGGAAAAATTAAGGAAATTGGAGACAATTGTAATTTATTACAATTGTCGAAAAATTTTCAATTTTTCCATATACCCTGATCATGAGAAAAATTTTATATACCGGTTTACGGGGGGGGTTGGAGGTAATGCCTCAAATATTTAAGGGGGAAGGAGGTGGGTTAGGAAAATGGGAAACATGTCAAAAGATGCGTATTTACCATACGCAGCTAGCAAAAAAAAGTTTGGGCCGATCGGACCAACGGTCCGCGCGTGGCGGGCGCGCAATCGCCGAAAAAACACCTAAAAAGTGACCGCGGCAATTTTCCGGCAAATAGTGACTTATGTGAAAAAAAAGTGAAAATGCAAAACCTTCGATGGGGCAACGTTAATACCGCCAAGACCGTGATAGATAGAGACGAATGGTTTTTTCATGGCACTAAATCTCCGTCAGAGCATTCCGAAACTTTTATTTTGGTGACCCCCATCCCCCCCGAAGGGGGGGATATGGGTACCCAAAGTTTTGCAATTTGGTGTTTTTCACAAAAACCTGTTGGGACCATTTTGGACAGGAAAGAGTCATTTTAGCGGGGTCTGAACATCAGGCCCATAAAACAAGTCCATTGAGACGTGTTAGAAACTAAAAAAAAATTTGGACCCGCCAATGACCGTTTTGACCGTTATTGACCGTTAAACGTAGCGATTTTCGGTTTTTCGACCAAAACTGGTGCAAGTAGTCGTTTTTCGGGATTGACATACAAATGCAAGTTTGTCCAACTTTTTGAGGCGGATATTTCATTACTTATGCATGAACCGCCTCGGGCGGACCGTTTGGCCGTTACGCGCCGCCGAAGGCGCGATTTTTGACGTTTTTTCGAAAAATCTCAGTTTTTGTCCCTTAAGTGGGTGACGGAGTCGTTTTAGCGACGTTGGCCTTTTCTTTACTTTTGTAGAACTTTTCAAGGCTGACATTTCTTTACTTATGCATCATTCACCTCCGGCGGACTGTTTGGCCGTTATTCGCCGCCGAAATCGCGATTTTCGGCGATTTTGCTGTTTGCGAGATTTTAACGGCCATTTTGGAGGCGAAAGAGTCCTCTAATCAGGATAACTCTGAAATACTTTTCTTTTGCAAATTAAATTTGCAACATTTCATGTGAAGCAAATTTTTTTGTACGTCCAACTGGTTTTGTTCCAGTTGAAATTTAAAAAAAAAATAACAACTACTGTTATTATTACACCACCCCTTCGGCTTAAAAAATTATTTCATCCAAACTTGTTTCTTGCAGGGGGGTATTTAGGATCAGAGGTAACTTCAATTTTGATACATTCTAAATCTATCCCTCAATGACTAGGTATAATTACTACAGTTATTAATTGAACTATCTAACCAATAAGTAATCCACTACCACCTAAAACTCTAAATCAAATGCTTATTATCCACCTTCTCAATTATTATATAATAATAATTAATTATATTAAATAATTATTAGTATATGTATTAACAAAATTATTATTATCTATTATAATATCTAACCTATTAATAATGAATCAAATAATCTTATTACATTAAATCTCTAACAATCTTATAAACTACACACTTATAATTATTTAACCTCCTACTAAATATACTATTATAATTATGAATTATAACATCTAACCCATTACAAATAAATCAATAATTATTCAAACTGAATATTGTTATCTTATTATTAATCATAATTTTTTAATTAAATTATCTTACCTATAACAACTAATTCAATAATTTCACATGATAATTATAATTATCTTTACTATTTTATTCATTATTCTTATTATTGTACTTATCTTATAAATATCTTATTTTAAACACTACAACAATTATATCATCTAACCTACTGTAAATAAATTCATAATTACTCATGCTAATTATCATTATCTTATCATTACTTATTAATTATATTATACAACCTACTATAAATCAGTGTTTACTCATATTAATTACAATTATCTTACTATTACTTATCAATTATAATATAATAATTATCAATTATATTATCTAACCTCTTACAATCATTCAATAATTAAACATAGTAATTATAATTATCAATATTATTATCTTACCTATTTCAATCGATCAATAATTACACATAGTATTTATAATTATCAATAATATTATCTAACCTATTATCTAACAAAACAATTAATAATTACACATATTACTCATAATTATCAATAAAATTATCTATCCAATACCAAACAAATCAACCAATAGTTATACATATTATTTATGATTATCAATTATACTTTCTAACCTATTTCAAATCTTTTAATATTAACACATTTTGATTATAATTATTTATTATTATTTATAATATTATAATTATCAAATATATTATCTAACCTATTTTAAAACAACTCAATAGATATTCATAATAATCACCATTAGGTTATTATTTATACTTGTATTAACTATTATTATCTCAATTCTTCTTATTAATTATTCTATCTAACCTATTATAAATCAATCAATAATTACTCATATTATTTATAATTATCCTAATCCTTATATTTAACTAATCTAACACTAATAATTATAAATTATTATTAGCAATTAAATTACCTAACCTATTACAAATCTAATAATAATTATAATTAAATTCTAATTATAATTATCTCTTTCTTATGATTATAATAACCCTTTCCTAACATCAATTACTGATATTCATTTCATGGTAATTCTAATTTATAGTTATCTTTCATATTATAATATGTCATTTATCTATTAAAATAATTAATCATCTTATCTTAATTACAATTATTTCAATACTAATTATATTATATCAATGTCTAATTATTATTGCATTGCATTTGTTGCTATGAATTCTTATTAATCTCTAGCAATTATCACTTTGTAAAAATTAATTATAATTAACTTTTAACAATTGTTACTTTGTAAATATAAATTGCAATTAACTATTATTACTTTGTAAATTGAATCCTAATAATTATTATCACCAGCAATTATTACTTTGTAAATCTGAATACTAATTATTAATCCCTAGCAATAATTACTTTGTTTATGAATTCAACTTTTGGTATCCATTCACTCACATTTCGCTCTGCAACAGGCTGATGCCTTGGGGTAGATATGCTGTCAATTCTTATAAACGGTTACTTACAATTTCTTTTCGGTCCCCATACCTTAAAGTAACTTATTTCCTCATAATTTTTCCGTGTGCCATAAATGTGGTCGATAACCAAACAATCGATTTACAATTTATGGCGATCCCAGCATTGGTACACTCAGGAAAAATTAAGGAAATTGGAGACAATTGTAATTTATTACAATTGTCGAAAAATTTTCAATTTTTCCATATACTTAGGAAAAATTAAGGAAATTCGAGACAATTGTAATTTATTACAATTGTCGAAAAATTTTCAATTTTTCCATATACTCAGGAAAAATTAAGGAAATTCGAGACAATTGTAATTTATTACAATTGTCGAAAAATTTTCAATTTTTCCATATACCCTGATCATGAGAAAAAATTTATATACCGGTTTACAGGGGGGGTTGGAGGTAATGCCTCAAATATTTAGGGGGTAAGGGGGTGACCTAGGAAAAAGGGAAAGGTGCCAAAAGATGCGTATTTGCCATACGCAGATAGCAAAAAAAAGTTTGGGGTGATCGGACCAACGGTCCGCGCGTGGTGGGCGCGCAAGCGCCCAAAAAACGCCTAAAAAGTTGCGAAACTGAGTTTCCATAAATCCTGACTCATGTGAAAAAAAAGTGAAAATGCAAAACCTTCGATGGGGCAACGTTAATACCGCCAAGACCGTGATAGATAGAGACGAATGGTTTTTTCATGGCACTAAATCTCCGTCAGAGCATTCCGAAACTTTTATTTTGGTGACCCCCATCCCCCCCGAAGGGGGGGATATGGGTACCCAAAGTTTTGCAATTTAGTGTTTTTCACAAAAACCTGTTGGGACCATTTTGGACAGGAAAGAGTCATTTTAGCGGGGTCTGAACATCAGGCCCATAAAATTAGCCCATTGAGACGTGTTAGAAACTAAAAAAAAATTTGGACCCGCCAATGACCGTTTTGACCGTTATTGACCGTTAAACGTAGCGATTTTCGGTTTTTCGACCAAAACTGGTGCAAGTAGTCGTTTTTCGGGATTGACATACAAAAGCAAGTTTGTCCAACTTGTTGAGGCGGACCTTTCATTACTTATGCGTTATCCGCCTCGGGCGGACCGTTTGGCCGTTACGCGCCGCCGAAGGCGCGATTTTTGACGTTTTTTCGAAAAATCTCAGTTTTTGCCCCTTTAGGGGGTGACGGAGTCGTTTTAGCGAATATGACCTTTTCTTTACTTTTGTAGAACTTTTCAAGGCTGACATTTCTTTACTTATGCATCATTCACCTCCGGCGGACTGTTTGGCCGTTATTCGCCGCCGAAATCGCGATTTTCAGCGATTTTGCTGTTTGCGAGATTTTAACGGCCATTTTGGAGGCGAAAGAGTCCTCTAATCAGGATAACTCTGAAATATTTTTCTTTTGCAAATTTAATTTGCAACATTTCATGTGAAGCAAATTTTTTTGTACGTCCAACCGGTTTTGTTCCAGTTGAAATTTTAAAAAATGATTACAACTACTGTTATTATTACACCACCCCCCGAAATGTATTTACCCCCCTGCAAGAAACAAGTTTGGATGAAATAATTTTTTAAGCCGAAGGCTCCAAAAAAATTATTTCATCCAAACTTGTTTCTTGCAGGGGGGTATCTAGGATCAGAGGTAACTTCAATTTTGATACATTCTATCTCTATCTTTCAATGACTAGGTATTATTACTACAGTTATTAATTGAATTATCTAACCAATAAGTAATCTACCACCACCTAAAACTCTAAAATAAACACTTATTATTAACATTATCTTCTAAATTATCATGTAATAATAATTAATTACATTAAATAATTATTATCATATGTATTAACAAAATTATGATTATCTATTATAATATCTAACCTATTACTTATGAATCAAATAATCTTATTACATTAAATCTCAAACAAATCTATAAACTACACCCTTATAATTATTTAACCTCCTACTAATTATACTATAATAATTATGAATTATAACATCTAACCTATTACATATCAATCAATAATTATTTAAAGTGAATATTGTTATCTTATTATTAATCATAATTTTATAATTATATTATCTTCCCTATAACAACTAATTCAATAATTTCACATAATAATTATAATTATCTTTACTATTTTATTCATATCAATTATCTTTATCTTATTATTGTACATATCTTATAATTATCTTATTATAAACACTACAACAATTATATCATCTAACCTACTGCAAATAAATTCATAATTACTCATGCTAATTATCATTATCATATTATTACTTATTAATTATGTTATACATCCTACTATAAATCAGTTTTTACTCATATAAATTACAATTATCTTACTATTACTTATGAATTATAATATAATAATTATCAGTAATATTATTTAACCTCTCACAATCATTCAATAATTACACATAGTAATTACAATTATCAATATTATTATCTTACCTATTTCAATCAATCAATAATTGCACATGTTGATTAAAAGTATCAATAATTATTACAAATCAATCAATAATTACAAATATTACTCATAATTATCAATAAAATCATCTATCCAATACCAAACAAATCAATCAATAATTACACATATTACTTATAATTATCAATTATGCTTTCTAACCTATTTCATATCAATTAATAGTAACACATTTTGATTATAATTATTTATTATTAATTATAATATTATAAATATCAAATATATTATCTAACCTATTGAAAAATAACAAACCAATCAATTATCACACATAATAACTTTAATTATCTTATAATTACTTATTAATAAAATACTATAATTCACTATTATATTTTCTTACCAATTATCATTATCAATTAATAATTACACATAAAAATTATAATTATTTTATTACTAATACTATAATTATCAATTATATTGTCTTACCCTTTACAAATCAATCAATAATTACTCATATTAATTATTATCATCTTGTTGTCAATTATTTATTATAATACTATAATTCACAATTATAATATCTTACCCATTAAAAACCATCAATAATTACACATAATAATAATAATTATCTCATCATTATTATTCATCAGTTTTAGTATTATAATTAATAATTATTATACCTATCCTATTACAAATCAATCAATAATTACTCATATTACTTATTATTATTACTTACTAATTATCATTTTATTATTATAATTTATATTAAATAACATTAATTGTAAATTACTTTGTAATCGTAATTTTAATTTATAAATATCTTTTTATTATCTAATTGATCTCTAATGACTATTACTTTTTAAATATAAATTCTAATTAACTATTATTACTTTGTAAATGTGAATACTGATTATTACTATCTCTAGCAATTATTACTTTGTAAATATAATTGAAATTAATATCATAATAATCATTACTTTGTAAATCTGAATACTAATTATTAATCCCTAGCAATTATTACTTTGTAAATATGAATTCAACTTTTGTATCCATTCACTCACATTTCGCTCTGCAACAGGCTGTCAATTCTTATAAACGATTACTCACAATTTCTTTTCGGTCCCCCATACCTTTAAGTAACTTATTTCCTCATAATTTTTCCGTGTGCCATAAATGTGGTCGATAATCAAACAATCGATTTACAATTTATGGCGATCCCAGCATTGGTACACCCTGATCATGAGAAAAATTTTATATACCGGTTTACGGGGGGGGTTGGAGGTAATGCCTCAAATATTTAGGGGGTAAGGGGATGACCTAGGAAAATGGGAAAGGTGCCAAAAGTTGCGTATTTACCATACGCAGATAGCAAAAAAAAAGTTTGGGCCGATCGGACCAACGGTCCGCGCGTGGCGGGCGCGCAAGCGCCCAAAAAACGCCTAAAAAGTTAGCAAACTGCAAAATCGTCAAATAGTGACTTATGTGAAAAAAAAGTGAAAATGCAAAACCTTCGATGGGGCAGCGTTAATACCGCCAAGACCGTGATAGATAGAGACGAATGGTTTTTTCATGGCACTAAATCTCCGTCATGGCATCCCGAAACTTTTATTTTGGACACCCCCATCCCCCCCGAAGGGGGGGATATGGGCCCCCAAACTCTTGCAATTTGGTGTTTTTCACAAAATCCTTCTGGGTCCATTTTGGACAGGAAAGAGTCATTTTAGCGGGGTCTGAACATCAGGCCCAAAAAACAAGTCCATTGAGATGTGTTAGAAACTGAAAAAAAATTTGGACCCGCAAATGACCGTTTTGACCGTTATTGACCGTTAAACATAGCGATTTTCGGTTTTTCGGCCAAAACTGGTGCAAGGAGTCGATTTTCGGGATTGACATACAAAAGCAAGGTTGTACAACTTTGTGAGGCGGACATTTCTTTACTTATGCATGATCCGCCTCGGGCGGACCGTTTGGCCGTTACGCGCCGCCGAAGGCGCGATTTTTGACGATTTTTCTAAAAATCTCGGTTTTTGCCCCTTTAGGGGGTGCCGGAGTCGTTTTAGCGACATTGACCTTTTCTTCACTTTTGTAGAACTTTTTAAATCTGACATTTCTTTACTCATGCATCATTCACCTCCGGCGGACTGTTTGGCCATTTTTCGCCGCCGCAATCGCGATTTTCGGCGATTTTGCTGTTTGCGAGATTTTAACGGCCATTTAGGAGGTGAAAGAGTCTTCCAATCTAAACGACTCTGATATACTTTTCTTTTGCAAATTAAATTTGCAACATTTCATGTGAAGTTCATTTTTTTGTACGTCCAACCGGTTTTGTTTTAGTTGAAATTTTAAAAAAGATAACTACTGTTATTATTACACCACCCTCCAAAATGTATTTATTTACCCCCATGCAAGAAACAAGTAGTACTACTAAATATTAATCCCAAGCGATTATTACTTTGTAAATATAAATTCAACTTATTTTTTAACATATCACCCACAAATTGCTCTGCTCTAGGCTGACGCCTTGTTTACATATGCTATATTTATGTATTTAGGTAAAGTAACTTATTTCCTCATAATTTTTCCGTGTGCCATAAATGTGGTCGATAACCAAACAATCGATTTACAATTTATGGCGATCCCAGCATTGGTACACCCTGATCATGAGAAAAATTTTATATACCGGTTTACGGGGGGGGTTGGAGGTAATGCCTCAAATATTTAGGGGGTAAGGGGATGACCTAGGAAAATGGGAAAGGTGTCAAAAGTTGCGTATTTACCATACGCAGCAAGCAAAAAAAAGTTTGGGGTGATCGGACCAACGGTCCGCGCGTGGCAGGCGCGCAAGCGCCCAAAAAACGCCTAAAAAGTGACCGCGGCAATTTTCCATAAATCCTGACTCATGTGAAAAAATAGCCATTTTTCAAAACCTTCGATTTTCAAACGTTAATACCGCCAAGACCGTGACAGATAGAGACGAATGGTTTTCGCGGGTCATCAGATCACCGTCGTGGAATTCGGAAACTTTTGTTTTGGTGACCCCCATCCCCCCCAAAGGGGGGGATATGGGCCCCCAAACTTTTGCAATTTGGTGTTTTTCACAAAATCCTTCTGGGTCCATTTTGGACAGGAAAGAGTCATTTTAGCGGGGTCTGAACATCAGGCCCATAAAACAAGTCCATTGAGATGTGTTAGAAACTGAAAAAAAATTTGGACCCTCCAATGACCATTTTGACCGTTATGGACCGTTAAACGTAGCGATTTTCGGTTTTTTAGCCAAAACTCATACAAGGAGTCGTTTTTCGGGATTGACATACGAAAGCAAGTTTGTCCAACTTTTTGAGGCGGACATTTCATTACTTATGCATTATCCGCCTCGGGCGAACCGTTTGGCCGTTACGCGCCGCCGAAGGCGCGATTTTTGACGATTTTCCGAAAAATCTCGGTTTTTGCCCCTTTAGAGGGTGACGGAGTCGTTTTAGCGACAATGACCTTTTCTTTACTTTTGTAGAACTTTTTAAGGCAAACATTTCTTTACTTATGCATCATTCACCTCCGGCGGACCGTTTGGCCGTTATTCGCCGCCGAAATCGCGATTTTCGGCGATTTTGCTGTTCGCGAGGTTTTAACGGCCATTTTGGAGGTAAAGGAGTCCTCCAATCAAGATCACTCTGAAATACTTTTCTTTTGCAAATTAAATTTGCAACATTTCATGTGATGTTTATTTTTTTGTACATCCAACCAGTTTTGTTCCAGTTGAAAAAAAATAACAACTACTGTTATTATTACACCACCCCTCAAAATGTATTTATTATTCATACTATAATTATCAATTATATTATCTTACTCTTTACAATCTATCAATAATTACACATAATAATTATAATTATCTTATTACTTTTTAATTATACTTCAAATGATTAGTACTTTGTAAATTCCAATGATTATTACTTTGTAAATTCCAATGATTATTACCATTACTTTGTAAATTTTAATGTTTATAACTTTATAAATCTTGATAATTATTACTTTGTAAATATAAATTCTAATGATTATTACTTTGTAATTATAAATTCTAATGATTATTACTTTGTAAATTTAAATTTAAATTTAACTTTTTGGCAACAATTAACACACATTTTGCTCTGCTACAGGCTGATGCCTTGGGCCTATTACTATATTAACCCATTAGTGCCGAACCGGGCATCAAAACCCGGTTCCGAAAAATGGAAAAAAAACCGGTTTCCGGCTTCATAATTGCATCATTCTCAGAATGAATCCCCCCTCTACTACCCTGACTTTCATTTCCCCCTGGAGCAGGCAGTTTAGCTTACTTCCGTTTGCTGGTATAGCTCAACAAAATTTGAAAATCATGAAAATTCAAAATACCCCTTCTAACTTTTTTGTTTTTATAGTAAAGTCGCTGATTTTTTTTGTGAAGTCTAATGTTTATTGACAAGTACATCTATTTGTGAATTCGTTTTATTCAAATAATAATTTTTTATATGATTTTTTTATCGTTTTTTTACGCCCTATTATGACCCGGTTCGGCTTGGCCATAAATACCCGAAAATTTTAAAACCCGGCTCGGTTTCGGTTTTTATTACCCGGTTTTAACTTTTCAACCAATAAAAATAACAGTTTACGTCATTAGTAAGGGTTTGAGCCACCCGAATAACCCTAGTAATCTCTATAGGTGTCACCCAATAGTTTTATGCTCGTTTTCTGATATGTAACACTCAAATTTTATATGTTCTTTTTTTGTAGTGTGTGTCTTTTAAAACTTCGAGCAACGGGTTTTTTTACCTGAAAACGGCGGCACCTATAGCCGAAACACTAAATTTGAAATAAATCGCTTCGTATTATACTTGTAGCTCTTTAGATTACATGAGGTTGTGTAGTTTTCAATTACGGATCGTATCAAAGTTCTAAAAAGTGTTCATCTCACTTTTGGCGTTCAAAAATTACATTTTTCGATTTTTGGTCAAAATAACCGGGTTTATACAGGTCAACCGGGTTTTAAAACTGGGGGAAAGCACCAAAAACGGGTGTTAATGCCTGGTTGGTATTTATGGCCAAGCCGAACCGGGTTTTTTTGCAACTTTCCTGTGCACGCCACTAGAGCAAAACAAAAAAATACGAATTCCGTTTTGACCATTATAAAGCTTCCCTGAAACTTACAGCTCGATCGGCCCATAAAAGTGGCGCTCGGCACTAATGGGTTAATATTGTTATCCATCCTGTTTATAGGGTCCCCATACCTTTAAGTAACTTATTTCCTCATAATTTTTCCGTGTGCCATAAATGTGGTCGATAACCAAACAATCGATTTACAATTTATGGCGATCCCAGCATTGGTACCGGCTAATACCGGTATTTATTATATTGAAGGTTAAATTTTATATTTTGATTTTTGACTAAGGCAGCCAAAATTAGCAACTCAGCGTTTTTTTTGAGTGTACTCGATATCAGGGAAAAGGGGGGGGGGCATTGGGCTGTTTATTACACTAGTCCCCAAAGTTTTATAACAACGTTTTCTTGTTCCTTGGCTCAACAACTTTAGGGACTTTTGCTAAATTTTGATTGGTGGTTTAGTTTCCAAATGATTCAACCACAAAATGAAATCTACAAAAGGGATAATTATGTGTACTATCATTGGGTATGTACATCAATTTATCGCCCAGTGCCCTATCCCTGGCTTTCATTTCATTTTCGTACCCTCTCCCCCCCCCCCCACACCCAAAAAAAAAGTACATTTTTACTAAACATTTAATAGATAGATAGTTAGGTTGTTAGCTAGATAGATAGATATAGGGAGACATATATGAATATCACAAATAATAGATAGATAGCAAAATAAATCTTTCATTTCATTTTCGTTCCCTCTAACATCCCCCCCCCCTCCAACACACCCAAAAAAAATAAGTACATTTTGAATAAACATTTAATAGATAGATAGTTAGGTAGATAGATAGATATAGATACATATATGTATATTTTAAATCACAAATAATAGATAGATAGCTAAATAAATTTTATTTTCGTACTCTCTTCAATTTTATATCTCCCCCCCCCCCCAACCTAAAAAAATAAGTACATTTTGACTAAACGTTTGATAGATAGATAGATTACATATTTAGATGTAGGGAGATTTATAGATAGATAGATATATTTAGTTTGATAGATAGATTGATAAATATGTATAGATAGATAGATGGATAGAAATATAGACTGATAGATTTTAAAAATTTAGTTTGATATGTATATAAATAGCTAGATTGGTAGATTTATAGATAGATAGATAGATTAATAGATAGATAGATAGATAGATAAATGGATAGTTATATATATATATATATATATATTAATAGATAGATAAATAGAAAATGTATTTTGATAGATAGATTGATAGTTAGATAGATAGATATTGGTAGATTGATAAAATTTTACATAGATAGATAGAAAAATTTATATAGATGGATAGATTGATCTATAAAATATGATTTTCTAATCCTCGATTATGTAACATAATTCTAGCTACAGTATTCATCCAGGGAGGGAGGGGACATTGCGTTGTTTATTACACTAGTACCCCAAAGTTTTATAATAACATTTTCTTATTCGTTGGCTTAGCAACTTTTGTAGAATTTTTATTGATTCATTCATTAATTTGAGTGTCCAAACGTTTAAACTAATTGTAAACTACAGAAGGGTTAATTTTGTGTATCATCATCAAGAATGTATAGTACATCAATTTATCGGCTATTGTCTTATCCCTTTAGATTTCTGATGTAAGTAAATATCATAATTTAAGTCAGTTTGACATTAGTAAAGCGTTTAATATGATTTTTTGCAGACTTCGTATTTTTAAAAGCGAAGCTTTTCTATAATTAGGGTCGGTCCGTACCTCCGTCCGTCCGTCTGAAACGGATAGTTTTTTCCAATTAATTAAGGAATTTTAGAATTATCCTATCGATTTTAAACTTGTCTAGGTGATTCCTGTAGTAGTTAGGTAGGATTTAGAAATCGTAGCAACTCTATAATCGTTAATAGAATGTTCGTACTTCCATTTTAAAAATGTTGATTTTTAACTTTTTTAACAACAAATTTTTATGTGAAATAATAACCCGAGTGGTCTGATTTTTGAAATACTGATTCCTAGGACAACAAAACACAATGTTATACGTCTCTATAATCAAGTACTAAGCAAGTAAGTATGTCCTTAAACATTATGTTGTATTTAAGCAGTTTTTTTAACAAGTTTACTTACAATTTTGTTTCGACTGGTTCTAATACTCTTCAAATGTTAATGATCGTTTGTCTTACCGTTTCAGAGCTTCACTTTTATGGATGTTGTCAATCTTGTTTTTAAAATTCTTTTTATTTAGTTAAATGAAAGCAGTTGCAGTGATTGGGCCTAGGCCTAAGGCATACTTGATTCATAATTGATTTGTTATGTTTAAGGTTAAGCATTAAAGACTAACGGCTACGCCCCTAGATGCCTCTAGAGGCGTCTAAAGGAAGAGGAGGGGAGGGGGGTAAAAGTAAATAAAGAGTTTTAAAAAGAATTTTTTTATTTTTTTTATTTCTATTTTGAGGGTGGAAATATCCCAAAATAGTTTGAAAACTTATAAGAAGCTTCACTGTAAAGGAGAACCATAACGGTTCAGGGGTTAGCGAGATCCTTACCTACAGATGAAAAAACTTACTACTTTAATACCAAAACTTTTTCATTAATGTTGAGAAATTAAAAGTCATATAAAGGGATTTATTATCATTTTAGACTAAGTTACTTTTTTAATAACAAAAATTTAATAGTCAATTTTTCAATTTTGATAACAAGTCTTTATTTGAATTTTATATTTTTCTCACATAAAAACAACAGAGCTGGATCTTTAAATCATTTTAGTGGTGAGCCAGATCGGGGTGAGCCGAATTTCAGCCAATCACAGCGCGGCATTTCATAAAATGCTGTGCTCTCATTGGTGGAAAGTTGGCTCACCATTAATATGATTTAAAGATCCAGCTCAGGATTTCTGTCTGTCTTGTAAAAGCTTAAGGTCATGCTGATCACTGGACCGATATGGTTCTCCTTTACAGTGCAGCTTCTTTTAGGCTAAGGAGAGAAATCGGGGGAGAAATAGCCCCCAGAAAAAATACTCCCTCTAAATTAAGTTTTTGTTTTAACTTTTTCTTTAAATACTTAAATCGAAAGTGGAGAGTTGACTAGAGGCCTCTAGGAGCCCAGCCGTTAGCTGTTTTATAGGATAACGAAAACAAGGATTGAAACATCCATGAATGAGAATAAGAGGGATGGACAAACGAACAATAACTCTTGTAGTTTCAGAAATTGATAAGCACAACATTCATTAAGTCTAAATGGATTTTTACATAGATTCGTTGCAAAATTGCATGAATATAGGATACAGTAAATGGACATTTTTATGATTTAATTATAGAGATGCATCGCTTATAATACTGTACGAATAGGATAATTATATCATAAAAAAATATGTTGTCAAAAAAGTGAAAAATCTGCATGTTTTAAATAGACGTATAGATATTCTGGTAAAGAATGATTATAGAGTTTCTACGCTTTCTAATTCATAACTAACTGTTATAGGAATGTACGGAAGGACGGATCTAACCTAAATATAGAAAAGCTGAGCTTTTAAAAAATAATTAAAGAACAACTAACTTTAAATGAGGACAAAGCGCCCAAATTGTGTCAAAAAACATCCCTGTGACGTCATAAAAATGAGGGATTATTTAGGTGTTTTCTTTCCCACTTCTCCTCTCATCTCCCTCATTTTTATGGCGTCACATGGATCATTTTTGACAAAATTTGTGTTGAAAAAGTTAAAAATCAACATGTTTAAAATGGACGCACGGACATTCTGGTTGCTACGTTTTCTAAATCGTACCTAACTACTACAGGAATCACCATGCAAAGTTTGAAATCGATAGGACATTCCTAAATTAACAAAAAAGCTAAGTAGCAGACGAAAAAGATCATTGGAAAAGGGGGAAGGTACTTACTAACACATATACTATAGAACTGTTAGAATTTTTTGTATGGATGTTGTCATCTTTGTTTTTTAACAAAATAAACAAAACTCTTGAATTTGAACTACTGGGATATTGTATTTCCTCAGAGAGAGAGAGAGAGAGAGAGAGAGAGAGAGAGAGAGAGAGAGGACAATAGACTGATTTTTGCACTAGTCCCCAAAGTTTTACAATAACGTTTTCTTATTCGCTGGCTTAACAGCTTTGGGACTTTTGGGACTGAATTTTCATTGGTTGATGAGTAAGTTGAGTGTGTTCAAGCGTTTGAACCACTAATACTAATCTACAGAATGGGTAGTTTTGTGCATCATCTTTGGGGATGTTCATCAATTTATCGGCCATTGTCTTATCCCTTTAGATCCCTGCCTTAAAATTTTGATTGGATGGTTTATTTTGTTGAGTGTCCAAATGTTTCAACCACTTATTGTAATATATATAAGGATTAATTTGGTGTTTCTTCAATGGGGGTGTACATCAATTTATCGGCCATTGTCCTATCCTTTAAGATCTGTGATGTTTTCATCTTGTCTATTGTTTCAGATTTTATAAAATGTTGGAAATCGAGAAAAATAAATCTTCAATAATGCCAGAGGTTAGAAGAAAAAACAAGGATGACAACATCCATAAAAGCGAAGCTCTTAAAATTAACAAACGAACATTAACACTTATGTAGTGTCAGAACTGAATAAACTTAATATTAATGCATATGTCTATACAAAATTGTAAGTAAATTTGTTGCAAAACTGATTAAATACTGACGTTTTTAGGACTTGGTTATAGTGATGCTTCGCTTATAACACTTTACCTTGTTGTAATAGGAATCAGTATTAAAAAAATCAGATGAATAGGATAATTTTAACATTAAAAGATATGTTGTCAAGAAAGTAAAAAATCGGCAAGTTTTAAATGTACTTACGGACATTCTGGTAACGATTATATAGTTGTTGCGCTTTCTAAGTCGACCTAACTGTTATAGGAATCAGCATACAAAGTTTGAAATCGATAGGACAATTTTAATCTGTTTAAATTAGAAGAGCTAACTGTAACGGACGTACGTACGGACGGACCGACCGTAATTATAGAAATGCTTCGCTTTTTAAAAAGTACGTGAAAAAAGTCGTTCAACAAGTCAGCCATGTGACGTCATTAAAATGAGGGACTATACATCTCTTTTTTGGGGATTTCTTTTTCCACTCCTCCTCTTCTCATTCCTCATTTTTATGACGACAGACTTTTTTGAGCGACTTTCTTACAGTACGGGGAAAAAAAAACAAGGATGACAACATCCATAAAAGCGATGCTCAACCGTTTAGAAAGTCTTAAAAAACGACATACGTAGGATAACGGCAATAGTTTTATATTAAAGTAACAGGATGTTTACGAGTCTGTCTGTTTGTATCAAAGGATCTCGGTAATCGCTGAACCGATTTGATTCTACTCTTCAGGGAATAAACATACTTTGGTGGTTTTATAATATTTTCTTGGGAGATGGGACATCCCCAACCCCAACCCCCCCAAAAATAATCTATTTTCTTGGTAGGTAACAATTTTTTTTCCTGTACCATTTTTAAAAAATTTCCCTCTTGGGCAAAGCAACTAGAGGCAAGGGGCGAAGCCGCTAGTAATCTTATATAAAAGTAACAGTCTGTCTGTCCCAAAGGATCTTACTAACAGCTGAATTAATATGGCTTCCTTTACAGTGCAGTGTAGCTTATTATAGGAGCACGACCACTAGTTAATTAGAGTCCCAAACGTCGGAGTGGACAAACCATAGAGTTTTAAATATTAATTTAATTAAGTATTTCTATACGGGTAAGGTTAGGTTAAGGTATGATTATTCAAATAAACCCCCACATGGGTGAACCATTAAAAAACCCATAAGATAGTTTGAAATAGGTTAGGTTAGGTTAAGTTTCCACTTCGACGTTTGGGACTCCTGCGTTTGTCCTAGGACCTATATGATTATATATTTCAAAAATTAAATTAAATAATGATTTATAAAAGATATAAATTTAACTTTTTAATAGCAGTGATTCTACTTCAGGATTCAATTTGTCTGTCTGTCTGTGCTTCCGTCCATATGTCATCATTGGGGATGTACATCAATTTATCGGCCATTGTCTTATCCCTTTATGTTCCTGAATATATAGCATAGATTAATTTTTCTTTCATTGCAGTATGTTATAACTCTAGAAAAAAAGTTCTTAAAAACTTTTTTGAAACACTTAAATGTATTGCTTTTTAAATCAGGATAATCATTTCCATTATGAGCGTTGATGGGATATTAAATATTACGCCCCTAGAGGCTCTTATAAAAACTTGAAGAGGGGGGAGTTGATTCCCAAAACCCATTTTTTTAATTTAGACTTTTAGAAAAATTACTTTTTTTGAGAGGGATGGGGGGTAATTTTTTTCTTGAAGAGATTGGGTTAGTGGTTGTACCCACTCAAAAATAGTTAAAAAACATTGATGGACCTATAAGAAGCTTCACTGTAAAGGAGAAACACATCAATACAGCGGTTAGCGAAATCTTTCGCTACAGACAAAAAAAGCATACTACTTTATATAATAGGATACTAGCGGCTTCGCCTCGAGGGGCTATGCCCATCGAGGTAATTTAAAATTTTTTAAAGCCGAAGGCTCCACAAAAAAATTAGGGGGATATTTTTTTAGGGGGGTTGGGGGTTTCCCAACCCCCAATAAAATAGCCTAAAACCACCACAGGACCAGTAGGTATATTCCCTGAAGAGTAGAATCTGATCAGTTCAGTGGTACCGAGATCTTAAGGGACAGACGGACGGACAGACATAATTCTACTTTGTATTATGGATAAGATACAATACATTGAACATACAAAATATCATAATTCTAGAGTAGCGGTATTATAAGTAACTCAGTTTCTTTAAAACATATTTTTAAAGTTTTACTTGAACATTTAAAAAAATTGTGCAGCACAAAAATCTATTAAACAGTATATATTTAATGGAGAATCAATCTATTAATCTATTAATGTATTAATCTATCTATATATCTATCTATCTATCTATCTATCTATCTATCAATCTATCTATCAATCTATTTATCAATCTATCAATCTTTTAATCTAACAATTTATCTATCAATCTATCTATCAATCTATCAATCTATCTATCAATCTATCTATCAATCTATCTATCAATCTATCTATCAATCTATCTATCAATCTATCTATCAATCTTTCTATCAAGCTATCTATCAAGCTATCTATCAATCTATCTATCAATCTATCTATAAATCTATCTATCAATCTATCTATCAATTTATCTATCAATTTATCTATCAATCTATCTATCAATCTATCTATCAATCTATCTATCAATATATCTATCAATCTATCTATCAATCTATATATCAATCTATCTATCAATCTATCTATCAATCTATCAATCTATCAATCTATCAATCTATCAATCTATCAATCTATCAATCTATCAATCTATCAATCTATCAATCTATCTATCTATCTATCTATCTATAAATCTATCTATCTATCTATCTATCTATCTATCTATCTATCTATCTATCTATCTATCTATCTATCTAACAATCTATCTATCTATCAATCTGTCTATCAATCTATCTATCAATCTATCTATCAATCTATCTATCAATCTATCTATCAATCTATCTATCAATCTATCTATCAATCTATCTATCAATCTATCTATCAATCTATCTATCAATCTATCTATCAATCTATCTATCAATCTATCTATCAATCTATCTATCAATCTATCTATCAATCTATCTATCAATCTATCTATCAATCTATCTATCAATCTATCTATCAATCTATCTATCAATCTATCTATCAATCTATCTATCAATCTATCTATCAATCTATCTATCAATCTATCTATCAATCTATCTATCAATCTATCTATTAATCTATCTATCAATCTAAATATATTTATCAATCTATTTAACTTGTTTAGAATGTGAGTGAAGAGATAATGAATTGTAACAAGAGTTTAACTTCCTTGGATCATGTTTCTACGTCAAGTGTTATTCAGGTTGGTAAACTTACAGACCTCCTTAAGGACAAACATCCTAATGCGACTGCTATGAACTCTACTTTCTGGGAATGTAAGAACGGTTCCTGTGCTATGTATAGTTAAGGAGCTAGGTGGTAAAATGTCACAACTGACTTAAAACTTGATATAAATCGAGATTTTAGATTAATATGGGTACACCGACAAAGCGCCTAATGCAACAAACGTCCTAATGCGATAAACCTCCTAAAGGACAAACTTCCTAAAGGACAAACCTCCTAAAAGACAAACCTCCTTAAGGACAAACATCCCAATGCAACAAACGTCCTAAAGGACAAACCTCCTAAAGGACAAACATCCTAAAGGACAAACCTCCTAAAGGACAAACCTCCTAAAGGACAAATATCCTAATGCAACAAGCGTCCTAATACGACATCTCTTAAGTAAACGTGAAGTCACATTTATTAAATGTGAGGTAAGGGTCGATTTTTTTATTGCAAGGTTGTATCGGGTTCGAAACCATGCCGTTGGGTAGCCAACACAGACTTTGGACAAACTGTCGGACGGATTTTTAAATTTCACCCTGTGGACAAAGTTATACAAGAAACAAATTTCGGTTTTGAATTCTGTTCCTGTGTGTTTTATCGCCATATTGGATTGGATTTTACATTGTTTCGCTGTTAGTACATAAATTTTTGAAGATTTAAATAAAGTTTGGAAGATATTTAAAATTTTTTGGAAGATTTTAAAAATTTTTTTTGGAAGATTTAAAAATTAGATTTTTTAGGAGGTTGTATTAGGACGTTTGTTCTTTAGTAGGTTTGTCTATTAATCTAAAATCTCTATTTATATTCAAGTTTTAAGTCAGATGGGACATTTTACCACGTAGCTCCCTAACTGTAAGTAGCACAGGAACCGTTCTTATATTTACAAAAAGTAGAGTTCAAAGCGGTTCTAACGGTATGCGTAATATTTTTTTTACTATTAATATAAGCCGCGCAATATGAATTTTAAAAATGTCCGCATTTTTTTGCACACCCTTTAGCTATCAATTTTTTTATTTTGATAAATCCAGCCTTCTTAGAAATAATATGATAACATATTTACCAGAGAGAAAGAGAGAGGGGACAATGGGCTGTTTATTACACTAATCCCCAAAGTTTTATAATAACGCTTTTGTGTTTGGTGAATTTTGATTGATTGAGCGTCCAAACGTTTCAACCACCAATTTTAATCCATAGAAAGGGTAATTTTATGTATTATCATTGGGGATGTAATTTATCTGCCATTGTCTTATCCCTTTAGATCCCTGCATATTTGCTTACTTGAAAAAAGAAAATTATTTCCTTGAATAATCAACTTAAAGTAATTGATAAAAATTCAACAAAATCATATTTTCTATCTATCTATCTATCTATCTATCTATCTATCTATCTATCTATCTATCTATCTATCTATCTATCTATCTATCTATCTATCTGTCTATCTATCTATCTATCTATCTATCTATCTATCTATCTATCTATCTATCTATCTATCTATCTATCTGTCTATCTATCTATCTATCTATCTATCTATCTATCTATCTCTCTATCTATCTCTCTATCTCTCTATCTATCTATCTATCTATCTATCTATCTATCTATCTATCTATCTATCTATCTATCTATCTATCTATCTATCTATCTATCTATCTATCTATCTATCTATCTATCTATCTATCTATCTATCTATCTATCTATCTATCTATCTATCTATCTATCTATCTATCTATCTATCTATCTATCTATCTATCTATCTATCTATCTATCTATCTATCTATCTATATATCTATCTATCTATCTATCTATCTATCTATCTATCTATCTATCTTCTATCTATCTATCTATCTATCTATCTATCTATCTATCTATCTATCTATCTATCTATCTATCTATCTATCTATCTATCTATCTAACTATCTATCTATCTAGGGAGCTATATTTGGCTGTATAATAATGTTTGCCTTCCTGGGAAACCTGCTCGTTATTGTGTCAGTTGTCAGGTTAGTTAGTTATTTTTACCACAGAAGACGACTTATGACTCTTTATAATTGTACGCGGCAATTATGAACACATAACACATTTTTCAATCAGCTGATCTTACATCATTACCATTGCCTCGTTAGGGCGGCATTTTCCTTCGATTTAATTGATCATCTAGAGAATTCAGAGCATCATCCGCATATAATGGGATGCGATACTCAAACTTCCAAGGATATTAGGTTAAGTAACATCCATCAGTCAACCAACCCTTTGATTGCACGACCTTTGTCTGGGAAGTCCTAACTGTGCATAGTAATGAGTTGTGCCTGTTTATTGGCCAAAGCATTCCCCCAACTCTTACTATTTATGTTGCACAACTGACACAGCAGCAGTAGGAACCAATTTTAACGTCTTTAGTTTCGATATTCGAACCCGGCGACGTGTTGACCCACAGTCGTGGGTTGGTTAGGTAGTTATACACATTTGGACGTTAATCCCTAATGACTAATTTCGTAGAGAAGCTTCGCTTCGAACCAATAACAAAGTAGTACTTTAATCTAGGTATATCCCCTTTCGTGGCAACGCCTCTTAAGGGGCGATTTGTCATATTTTCACATTACCCTTTGATAGTTTATTTGAGGTTAGGTTAGGTGATTGCCCTGCAGGGTTAGAGCCCCCCGCATGGGCTAGAAATAGGAGAAAAGCTACTGTTAACACACGACGAAACGCTTAATAAGATGCGTTGCCACGAAAGGGACTATACCCCTTTATTTTATTCAAACACAAATAATACCATAAACATTAATATGCATAATGCAAGAGTTAGGTTAGGTTAAAAGGGGTAAACACTGGTTTTAATCTTATGATTGTACATTTTTATTTTCATAGAAAACTGGATATAATACGATTTTTATTTATTTTTTTATGCGATTTTGGAGGATTTTTCACAAATTTTTTGAGCGAGCCTCACTAATTTTAGTGAGGCAGTGAGCCAAAAAGTTTTTTTTAAGAATCCACCTTAGCATTGATAAAAAAAACAGACTATAGCTTCAGAAAGGTGTCGGGTTCGAGTCTGTACTATTTTGTGTCATAATAGAGAGGTTACAATGTTATCTATTATCTATTAGATACGTAATGGGAATGCATTGGCCCATAAACAGGCGCAACTCATTATAATGTACAGTTAAAACTTCTAGTCAAAGGTCGGACAATCAAAGGGTTGGTTTTACAAAAGGGATAATTGACAATTGACGATAAATTGATGTACTTCCCCAATTATAATAAACAAAATTATCCCTAATTATGTAAAAATTGAACAATCCAATCGCAATTTAATGAAAGTACCCCAAGTTTTTAGACTATTAAATGAGAAATCATGATTTTAAAACTTTGGGTACCAGTATAATTTACATTCCAATGTCCCCTCCATCCCTGCTTGGTCATTATCTCAGGCAGGGAAAGGACAATTGGCTGTTTATTACACTAGTCAGTCCCCAAAGTTTTATAATAACGTTGGCTTAAAAACTTTGGGTACTTAATTTTTTTTTTGATTGGTTTAGTAACTACTAATTTAACTACAGAAGGGATTGTATTGTGTATCATCATTGGGGAAGAATATAAATTTATCATCCATTGTCTTATCCCTTTAGATCCCTGACATGTTTGTTATTATTTTTAGGACCAAGACTTTGAGAAGAAAATATGCTTACTACTTTGTTGTCAGTCTTGCGTTAGCAGGTAAAACTTTGGGTACCAATTTTTAAAACATTGGGTACCATTTTATAAAACTTTGGGTACCAGTTTAAAACTTTGAGTTCCAATTTATAATATTTTGGGCACCAATTTATAAAACTGTGTTAACCAAGAGAAATTGCCCCTAGAACAAAATCAACCCTTTAAAAATTTTTTTTCTTTTAAAATCTAAATATTTTTTTTCTTTTAAATCTAAAATAAAAATTGGTTAGTCGAAATTCCCACCCACAAGAGCCCCTATATGGATATATTGTTAAAAAAATATTTTAATTTGATTCTTTTATTAAAAAAATCCTCAAAAGTTTTTTTGTAAAAATCTTTGAAACTTGTAATTTTATTGTTATCATCGAAATGTAATCTGAAGAGTTAACTGGAGGGGAGGGGATGGAGTAAAGGTGAATTGTATCGTTGTTTTAGCCAGCTGCAAGTATCAATTTATCAGAGTATATGAAAATCCTCATAATAAAGTAACAGGATGTATTCTGTTTGTCTGTGTGTTTGTTTGTTTGTACCGAAGGATCTCGCTAACCGCTGAACCTATCGGGTTTTCCTTAACAGGGTAGCTTCTCATAGGTCCTGGTGAGGTTTATAACTATTTCGGGGGAGAGTACCACCACCCTCTCAAGAGAAATTGCCCCTAGAAAAAAATTAATCCCCCCCCCCAAAAAAAAAATAAATTATTTTTTACTTTTTCTTTTAAAACCTAAAATAATAAATTGGGTTATCAAATTCGACTCTCCCCTCCTCAAGTGCCCCTAGAGGCTTCTAGGGGGCGTAGCCGCTAGTTACATATAGATTGTACTGAAGATCCATTAGTCTCAATAAAGTTCTATTCATGTAGTTTCTTTTGCATGTAGAATCTTAATTTTCATTCATCTTTTTAGTAGCGAAGCTACTCTATAATTAGGATCGGTCCGTCCGTCCGTACGTCCGTAACGGATCGTTTTTTGCGTTAATTTAGACATGTTATAAATGTCCTATTGTTTTCAAATTTTGCATACTGATTCCTATAACAGTTGGGTACGACTTAGAAGGCGTAGCAGCTCTATAATCGTTACAAGAAAGTCCGTACGTTAATTTTAAACAAGTTGATTTTTTACTTTTTTATGTGATATAATTATAATCTTATTTTTGGAGTATTGATTCCTATTACAATAAGGTACAATATTATAAGCGAAGCATCTCTATAATAAAGTCCTAAAAGTGCCAGTATGTCCTTAAACAGTATTCTGTATTTAAGCAGTTTAGCAACAAATTTACGTATAGATTGATAGATAGATTGATATAAAAATAGATAGATAGATTGATATAAAAATAGATAGATTGATTGATTGCTCGACTGACACTTTTTGGGAAAGAACCAATATATATATATCTTTATTTTTACAGATTTGTTGGTTTCTGTGGGGGCAATGGTTTTCAGCGCTATCAAACAAATATACGATGGATACTGGTTCTTTGGGTAAGATTTTCTTCCCTCAAAATCAGCTGGTTCAGTGGGTCACATGATCATGTCAGCTGATTTATTTTTTGGCGCCAAATCCTTATAATAAAGTAATGTCTGTTTGCCTGTCTGTACCGAAGGATCTAGCTAACTGCTTAACAGGTTAGCTTCTCATAGTTCCCAGAAAGGTTTATAACTATTTTGGGGGAAGGTACCAACACTCTCCCAAGAGAAATCACAAAAAATATATAAAAAAATTTCAAATTTTGCTTCTGCCTAGAGACTTCAACGCAACATAGACATAAGTATCTGAAATAACTGAAATAAAAAAAGCAAAAACATTTGAAGTGTCAGTAGAGCACAAACAGACATTGCTATCTTAAGGGATAAGACAACGGCAATTAATTGATGCACATCCCCAATGATCATATACAAACTTAACCCTTCTGTAAATTACGATTAGTGGGAAAACGTTTAATGAATGAAGCGTTATTATAAAACTTTGGGACGAGGGTAAAAAACTACAAAATTGGTGAAACGTGATTTTTTCGGCTCCTTTTCAAGATAGACAGCTGAAATGTTTAGTGAAGATTCCTATGACATATGCCCATCTAATCTATATACTTTGAATTGTCCATCTGTCTTGTTTTTTGGGGTGCTAGATCGATTCCAAGATTTTCGTGTTTTTCTCAACTTCTTTTTAAGATAGAGGGCTGAAATTTTCAGGGATTAATTAATAGTTTTGATAAGATTTGTTTATTAATTGGGGTGCTAGATCAAATCCTAGATCTTTAGGTTTTCCTGATTTTCTATATTCCTATATAGGATTGACGACTGAAATTATCAGGGATTAAATAAGCTCATATTCTACATATTTCCATCATTTTCATTAAGATTTTTCTATTAATTGGGGTGCTAGATCAATTCCTAGAGTTTAAAGGTTGCGTGATTTTACATGTTTCGTTATTTCTCAATTTTCTAAAGTTTAATGTTTATTGTATCTAATCTAATTAATTTTTTTCCTGATATCGATTCATAATTATTATCTCTCTCTCTCTCTCTCTCTCTCTCTCTCTCTCTCTCTCTCTCTCCTCTCTCTCTCTCTCTCTCTCTCTCTCTCTCTCTCTCTCTTTCTCTCTCTCTCCTCTCTTTCTCTCTCTCTCTCTCTCTCTCTCTCTCTCCTCTCTCTCTCTCTCCTCTCTCTCTCTCTCTTTCTCTCTCTCTCTCTCTCTCTCTCTCTCTCTCTCATTCTTCGCTACTTACTGATGTTTTCATTTTTGTTTTTTTGTTTAGAATTGTTGTTTGCGATATTTTTAACGCGATGGATGTCGTCTTTTCTACTTCATCTATTCTACATCTATTCTGTATCTCTCTTTATAGGTAAATAGATAGATATATAGATAGATAGATAGATAGATAGATAGATAGATAGATAGATAGATAAAAAGATAGATAGATAGATAGATAGATAGATAGATAGATAGATAGATAGATAGATAGATAGATAGATAGATAGATAGATAGATAGATAGATAGATAGATAGATAGATAGATAGATAGATAGATAGATAGATAGATAGATAGATAGATAGATAGATAGATAGATAGATAGATAGATAGATAGATAGATAGATAGATAGATAGATAGATAGATAGATAGATAGATAGATAGATAGATAGATAGATAGATAGATAGATAGATAGATAGATAGATAGATAGATAGATAGATAGATAGATAGATAGATAGATAGATAGATAGATAGATAGATAGATAGATAGATAGATAGATAGATAGATAGATAGATAGATAGATAGATAGATAGATAGATAGATAGATAGATAGATAGATAGATAGATATAGATAGATAGATATATAGATAAAATGATGTATGAACAAGCTAAGAAAACAACAAAGAGTTAAAAGTTACTAAAATGTTGTTCATTCAAAAAAACAAAAATATTTTTTTCAGCCATCTAGAGGCCTTCTATAATATAAAGTAATAAGGTTTTCTTTATCTGAAGCTAAAAATCTCGGAAATTGCTGGTCCAACTGGATTAAGGTTTTTAAGGAAGCTTTTTTGATGACTTGGGGAGGTTTTAAGCTATTTTCTTTACATCCACTTTCCTACCCTTGAGGCTAGGGTTAAAGCAACCAGTATTACTTAAGTATTTAATTTTTTTTTGTCTGAAGCTAAAGAACTAAACTTGAGTTCTCCTTTTAGGGAAGGTTCATATAGGTCCCTTGATTATATTAGGCTAATTTATTTGTAGATTTATGTACAGGAATAGTTTTAGGCTATTTTTTTTCAACCACAGAGTCCCTTAATAATAGTTCTATTATAGAGAAATACTAAAGTAACAGGATGTTGTTTGTCTGTTTGTTTTGTGTCTGTACCGAAGGATCTTGCTAACCGCTGAACCGATCGGGTTCTCCTTAACAGGGTAGCTTCTTATAGGTCCCGGGAAGGTTTATAACTATTTTCTTGGGGGTGGGACACCCCCAACCCCCCCCAAAAATGAAAAAAAACAAGAATTATTTTTTATAATTTTTTAAACTAAAATTAAAAATCTAAAATAAGAAATTGGGTTATCAAATTTGCCACCCCCCTCCTGAAGTGCCCCTAGAGGCCTCTATGGGACGAAGCCGCTAGTAGAGAAATAAAGTAGATAGGTTTTCTTGTCTGAAGCTTAAGATTTCAATAACCACTGAACTGGTTGAGTTCTTCATTTTATGAAAGCTTCACATAGGTCCCTAGATGGCTTTAGGCTATTTTAGATTTCAACTGAAACCTTGGGAAGGTTTAAGGCTGTTTTTCTAGTTTTTGTTTGTTTGTTTACCATGATAGAGAAAATAGATACAGGTCTTGGGATGGTTTTGTGCTATTTTGCTTTAGAATTTTTAGCTTTTGGGATGTTTTAGGCAATTTTGTAAAGCTACAGAGGGCGTAATTTTGTGTAGCATATTTGGGTAAATGTATCACTTAATCAGCCATTGTCCTATCCCTTTATAAAAAACTTTTTTTTTTTGGGGGGGGGGGTTGGAGGTGTTCTAACCCCCAAGAAAATAGTTATAAACCTTCCCGGACCTATGAGAAGCTACCCTGTAAAGGAGAACCCGATCGGTTCAGCGGTTAGCGAGATCCTTCGGTACAAATAAACGCACAAACACACAAACAGACATCCTGTTACTTTAGTATAAGGAAAAAACCTTTACTTTGTTGTGAGAACGCTTATAAAGTTAGACAATAGACTTTTTTTTACTTGAGTAGCTTCTCTATAGTTGTGTAGCCCTTACTGTACAGGGATCTAAAGGAAAAGACAATGGCCGATATATTGATGTACATCCACAATGATGAAACACAAAATAACCCCTTCTGTAGATTAAAATTAGTGGTTAAAACGTTTAAATGAACCAACCAAGAAAAAATTCAATAATAGTTATTTCTCGCATCGTATTATAAAGATTTCCGCGGTTATAGAATGTACAATTATGAGATTAAAACTATGTTTTTAGCCCCGAGGTGCCGAAGTCACGGGCTAAAAAAACTGGTTTTAATCTTTTGATTGTACATTTTTATATTCGTAGAAAGCTGGATATAATATGATGCTAGACTTAGTTTTTTCGCATGGATGAGAACCGGCTTCTATCCACCGGATTCGAATGAATGCAAGAAAGATTTTAACAAACGAATAAGTAAAAATTACTGTAAAACTTTGGGGACTAGTGTAATAAACAGGAAATTGATCGTCAAACGGACAATCATTATATAAGCAACAGGATGTTTGTCTGTCTTGTTTATCCTTATATAAAAGTAACAGGATATGTGTTTGTCTGTTTTGATTTACTGAAGGTTCTTGCTTACCGCTGAACCGATATTGTTCTCCTTTACAATGTAGCTTCTCATAGGACCCGGGAGGATTTATAGCTAGATTGGGGGAGAGTACACCCACCCAAGAGGAAAAATTAAAGTTTTGGATGGGGTGTTGGGTACGATTCCCTTCACCCCAAGTGCCCCTATATGCTAATAGAGCCACTTGAGTGTCATATATGTAGTACCAGACATAGCAGCAGTAGATACCATTCTTGTCTTTAGTATAACGCGGTGTGGACCAAACTCGAACTTGACACCACCCTGACAGTAAGCAGGCACGTTATCATTTTCGCTTATATGAACATAGTACTTGTACTTGTTAAGAGCGAAGCTTTTCTATATTTAGGGTAGGTCCGTCCATACGTCCGGAACGGATAGATTTTTTGTGTGTTAATTTTGGCATTTCAACCTTTGCATGTAGTTAGCTACGATTTAAAAAAGCATAGCAATTCTATAATCGTTACCAGAATGTCCGAACGTCCATTTTAAACTTTTAGCAACAAACTTTTATGTGATATAATTATCCCATTGATCGGATTTTTAGATAAATCATTCCTAGAACAACAAAATATGTACAATTTTATAAGCAAGGCATGTTTATAATTAAGTCCTAAAAATGTAAGCATGTCCTTAAACATTATCCTGTATTTAAGCAGTTTTTCAACAAATTTACCCACAATTTTGTTTTGACTTTTATACATTAATATTCTGACAATAAAGTTCTGGCACTCGTGCTAATGTTCGTTTGTCCTACCGTTTTTGCAGAGCTTTGATTTTATGGATGTTGTCATCCTTGTTTTTTATATAAAGTTAGACAAAAGACTTCTTTATATATATTATTAACTACTAAAAGTATTATCATCTGTAAGGGAGGGAACATTGGCCTGTTTATTACACTAGTCCCCAAAGTTTTATAATAACGCTTTTTATTTGTTGGCTTCACAACTTTGGGGACATTTTATTGGTTGGATCATTACCAAACGTTTCAAACACTAAATTTAATCTACAGAAGGGGTAATTTTGTGTATTGTCATTTTGGATGTACACTAACTTATTGACCATTGTCAAATCATTCTATTTAACTATCTACTGTATTGTTCGCCCCTAAGAGGGCAAGGGAAGTCAGTAAAATAGCATAAAAACACCTCAAGACATATTTGCTTTAGACAAAAAATAATTAAAAACTTTATTTAAATGCTAGCGGCTGTGCACCTAGCATCTTTGGGCTCTGTATTCAAAGGGGCTAGTAGTAAAATAGCTTAAAACAATCCAAAGACTTTATTCTGATTATGAAATTCTGTGTAGATTAACTAAAATGGAGAACTGAATCAGTTTTGTAGATCTTTGACTACAGCTAAAATAACCTTACTACTTTATATAATAGGATAGGATTTTTGCTATTAGATATATGTATATACTAGCGGCTTCGCCCCTAGCCTCTAGGGGCTTTGCCCCAAGAGGTATAATTACATCTTCTATTACTTACCCAGCAGAGCGGATCGCAAATTTTCGCACCTTCCCAGCAGGAAAACATTTTCTCGATTAAATAACGAATTTGCAAAATTCGTAAAAAAATAGTCTAATGTGTTCTCAAGAAAATTACTACTGGTGCTGCTCATAGTCTAATGTGTTCTGCAGAAAATAATTTTTTTTTTTTGGGGGGGGTAAATTTTCATTTTTGGGGGGGTTGGGGGTGTCCCACCCCCCAAGAAAATAGCTAAAAACCACCACAGGACCGATAGGTATATACCCTGAAGAGTAGAATCCAATTGGTTCAGTGGTTACTGAGATCTTAAGCTTCAGACGGACGGACAGACAGACATCATTCTACTTTGTATTATAGATAAATATGTATTAGGGCGGGTTCATATCGGAATTAGATGGTTCCAGATAGTTAGATGCCCAGAGAATTATCATCTGTACTTCACCAAGATAGCTGTCATATGTATCTATCAATCTATCTAACTACCTATCAATCTATTAATCTACTAATTAATCAATGAATTCTTTAGATGGTTCCAGATAGTTAGATGCCCTGAGAATTATCATCTGTATACTTCACCAAGATGACCGTCATATGTATCTATCAATCTATCTATCTAGCAATCAATCAATCAATCAATCAATCAATCTATCTATCTATCAATCAATCAATCTATCTATTAATATATTTATCAATCAATTAATCAATCAATTAATCAATAAATCTTTCAATCTATCAATAAAAATATCTATCAATCAATCTATCAATCTATCGTTCACACAATTAATGAATTAATTAATTGTCTAGATGGTTCCAGATAGTTAGATGTCCTGAGAATTATCATCTGTACTTCACCAAGATGGCTGTCATATGTATCTATCAATCTATCAATCAATCTATCAATCTATTTATCAATCAATGAATACTCTAGATGGTTCCAGATAGTTAGATGCCCTGAGAATTATCATCTGTACTTCACCAAGATGGCCGTCATATGTATCTATCAATCTATCAATCAATCTATCAATCTATTTATCAATCAATGAATACTCTAGATGGTTCCAGATAGTTAGATGCCCTGAGAATTACCATCTGTACTTCACCAAGATGGCTGTCATATGTATCATCCTTAGCTGCTGGATTATCAGGTAACTAGCGGTCATTCTTCTTTCCTAGGGGCAATTTCTCATAGGGAGGGGGGGGGGTGGGGGGGTTGGGGGGAGTTTACCCCAAGACTTTAAATTGTAGTTTTAACAAGTAAACGTTTTGTACAAAGGAAAGTCCAGTAAGTCATACAGTAGCGGACCTTTTTATCTAGGGGCGATTTCTCGGGAGGGTGGGGGGGGGGGGAGTTGTGATGGGCGAAGTCGACTCCCCCACTTAAAATTGTAGTTTTAAAAAGGAAAAGTTTTGGCATACTTGTATGAAGGGAAGTCCAGTAAGTCATATAGTCTAGGGGCTATTTCTTTTGGGAGGTTGGTGGTACCTGCCCTCCCCCAAAATATTTATAAACTTCCTTTGAACTGTAAAAAGCTACATTGTAAAGGGGGGCCATATCGGTTTAGAGGTTGGTGAGATTCTTTAGTACAGACAGACAAACACACAAGCAGAAAAACTTCCTGTAACTTCCACCTTCCACATTGATTGTACGACCTTTGTCTTGATGTCTAAACTAAGAATAGCTGTTTTTGGTCAATAAAAATGTTCTATCCCTCCCCGGTTAAATTTATAAGCCAAGAGTATTCATTATTAACTGCGCAAATATTCAGGGAGGGAGGGGACATTGAGCTGTTTATTACACTAGTCCCCAAAGTTTTATATCGTTTTCATATTTGTTGGCTTAACAACTTCGGCGACTTTTCATTGAATTTTCATCGGTTGGATCATTTAGTTGAGTGTGCAAAAGTTTCCACCACCAAATGTAATCTACAGAAGGCATAATTTTGTGTATCATCACTGGGAATGTACATCAAATTATCGGCCATTGTCTTATCCCTTTAGATCCCTGGCCAATAACAAGTTGGAGAAGCTTTTTATAGTGCCTATACAAAATGACATCATATTAGAATAGTCCATTATTCTAATATGACGTCATTCGGAACTTTTTGGGCAAAAGTTTTAATTTTAGTGCTTAAAAATGAGGGTATACATTAATAATCCCGAATTACATCATATTAGAAAAATAGACTATTCTAATATGACGTCATTTTTTATAGGCATTATAAAGAGCTTTCTAGATTACATCACTAAGAAAAATTTGTTTTAATTTTATGTTTATTATTAATTATGTTTTATAAAAAAGTATAATAAGCAGGGATCTAAAGGGATACGACAATGGCCAACAAATAGATGTATGTCCCTAATCAGGCAATTCTACAAAAAATCACGAAACCTTTGGAAGTAAGGTGAGGGGGGTATATCTTGTTTTTTTTTTAATGTAACAGAAGAGGGGTGGGTAACAAAGGGGGAGGAAAAGGGGAAGGGGGTTGTGGGGAAATTTTCCTTTAGAGTTGTTTGTCAGAATATCATTCCCTTTTCTTAATGATTATACAAAATTTACAATTAGTGGTCGAAACCTTTGAACACTCAATTTAATAAGAGAATAAGAAAATGTTATTATAAAATGTTGGGGACTAGTGTAATTTTTAATATTATTTTGTTTAGCTGTAAGTGACAGTTTTTATGGTTATAGGGTCTGCTCTCGACTTTTTATATCTAGAAACACATCGTTAGACTATGAACTTTATACAATTAGAAGGCCATAGTGTAATTGAGGGCACATTGAATTTTGATTAGTTGTTACATTAAATTGAGTGTCCAAACGTTTTTACCACTAATTATAATCTACAGAAGGGGTATTTATGTGAATCATCATTAGGGATATACATAATTTATTTATCAGCCAATGTCTTATACCTCTAGATCCATGCCTGTGTTTTAATTAAATTTATTTTTCTTGAGTTTTAAACCTTATAATTTATAATCTCAAATAAACTTTGGATACCAAATGACCATAGTGTAATTGATTTAAATTTGTTTTCCTTGAGTTTTATAACCTTATATAAATAAATTATTTACAACTCTGCAGTATCTTATAAAGCAGGAATATAAAGGGATAGAATGTTGATTTCCTTATCCATATGTCGCGGGTTCGAGGCTCTCCGAGAGGGGCAGGGATTTTGTTGTTGTTCAAAATTAGGAGTTTTTGTGTAGTAAAAATGTCACAAATATAGGTATTAAATAAGACAATGGTCGATAGATTGATATACATCCCTAATGATGATACACAAAACTACCCTTTTTTTAGATTACAATTTGGGGTTGACACGTTTAGACGCTTAAATTAATGACCCAACCAATTAAAATTCAATAAAAGTATCGAAAGTTTTTATGCTACGAAAAGGATGACACAGTTATAAAACTTTGAGTACTTTGGTGTAATAAACAGTCCAATATCCTATTCCTCCCTGCTTAAGAGTCACACGGACTAAAAATGAACCCTGTAAACAAACAATGGTTTCGGAATTTTGAGCACTGACCCAATTGTGCACAAAAAAAAGTTTTGCGTTTGTTTATATATTACTTTAGATAGTGTTAGGTTAGGTTGAATTGTGTGCCGGGTGACCCTGAGGGGTTTGGAATAGGGAATAAATACTAATACACACCATCTCATTTAAAGATTTTATTGAAATATAAAAAGAGGTAGTTCAATTCAGGGGGGGGAGGTTACAATGTTAGTCAAAATATTATAAGATTAATATTATATCAATAACCGTTGCTGAACAGGCAGCGCATCCGCTCGCCGTTGAGGAGTTGGTAGTTTCGAATCTCACCGCAAATGGTTCCAACTGCTGCTATGTTAGATGCATGACATAAATAGTTAGAGTAGGGGAAATGGCTTGGCTCATAAACAGGCGCAACTCACTACCATGCAAAGTTAGAACATCTCAGATAAATCAATGGTGTAATCAAAGGGTTTTTGTGGGGTTTTTAGATATTTTTGGTGTAAAAATTGCCTAATGAGGGGGCCGGGAAGGGGATACTCTTTATCAAACAGAGTTAGAACTTTCAGACAAAGGTCTTAAAATCAACATGTTTGTTGTCTTTAGAGGGTTATTTATCCCTAGACACCTGTGGAACTAAATTTATTTCCTATTAACAAATCCCTTAATACATGAGTATAACTTTTTAGCACTGCAGATACTATATAATTATGTCTGTCTGTATGTCTGTCTGTTTGTCAATATGTCTGTATGTCTGTATGTCTGAATGTATATTTGTTTGTACTTCTACTTATCGCTTTGTCGGCCTGTCTGTATGTTGGTCTTTTTGTCTGTTTGTTTGTCTGTAAGAATGTCTATTTTGTTACAATGTCTGTCTGTCTGTCTGTTTGTTTTTCTGTATGTCTGTTTGTTTGTCTGTCTGTCTGTTTTTTTTTCATATCTGATGGTTTGTCTGAATGTTTGTTCATCTGTATGTCTGTTTATATGCCTGTTTGTTTATCTGTTTGTTTGTCTGTCTGTATGTCTGTCTGTATGTCTGTTAGTTTATTTGTATGTCTGTTTTTTATATCTGATGGTTTGTCTAAATGTTTGTTCATTTATATGTCTGTATGTCTATTTGTATGTCTCTATGTCTGTCTGTTTGTTTGTATGTCTGTTAGTTTATTTGTATGTCTGTTTTTTTCATATCTGATGGTTTGTCTGAATGTTTGTTCATCTGTATGTCTGTTTATATGCCTGTTTGTTTATCTGTTTGTTTGTTTGTATGTCTGTCTGTTTGTATGTTTGTTAGTTTATTTGTATGTCTGTTTTTTCATATCTGATGGTTTGTCTGAATGTTTGTTCATCTGTATGTCTGTTTATATGCCTGTTTGTTTATCTGTTTGTTTGATGTCTGTCTGTCTGTCTGTATGTCTGTTAGTTTATTTGTATGTCTGGTTTTTCATGTCTGATGGTTTTTCTGTATGTTTGTTCATCTGTCTGCATGTTTGTATGTCTCTATGTTTGTCTATTTTTATGTTTTTTTGTCTGTTAGAATGTCTATTTTGTTACAATGTCTGTCTGTATGTCTGTTTGTTTGTCTGTCTGTTTGTTTGTATGTCTGTTAGTTTATTTGGTTGTCTGTTTTTTCTTATGTCTGATGGTTTGTCTGAATGTTTGTTCATCTATATGTCTGTTTGTCAGCCTGTCTGTATGTTTGTATGTCTCTATGTTTGTCTATTTGTATGTTTATTGTCTGTAAGAATGTCTATTTTGTTACAATGTCTGTCTATATGTATGTTTGTTTGTTTGTTTTATGTCTGTTTGTTTGTCTGTATGTCTGTTTGTTTGTTTTATGCCTGTCTGTTTGTCTGTCTGTCTGTTAGTTTATAAGTATGTCTGTTTTTTTCATGTCTGATGGATTGTCTGTATGTTTGTTTATCTGTATGTTTGTTTGTCTGTCTGCTTGTCTGTTTGTTTGTCTGCCTTTTTGTTTGTATGTCTGTTTTTTTATTTGTTTGTTTGTCTTTATGTCTATTTTGTTACAATGTCTGTCTGTCTGTCTGTTAGTTTATTCATATGTCTGTTTTTATGTCTGATGGTTTGTCTGTATGTTTGTTCATCTGTTTGTAGGTCTCTATGTCTGTCTGTTTGTATGCTTTTATGTCTGTTAGAATATCTACATATTTATATGTATATGAATTTATAAATTTAAGTAATAAAAATAATAAAAAAAACGTGGACTGCGGATATTTTGGTAATTAGCTAAAAACATAACTAACCTTATCTAGCGGCGAAAAAAATATTTTTAATAAACAGCTGATTTTAAACATTTCACGTGCCCCTAGATGCCTCTAGGGGCTTGTGCAATATAATTTTTTTGTATAGTCTCTATCGTGGCAACGCCTTTTAAGGGGCGTTTCGTCGTATTTTCACAGTAACTTTTCTCTTATTTCTAGCACCTCTTATAGGGGGGCTCTAACCCTGCGAGGCAATCACCTAACTTAACCTAACCCAACCTAGAATAACCTATTAAAAGCTACTGTAAAAATACGACGAAGATTGCCACGGAAATTCCCTAATTTTTTTTATCATCAATGACGCCATGGTTATAGTTTGCCACATTAAAACATGTTTATTAAGATATATAAGTTGGTGGAATTTAAATATTAGAGGGAGATTTCAAATCTGCATCAAATTTTAAGGATTTTTTTTTATAAAATTCGTTTTTTGTATAATTCTTTATCTAAAAGCGGAAATACAATTTAAGTTCATAAATTTTGACCAATATGATAGGTCGATTGGAAACTACCTGCGCTCTAATTGGTTGAATGATGTGCGACACTTAAGCTTCTCCAATCAGAGCGCAGATAATTTTCAATCCACCAATCACAGATGTCAAAATTAATTAACTTAAATTGTATTTTCGCTTAAATCATACAAAAAACGAATTATTTAAAAAATCCTTAAAATTTGATGCAGATTTCAAATCTCCCTCTAACATTTAAATTCTTTCCAACTTAGATATCTTAATGTTTATCCTTGTTTAACTCAGGGATCTAAAGGGATAAGACAATGGCCGATAAAATAAAGCACATGACCCATGATGATACAAAAAATTACCCCTTCTGTAGATTTTAATTAATTGTTTTGATGTTTGGACACTCACATAATGAACCAATAACAGTACCCAAAGTTTTATATGCTAACGAATAGGATGGCGTAGTTAAAAACTTTGGGGACTAGTGTAATAAACAGTCCAATGTCCCCTCCCTCCCTGCTATAACTATTTCCCCGAAGGTTTAACTTAGAATTCGAAACTTCTTTAGAACTTAAAAACTTTCTAGAGATTAAAAAGACAACATAATTCATTTTTTATCTATCTATCTATATATCTATCTATCTATCTATCTATCTATCTATCTATCTATCTATCTATCTATCTATCTATCTATCTATCTATCTAACTATCTATCTATCTATCTATCTATCTATCTATCTATCTATCTATCTATCTATCTATCTATCTATCTATCTATCTATCTATCTATCTATCTATCTATCTATCTATCTATCTATCTATCTATCTATCTATCTATCTATCTATCTATCTATCTATCTATCTATCTATCTATCTATCTATCTATCTATCTAACTATCTATCTATCTATCTATCTATCTATCTATCTATCTATCTATCTATCTATCTATCTATCTATCTATCTATCTATCTATCTATCTATCTATCTATCTATCTATCTATCTATCTATCTATCTATCTATCTATCTATCTATCTATCTATCTATCTATCTAACTATCTATCTATCTATCTATCTATCTATCTATCTATCTATCTATCTATCTATCTATCTAACTATGTATCTATCTATCTATCTATCTATCTATCTCTCTATCTATCTATCTATCTATCTATCTATCTATCTATCTATCTATCTATCTATCTATCTATCTATCTATCTATCTATCTATCTATCTATCTATCTATCTATCTATCTATCTATCTATCTATCTATCTATCTATCTATCTATCTATCTATCTATCTATCTATCTATCTATCTATCTATCTATCTATCTATCTATCTATCTATCTATCTATCTATCTATCTATCTATCTATCTATCTATCTATCTATCTATCTATCTATCTATCTATCTATCTATCTATCTATCTATCTATCTATCTATAGAGACATCTACCTCATTTTCAAACCTATCCATTTCCATTTATCTATCTGTAAATGATTATCTAAAATTCTAATTTTCCAATCGTAGCGAAGCTACTTTATAATTCACATTGTCTGTCCGTCAGTCCATCTTTCCGCAATGCTAGAGGGGGGGGGGGGTGCGATTTTCTTGGCTGCTGTTAAAGATTAATCAGTTGAAATTTTGGGTATTGATTTCTGAAAATATTTATTATAAAGTTCTGACAATCTACAACATGTTCGTTTGTTCTACCGTTTGTTTTTAGAACTTTGCTTTTATGGATGTTGTTTTATAAATAAAAGAAGTATACAAAAATTGCCATTGTAACATTTTTTTAAAGATATGTATTTTAAAAGGATGACAACATCCATAAAAGCGAAGCTCTGAAACGGTAGGACAAACGGACATTAATACTTGTAGAGTGTTAAAACTGAATTATCAGTATATAAATGTATACAAGTCGAAACAAAATTGTAAGTAAATTTATTGAAAAACTGCTTAAATAGAGGACAATGTTGAAGGACATGCTTACAGTGTCAGGACTTGATTATAGAGATGCTTCGCTTAAAACCTTTTACCTTGTTGTCCTAGGAATTATTATTTCAAAAATCAGATGAATATGATAATTAAAAAAAATTGTTGTTAAAAAAGATAAAATCGACATGTTTAAAATGGACGTTCTGGTAACAATTATAGAGTTGCTACGCTTCCTTAATCGTACCTAATTGTTAGAGGAATCATCATGCAAAGTTTTAAATCCATATTACAATTCTAACCTATTTAAATCAACGAAAAGAGCTAACATTCCCTGACAGACGGACGGACGGACGGAACGACCCTAACAAAAAAACAATTCTTGTTATAAACTGGAATTTAAACTAAACTTTATTTCAGTATGATAATCGCTGTGGTACCGATATATACAAATATCTACACAACACAGGTGAATGCCGTTTAATATCTGCTGGATTAGAACCGGTTCTCAACCATACTATCTGCTTAATGGCCGCGGATAGCTGTCTATTAAACGATGCATAAATATACAACCAAGGGATCTAAAGAGATAAGACAATGGCCGATAAATTGATGTAAATCTCCGATGATGATACACAAAATTACCCTTTCAGTAAATTAAAATTAGTGGTTGAAACGTTTAAACACTCAACTTAATGATCGAATTAATCAAAATTCTCAAAAGTCCCCATAGTTGTTAGGCCAACGAATAGGATGATGTTACTATAAAACTTTGGGGATTAGTTTAATCAACAGCCCATTGTCCCTTCTCTCTCTGAGTTTTAAATAGTTAAAAACCTTCTCTATCTATAATACAAAGTAGAACGATGTCTGTCCGTCTGAAGCTTAAGATCTCGGTAACCGCTGAACCAAATGGGCTCTACTCTTCAGGGAATATACCTACTGGTCCTGTGGTGGTTTTAAGATATTTTCTTGGGGGGTGGGACACCCCCAACCCCCCCAAAAACAAAAAAATCCCCCCCATTTTTTTTTTTTTTTTGCAGGAGATTTTCTTGGATCTTTTACGAATTTCACCTTAATTTTTTTTGATAACCTCTTGGGGCAAAGCCCCTAGAGGCTAGGGGCGAAGCCGCTAGTATATATATAAAGCCTCACTGTTAAAGAAAACCATATCGGTTCAGCGGTTAGTAGGATCCTAATGTAGAGACAAACATCCTGTTACTTTTATATAAGGATTGTACAATTACATCCTATTATATAAAGTAGTAAGGTTTTTTGTCTGAAGCTTAAGATTTCAGTAACTACAGAACTATTTTAGTTTTTCACTTTAGAGAAGCTTTAAATAGGTCCCAGGGTGGTTTTAGGCTATAGATTGAGCCTTAAGATGGTTTTAGGCTATTTTTCTGAACCTTTTCAAGCCAGAGTCCCTATGCTAGGGGCGCATTTACTTGTTTATATTAAAGTAAAGCGTAGCAACTCTATATTCATTACCAGAAAATCAGTACGTCCTTTTAAAACATGCTTTGTGTGTTTCTCGACTGCTATTGAAGATAGACAGCTGAAATTTTTAGTGAAGATTCCTATTATATATATACATATACTCTATACATTATTTTGTCCGTCTGTCTGTCTGTCTGTCTGTCAGTAATGCTTAAAAAGGAAAAAACCTTATAATTTCATTTTAAAAAGTCGTCAATTTTCATGAAAACTATTATTCTTTTTAGGAGTTTTTGGAAACGCGATTAAGTTGTCAATGCGACTTTATAGTCAATAGGAGGTATACTTTTTTTCAGGGATCTAAAGGGATAAGACTGTAGCCTATAAATTGATGTACATACCCAATGATGATACACTAAATCACCTCTTCTGTAATTAAAAATTAGTAGTTGAAATGGATTGAACTTAACTTAATGATTCAACTAATCAAACTTCACTAAAGTCCCCAAAGTTGTTTAGCCAACAAATAAGAAAACATTATTATAAAACTTTGGGAACTAGTGTAATAAAAAGCCCATTGTCCCCTCTCTCTCTACTTTTTTAAAGTATCAAAGCTACTCTACTGGTTTTTCTGTCTGTCTGTCTTTTAGAAAAATTTTTTAGTATGGCTTTAAAACCTATCAATATCTGGTGGATTAGAAGTGTATTGTAATATATCCAGTGTTTTACGAATGTAAAAATGTACAATCATAATATTAAAACCAGTTTTATTAGCCCGTGCCTTCGGCATCTCGGGGCTAACTCTTAATCTCTTAATTATACATTTTTACATCCGCAGAAAGCTGTTTATAATACATAACGATCTTAAGGGATCTTAAGGGATGAGACAATGGCCTATATATGGATGTACATCCCCAATGATAATAAGTAATCTTACCCCTATTGTTTTGAAACAATCAAAATTTAATATTTAGTACCCAAAGTTTTAAAGCAAACAAATAAGATAACCTGCTTTGAAATTTTTAGGTGTTTGTTTGATAAAGTAGCCTTGGGTAAAAGATGGATCAATAGCTTTTAAAAATAAAAAAGATTTACTTTTAAAATATTTTAGTTATGCCGTTGTTTCAAGCAGTATTTCATTTTGGATTCCAACCGCTGGGATTATCTATTTTTATTACCAGGTATCTATCTATCTATCTATCTACCTTTGTCTATTAATCATTTTTAGTAGCGGCGCTACTCTATAATTCGAAATGTCCGTCCGTCTGTCCGTCCGTCATATGCTCATATTCTACATTTTTTTATCAAGTTTCATTAAGATTTGTCTCTAAATTGATTAGATCGATTCCTAGATTTTTATCTTTTCATGATTTTTAAGATAGCGTGATTTTAAAAGTTTAAAATTTTTTCTAAGAAATCAGTTGTATATCCTTTATCCGGTATCTGGCCAAATATGTACCATGCCCAACAAACAATGCACTGGGTGTGTTAAATAATGTATACTCTAAGACAATAGTAAGTGATATTGTCCCAAGATTTTCAAATTTTTTCTAAGAAATCAGCCATATATAAGCTTTATCTGGTATCTGGCCAAATATGTACCATGCCCAAAAAACAATGCACTGGGTGTGTCAAACAATTTCTATTCTAAGACAATAGGAAGTGATATTGTTCCAAGATTTTCAAATTTTTTCTATATACCGGGATCAACAAACAATGCACTGGGTGTGTCAAACAATTTCTATTCTAAGACAATAGGAAGTGATACTGTCCCTAGAATTTTTATTTTTTTCTAAGAAATCAGCCATGTATCCACTATACAGTATCTGGCCAGTACCGGGCCCAACAAACAATGCACTGGGTGTGTCAAACAATGTCTATTCTAAGACAATACAAAGTGATATTGTCCCAAGATTTTCTATAATTTTTGTTTAGATTACAATGTGTGCCATAGAGAAGCACAGAGCAGATATTAAGCATAATATTAGAAGGTAAGGATAATCATTATTACAGACAACCAACCCTTTGATTGTCTAAACTTTGTTTGGAAGTTCTATTATGTTTAACAAAGGCCATTGCATTGCATTTTCTATAATACGATATGATACATAAATTTCCATATGGCAAAGAACCAGTTCTAATCCAGCGTATATTAAGCTGATTCAAAACCATACTGGGAGAAAGACTAAACTACATAACTTTTGTGTCACTTTTGAGGAAGACGATTCCTATATGACGTCATTTAAAGGGAAAAGAAAAGGGAAGGGGAAAAAATCTCTTCAAAAGAGATGGGAGAAAAGGGAATCGTCTTCCTCAAAAGTGACACAAAAGTTATGTAGTTTAGTCTTTCTCCCATACTGGTATAGTTATTTATCGCATCGTATTAAAGACAGCTTACCACAGATATTGAAATAAACAATTATAATATTAAAACCAGTTATGTTAGCCCGAGGAGCAGAATGCCCGGGCTAACATAACTGGTGTAAATTTTATGATAATATTTCAATATTTAATCTATCAAGGGGATGGGTATTTAAAATACATTTCATCTGAGTGTGTAACTCTTTTTAAAAAGTAAACTTGTCACACCCCACCCGAAGTCATGTTAGGTTAGAAAAAAACCCCGCAGAAACGGTTTACACAGGATGTACTGGGACCTTATGGTGAGTTCAGAACATGCTTTCCCTAAATTGAGTTAGTACCTTCCCATAGTAGAAAATTTTAAAATTACTTTTGGTGATCAAATTTTACTTTTATTTTTAGACCACCTTCACCTAACCTGCTTTATTGTCTTATTTTGACTTTCATGTTTATCATGCAAATTCGCTCACATTACAGTTGAAATGACAGATATTGGAGCTTTCTAAAAAGGTCTCTAACATTTTTCTAGCTTTAATACTTTTTGAGATATCTTATTTCAAAGTATTGTTGTTAAAACATCTTTTACACAGCAAAAAGTTGAAATAAAAAATTAGTTATTTTAGAGAAAATTTCAAGTATCTTCATGTAAATCTCTCTAATATTGCTCCAAATTGACCAAATTGGACAGTTAAGGTGCCTAAAACTATCTACATTCAATGGACAATCCAAATCCACTTTTTAAGACTATGTATAGTTAGGGAGCTAAGTGGTAAAATGTTCCAACTGACTTAAAACTTGACTTGCCAGTAAATTTTTTGGACATTTTACCACCTTGATCCTAAATTTTTTGTAACACAGGAACAGTATATGCTATAAACTATTCTCCGTACTATACTCTGTTTCTCTGTCAGTCATGCTTAAAAAGACAAAAAGTCCTCAGTTTTCATGAAAACTGTTCTTGTTTATATTTGTATTGAAGGTTGACCTTCTCAGCTGGAAGCGTGGCCACCCAGATATCTGCTGGAAATTATTCTAGCGGCTCTCAGGTATTCCTTTTAATTTGCTATGTGAAGGATGAAAAAGCTAGATATAGCAAGATTTTGCTAGGTAAAGGACAGAAAATCTAGATTTTGCTATGTGAAGGACAGAAAAGCTACATTAGCAAGATTTTGCTAGGTAAAGGACAGAAAATCTAGATTTTGCTATGTGAAGGACATAAAAGCTAGATTTAACAAGATTTTGCTAGTTAAAGGACAGAAAAGTTAGATTTAGCAAGATTTTGCTAGGTAAAGGACAAAAAAGCTAAATTTTGCTATGTGAAGGACAGAAAAGCTAGATTTAGCAAGATTTTGCAAGATTAAGAACAGAAAAGCTGGATTTTGCTATGTTTACTTTTTTAATGAACATTTTTTATGTGATATAATCATCTGATTGCTCAGATTTTTGTAGTATTGATTCCAATTACAATAAGGTACAATATATTAAGCGAAGAATCAAGTTCTAAAAATGCCAATATTCTCTATTTAAGAAGTTTTGCAACAAATTACGTATAATTTTGTCTAAACTTGTATATTTATATTTTGTATATTCAGTTCTGACACTCTACAAGAGTTAATGTTCGTCTGTCATACCGTTTCAGGGCTTCTTCCTTGTTTTTCTTTTAGTTGATGGTTGAGAGTTTAGCTGCAGAGGAGAATAGTCTTCAGTTAAAGGAATCACCTTCAGGTTTAGATAGATAGATAGATAGTTGGATAGGTATATAAAAGTAACTGTATGCTGTCTGTTTGTACAAAAGGATCTCGCTAACAGCTGAACCGATATGGTTCTCCCTTACAATTTAGCTTCTTGTAGAAGATTTATGACCTTTTTGGTGGAAGGTGGGATTGGGGGTGGGGGGGGGGGAGGTCTTATTCACCCAAAAAAAATTTTCTACATTTAATAAAAACTAAAATTTAAAATGTTGGGGGTGGGAGGCCTTGTATATAATGTATGAACGATAAGATAAATCAAGAATCTTAACCTTAAAAAATCGAGGGAGGGGGAGGGAGGGATGAAAACGCCTACCCCTTCTATATCAAATCCTATGATTTCCAGGGGACAAAAATAGCTTTGTGGTATCTTTTCATTGTTCCATGAATATATTCTTATTATAAGACAAAGTAATTATTTATCCAAAGTATCCCAAATGATGTCATATTAGAATAGTCCTTTATTCTAATATGACGTCATTTGGGATTTTTCGGCCAAAAGTTATTAGATTTATCCCCTTTTTTATGGGCAATACCAAACGTTTTTTTTTTTTGGGGGGGGGGGGGGAGTTTAATACCCCCTATGGACGTTCTAGTCCTGAGGTGGATTTAAAAAAATTATGGTCACTCCCAAAAGTAATTTTCATGAAAAATCCTCCAAAATCACACAAAAAAATCTATTAAAATTAAATAGAGTCATAGAAGGGTTATTTTTATAAGATTTTATTTAATTTTTTTGATTTTTCACAAAAAAACCATTTTGGGAGAGGTGGCGATGCTGCGACCCAATTTTTCAAAAGAATCCAAAGAAACTACCTCTGAATACCTTTATTTAGCAACCTTTGTTTGTAGGTCTCTCCGACACATCAAACAACCGGCAGACCAACATCATCAGAGATAATAGAGAGGGGCAGAGAGCGAATACTATGAGGTAATACTTTGGGTACCAGTATAAAACTTTGGTTACCAGTATAAAACTTTGGGTACCAGAATAAAACTTTGGGTGCCAGTATATAACTCTGGGTACCAGTAAAAAACTTAAGTACTAGTATAAAACTTTGGGTACTAGTATAAAAGTTTGGGTACCAGTATAAAACTTTGGGTACCAGTATAAAACTTTGGTTACCAGTATAAAACTTTGGGTACCAGTATAAAACTTTGAGTACCAGTATAAAACTTTGGGTACCAGTATAAAACTTTGGGTGCCAGTATAAAACTTTGGGAAGCAGTGTATAAAACTTTGGGTACCAGTAAAAAACTTAAGTACTAGTATAAAACTTTGGGTACTAGTATAAAAGTTTGGGTACCAGTATAAAACTTTGGGTACCAGTATAAAACTTTAAGTAACAGTATAAAACTTTGGGTACCAGTATAAAACTTTGGGTAACAGTATAAAACTTTGGATACCAGTATAAAACTTTGGGAACAACTATAAATTTTTTGGTAAATACCATCTACAGGTAAAGATCCGATGGATTAGAACCGGTTCTCAACCATATATAATGTCCGCGGAAAGCTGTCTATTATACAATGGCCGATAAATTGATGTATACACAAAATTATCCCTTTTGTAGATAAAAATTTGTGGTTGAACCATTCAAAAGGTCCCCAAAGTTGTAAAGTCAAAGAATAAGAAAATGTTATTTTAAAACTTTGGGGACTAGTGTAATAAAAAATCCCCCATTTTCTCTGGTGGTTAGTAGTCCATTCGCTTCAAAAAGGAATTTACCGTTTTATTAGCTTTATAAATCCAGGGAGGGAGGGAACATTGGGCTGTTTATTACACTAGTTCCCAAAGTTTTCTTATGTGTTGGCTTAAAAACTTTGGGGAATTTTATTGAATTTTGATTTACACCATTTTAAGGCCTACAAATAATATGGAATAGCCAAGATCCAATGATGCACAGGAAAAGCTTCACTGAAGAAAAAACGCGTAAAATAGGTCTTATTTGCGCATTTCTCTGCACTGCAAGATAATTGTGGATAATAGATTTATGGCTATTTCAGATTATTTGTAAGCCTTCTTATGCCGCTTAAAACAATGTGCGGGCATGATCTGTACGTTCATCCGTTTGGCAGCTAGCAGCATTTAAAATTTATAGATTTTTATAAATATTCGTTACCAGGAATATTTTACCGTGAACTGCAGTTGATCCCTATACTTTTGTGTATCGTTATTGGTGGTGTACTTAAATTTTATCGACCATTGTCTTATCCCTGTAGATCCCTGAGAATTTGCAAGTGACAAGCTGACAGTTTTATTTAATAAAAGAAAACAAATAACAATCTGGAATAGAGATAAAAGTACCCAAATTTTTTGATTTGAAGTTTTGAAGCGGAAATACAATTTAAGTTAATTAATTTTGACCCATGGGATAGGTAGATTGGAAACTACTGGCGCTCTAATTGGTTGAATGATGTACGGCACTTAAGCTTCTTTAATCAGAGCAAAGATAGTTTTCCATCCACCAATCACAGATGTCAAAATAAATTAACTTAAATTGTATTTCCGCTTTTAGATAAAGAATTATACAAAAAACAAATTTTATAAAAATCCTTAAAATTTGATGCAGATTTCAAATCTCCATCTAACATTAAAATTCCTTCCAACTTATATATCTTAATATATATACAATTTCCAGAAATGATTTGAGAGAGAATATCAACGCTGCCAAGACTATGTTGGTTATTCTCATTGTCTACATTGTCTGCTGGGCACCATTCTTTATCACATACCTCTGCGATGTTTTCATGGTATGTTGAAACATGGATAGATAGATAGATTGATAAACCAATAAATACAATGATAGATACATCGATACAAACATTAATATATACATTGATAGATACATTGATAAATACATTGATAGATACATTGATAGATACATCGATAGATACATCGATAGATACATTGATAGATACATTGATAGATACATTGATAGATACATCAATAGATACATTGATAGATACATCGATACAAACATTAATATATACTTTGATGGATACATCAATAAATACATTGATGGATACATTGATAGATACATCGATAGATACATCAATAGATACATTGATAGTTACATCAATAGTTACATCAATAGATACATCGATTGATAGATTGATTGATAGATTGCTAGATACATCAATAATACATCGATAGATACATTGATACAAACATTGATAGATACATTGATAAATACTTTAATGGATACATCAATTGATACATCGATTGATAGATTGATTGATAGACCATGTTGGTTATTCTCATTGTCTGCTGGGCACCATTCTTTATCACATACCTCTGCGATGTTTTCATGGTATGTTGACACATGGATAGATAGATAGATTGATAAACCAATAAATACAATGATAGATACATCGATACAAACATTAATATGTACATTGATAGATACATTGATAGATACATTGATAGATACATTGATAAATACATTGATAGATACATTGATAGATACATCGATAGATACATCGATAGATACATTGATAGATACATTGATAGATACATTGATAGATACATCAATAGATACATTGATAGATACATCGATACAAACATTAATATATACTTTGATGGATACATCAATAAATACATTGATGGATACATTGATAGATACATTGATAGATACATTGATAGATACATCGATAGATACATCAATAGATACATTGATAGTTACATCAATAGTTACATCAATAGATACATCGATTGATAGATTGATTGATAGATTGCTAGATACATCAATAATACATCGATAGATACATTGATACAAACATTGATAGATACATTGATAAATACTTTAATGGATACATCAATTGATACATCGATTGATAGATTGATTGATAGACCATGTTGGTTATTCTCATTGTCTACATTGTCTGCTGGGCACCATTCTTTATCACATACCTCTGCGATGTTTTCATGGTATGTTGACACATGGATAGATAGATAGATTGATAAACCAATAAATACAATGATAGATACATCGATACAAACATTAATATATACATTGATAGATACATTGATAAATACATTGATAGATACATTGATAGATACATCAATAGATACATCGATAGATACATTGATAGATACATCGATAGATACATCGATAGATACATTGATAGATACATTGATAGATACATTGATAGATACATTGATAGATACATTGATAGATACATTGATAGATACATTGATAGATACATTGATAGATACATTGATAGATACATTGATAGATACATTGATAGATACATCAATAGATACATTGATAGATACATCGATACAAACATTAATATATACTTTGATGGATACATCAATAGATACATTGATGGATACATTGATAGATACATTGATAGATACATTGATAGATACATTGATAGATACATCAATAGATACATTGATAGATACATTGATAGTTACATCAATAGTTACATCAATAGATACATCGATTGATAGATTGATTGATAGATTGCTAGATACATCAATAATACATCGATAGATACATTGATACAAACATTGATAGATACATTGATAAATACTTTGATGGATACATCAATTGATACATCGATTGATAGATTGATTGATAGACCATGTTGGTTATTCTCATTGTCTACATTGTCTGCTGGGCACCATTCTTTATCACATACCTCTGCGATGTTTTCATAATATGTTGATACATAGATAGATAGATACAAAACAAGCCCAAGCATTTAAAAGGTAACACCCAAATTTGCCCTTTTTATCAATTTTCCTTGAAATATGAAGATTTCTCAAAACTGATTGATGGGGCTTGTAAAGGAACTATTTGAACACTTTAGGTCGAAAAAGGTATATTTTGTAAGCATTCTTGACTGAGTTGTGGCAAAATAATGATGAACCATATAAAAAAGTAACACACTTTATAGATAGTTTGATACATCAATAGATGGGTAAATGGATGGATCTATAGATAGTTCGATTGATATGTTTAGAATGATTGATAGATTAGAAGATAGATATTTATTTTTTTGTTGTTAGATTATTAGGTAGATTAATAGATAATTAAGATTTTGAAAAGATTGATAGATATCTCAAAAGGAAGATAAATTGATAGATTAACAATAAATATATTATTTTCACTGTATTAGAGTTTATTGTTATGTTAACTATTTTGTATGTAGGAGAACACAGTTTCTGGTGACTGGATCACTTTTGTATTCTGGCTGGGTTATCTCAATTCTGCCATCAATCCATTCATATATGCTGTTAAATTTAAGGTATTATATTTAAGACAGACAAATAGACTGAAATTGGCCGACAAACTGAAATAAAAGATAGAAGTATAAATGGACGACGGAGAGAGAGACATACAAATAGACAGACAGAAAAACAGGGTAACAAATAGACATATGAGCACTTCTTACTTCTTTATACAAAAAAATCACGCATGAACGGAAAAAGCCTAAAAACTATCCTTAATTATAAAAAATACATTAAGAAATGATGGTGTGTTGAAAAAAAATATTTTTTCCAACAATTGAAAGAGATTTTTATATTTTTCTTATCGTCTATGGTGAAGCCATGGCTGCCAACACAAAAATGTTAAAACCGTATTTTTGTTCTCATTTCAACAATTTCCAGAGTTGACATGAGTTTCATACCTTAAACTTTTCCTTTAAACTTGCTTGAAAATCGAAAACCTTTAAATCAACACATTTATTAATGTGTAGGAGTACAGCTCTTCACAAGTCATTTATACCTGGAGGTCGTTTGTGGAAAAACCCCTGCCTAATATCAAATTTTTTTTTCATAAATGGAATAGTCTATACTTGGGTAAAATATGGTATCAATTCTAGATTGGAGACGTTATTCTAACTAGTTCTATAACTGAATAATCTTTTTCTAAAAATCTAGCTTCCTTTCTTTGAACTTCTTTGTACTTTTTTTTCTTGTCAAAATGATAAAATGATTTAACAAATAGCTGTTCCTAAACGAAGATCCAATGATTGTGATGAATATAAGCATCCATGATATGCTTCACAGCTCAATATGTATAAGGTATAGTAAATATTACAAATCTTAAATGGCAACCATGATTTTACATCAATTTCTTTTTAATCTTAAGGGCTTTGCTTAAATGGATATTGTCATCCTTTTAACTTTTAACAGTCGTGCCCCTTGCCGTACCTTAATTGGTCGGGGGGGGGGGGGGCGTTGAACGCCCCCCCTATTATCTCAGTTCCTATTAGTGTTAGAGGGGTAATTTTTGTTGTGCAAGTCCCCTGTTTGATAATGAATTTTCGACCTTTTATAAGTCAAAGTCAATTTTAGCTTCCTTCACCCTTTTATATAACAACCTTTATTTTTAGGTCCTTTTTTACTTAAAAATTTCAAACGGCTGTAATTTTCTTATTTTTGAAGCCAGAAGAACATTTTTTTCTAGAAAATGTTTTTCTTTATGTAAAATTTTATATTAGAAATATCAAAATATAAATTTCAGCGGTCGCAGCTGTATTTTGCAGCTGCCAGCAGCTGCAGTCGGCGGTCGGCGGAAACGGTGGCGGATCTTTATGAAATTTTAATACGTTAGACATGTAAGAAAAGCCTAAGTTTAAAATTTGACGTCTCTAAGTCAAAAATTGCGGCCACAGGAGTTTTTTTTAAAGATTTATGGAGACCTGGAGGATCAGAGCCTGCAGGATCATACCGTTCAACCAACGCCCCCCCCCCCCCCAACCGTTAAGGGTTAAATAAAAATTAACAATGTATTATTTTTTTAGTAGCAATGTCTGTCCGTCTTTTAGAGACAAAAAGGGGGAAACATCATTTTCTCAGCTCCTATAAAAGATAGAGGGCTGAAACTTCTCGTAAACATTCAATCAATATGGAGCATAATTAATTATAAAACATCCATAGCAGTCGGACTGCTGTTAAGCCGCTTATATTTTTCACAACTAATTTTCTCAATGTATTATTTCTTTTAGTAGCAAAGCTGCTCTAAAATTTGAAATGTCCATCTGTTAGTCCGTCTGTTAGAGACAAAACGGGGGTGGGGGGGGGGGGGTGAAATCGTGATTTTTCAGCTCCTGTAAAAGATAGAAGACTGAAAATTCTTGTAGCTATTCACATAAATATGGAGCATAATTAAGTAGAACACATCCGTAGCGGTCAGACTGCTCTTTCTTTTCTTTCTTGTGATAACAGATAATCAGCTCTATAACTCACTTTGTCCGTTTGTCTATTTCACAATAGATTTTGTGCTTCACTATTTATGGATGTTGTGAACCTTGTTTTTTCATTTAACAATATAGTGTCAAAATTCAGTATTTGTAAGTGGATTTGTAATTTAAAACATTTAGAATGACTTTTAGTCTTTATCAAACTTAAAAAAGGGAAAGGGGGTTGTACACTTTCACAGTAACAGTGCGCTCTGAGGCCCATATTCAAGATAGAGCTCTGAATTATAATACTATGGGTCAGTCTATAAATATTCTGCAAAACTTTTAATTTGGCGGTTTGGCGGCTGACCACTGGTGCAATTATTCAGCTAAACTTGTAAAATTGAACATGCAATCTTGTTTTTTGGGGGGGTTTGTTTTGGTTAATTATGAGAAAATATATCAACAGTAACAAAAAACTGTTGAGCTTCAAACTACCAGCCGCTGGCTGTGGCTATTAATAAATATTACAACAATTTTGCAGCTCAGCAGTTTTTCGTTACTGTTGATATATTTTCTCATAATTAACCAAAACACACCCTATGGTTTAAACAAAATTAATTTTAAAGTAGCTTCGCTACTGTAAAGTTGTTTTCATGCATAATGTATTTTTTTGTGTCCCATTTATGTAGGTTTAACAGGAAGGGATAGTTCATCTGCCAAAAGGTAATAAGGGAAGATTTAGCCAAACTCCCTGGATATCCTTTTCTATTTATATTACCTCATATATTTAAGACTATTTGTTAAAACATTTTATCATTTTGAAAAGAAAAAAAGTACAAAGAAGTGCAAAGAAAGAAAGCTAAATTTTTGGAAACAGATTAATCAGTTATAGAACTAGTTTGAATAACTTCTCCAATCTAGAATTGATACCATATTTTACCCGAGTATAGACTATTCCATTTATGAAAAAAAAATTTGATATTAGGCAGGGGTTTTTCCACAATCGACCTCCAGGTAAAAATGACTTGTGAAGAGCTGTACTCTTACACATTAATAAATGTGTTGATTTAAAGGTTTTCGATTTTCAAGCAAGTTTAAAGGAAGATATTAAGGTATTACTCATGTTTTAACTCTGAAAATTGTGCGTTTTAGAACAAAATTAGTATCTCCTCTTCAATGTGTTAAAATTGATGGCATTGCTAAAGTCAAAACGAAAAAAAAATAATTTTGTATTATTTAATGACTAAATGAATTTTTTTTTGAAAGACTATCAATTGTTTATGTATGTTGAACAATTTTGGATGGTTTTTAGGCATTAAAAAATATTTCGTGAGTTCTATAATATTCCAGTCAATTTTGTCTCATATAGAATATAGACCGATAGAAAATTGACAGAAAGACAGACATACAGCCAAACAAACAGACAGATAAACAGATAGAAGGATGGACTCACAGACAGACAAACCAGACAGATAGTTAGACAGAGAGACAAACAGACAGACAAACAGACAGAGAGATTAGAAATATATGGACAGACAGAAATACAGGTAGACTTTTAGACAAACAGACAGAAAGACAGACAAACAGATAGAGATCTACAATTGATGGACGGACAGACAGACAGACAGAAATGAGGCAGACTGTCTAACAGAAAGACAGATCGCTATACATAGAGGCAGGCGAAAAGACAGACAGACAGACAGACAAACAGACAGACAAACAGATAGACATTATATTCATAAAAAGGACGCGCACCAACTATTCTATTCCCCAACAAGGATAAAAATCAACACATCAGGCACCGAAATTTTTCGTTTATTGGCATAAACATCATCAGGGTCTAAAAAAATATTAAATTTTTTCACAAAAAAGTATAAGAAATGGTTATATACACAATAACATAACAAATCATTTTAGCAAAATGGTCAAAATTTAAAGAAACAAGGACAATTATATCAACAAAAAGCGTAGTAACAACAGGACTATGTAAATTTAAAATATGTAATAAAAAATTCCATAAAATAAAACAACTTACATGGTTATTTATATACATTTTTTCACATAAAATTTAGCAGTATCTTCGTGCATTGTCAAGAATAGAATGAGTTTTTTTGGGGGGAAATTAGTTTGATAACAATACAGGCGGTCAAAATGGTCAAAATTTGGGTGGTTGTTGAAAATCATCTGTTTAAAGGGTTAAATAACTATTACAAAAATGTTATATATAATAAAGACAAAAAAAGGAGGTACAAGAAAAAAAATTTTAGGTTGCAACTGGCAATTAATAATTTCTGTTTAATCCAAAGATTACAGTATTTTTTTCCAAAATCCAATATTTTTCACGAACATCTAATAAAGTTTTATCTTTTTTATTTAATTTTTCAAAAGGTGTAAAAATCATATCTGAATGAGAGTGGTTTCTACTGTTAAAATGCTTTGGTACAGGTTTCTCATTCTTTTTATTTATGATATCCCATGAGTGGCTGTTAAAGCGTCTACACACAGGTGTCGTAGTTTGGCCTACATATTGCATATCACATTTTTTACATTGAATTGAATAAATAATATAACTATCAGAGCATTTAATTTTAGATTTTATAGGATATTTCTTTTTTGAATGACTAGCAACATGTTCTGTTATGTTTTGACTATGGTTACACAAATCACAACCAATATCTCGTTTACTACATTTAAAGAAACCATTTCTATTTCTCATTTCATACCTATGGATGGGATACAATTTAGCACGGATCAAGTGATCGCCTAAATTGCGTGCTCTTTTGTACCCAACCATAGGCATTTTCGGAAAAGATATTTTAAAACTGGGATCCTTATTTGCAATAACATAGTGCTTTTTTATACTATCATTTACATTTATAATTCTTGGGTCATAAGTTAAAGAAAACATTACTCTATTATTTTGTTTTGGATGAATTACTTTTTCTAAAGTTTTACTGCGTGGAATATTTTTGAGTTTGTCAAAGGCATTTACAATAATTTTGGCATTGTAACCACGGCTTAATAAATTTATTTTGAGTTCATTTAATCTTAACAGAAAATTTTCATTTGAAGTACAAATTCTTTTTAATCTGTATGCTAAAGAGTAAGGTATATTGCGACAAATAAAACTGGGGTGACAACTTTGAGGCATTAAATAAGTTATTCTGTCTGTATCTTTTGTAAATAAATCACATTCAAATTTACAAAGATCATTAATCCAAATTGTACAATCAAGAAAATCAATTGACCTAGGTCTTACATTTCCAATTGGTAATCTATTAACATCAAGGTTGCCATTTTTCCATTTGGTTTTAACGATAACATCATTTAATCTATATTCACATGTAAATTTAATAGTAGGATGATAAGAACTAATAAAAGTCAAAAATTTTAACAAATCATTTTCATTTCCAACAAATAGACATATAATATCATCAATTTAACGTTTCCAAAAGGCCGGAAGCGTTCCTTTAAACTTTTTAAGCATTTCGGTTTCTAGTTTATTCATAAAAATATTTGCATAAGTTGGGGCTACTTTTGTACCTATACTGGTACCCCACTCTTGAAGGTAAAATTTTTCATTAAAAATGAAGCTGTTAAATTGTAACACATATTGCAAAAGTGTTATTATAAAATTTATACACATACTTGATTGGCCATATTTAGGTTCATGCATGGCTTCTCTAAAAGCATCTATTCCCTCATCTTGAGGGATGTTAGGATAGAGTCCTACTACATCAATTGAGACTAAAATTGCATTGCTTGGAATATCTGGGCCTTTATTTGCTTCCTCCAGAAACCTTAAAAGATCAGGTGTGTCTTGAATAAAAGAATCAGTTTGCTCTGGAATATGTTTAGAATAATGATTTACAAAGTGGGAAATATTCTCTGTATTGGATGCACACCCACTAATAACTAGGCGTGTTGGGGGTAGTTTTTCTCCATCAGCAACAGGTTTATGTGCTTTAGGCATCGCGTACGCGCGTGCCTCAGATGGTTGGTCCGGCAAAAGTTGCGCGGCTAACTCATTGTTTATCAATCCCCTATTTTCTGCTTGTTCAACAGTTTCTTTAATTTTACAATAATGTACTTTAACCATGCTTGGATCAATGCGTCGATAGACTGGTAGGCAGGTACCATCTTGAGTGGTAATTTTAGAATTTAAATGTTCCGTTTCTACTTTATTTATGTAATCATTGCGATCCATAATGGCCAATGCCCCTCCCTTATCCGCCTTTTGAATCACGATATTACCCTCTTTTTGCTCAGCAACTAGAGATTGGAGGGCTTGTTTTTCACTTTCTTTTAAGTTAGAATAGACTTTTTTACTTTTTAGAATAGATAAATCACTTTCTACTCCATATAAAAAATTTCCAAGGGGCGCAGAGGGGACATTAGAAGGCAAACCGAATTTTTTAACATTGAATATTTTCTCAGGACATGCTGTTGAATCTAAATCTGCATTTTTCTCCCTCCATCTCATACTACGCGAAAACCGTTTAAAATCATAAGACAATTGAGTTAAATTCACTTTATCTGGCAATGGAACAAATGACGTATGTTTGTTCATTAAATTAATTTGATCATTGGTTAAAATATTAGAGCTGTAATTAATCACAAGATTTTGCACTGGTTTGCGGCTTAGCTGTTTAAGTTTACGTCTATATTTGTTACGTTTAATAAACCTGCGTGACTTTCTACTCGGCTCTGTTCTCTGGGCATCTCTCTCTCTCACTGTGTTGGCTCTCACTGGCTTATTAATTTGTAACCTCAACAACTTATTTTTATATTTATGTGTTTCACTCTGAATATATTTGTTTAATCTTATATCAAATTCTTTGGTAATAGTTTGAATTTCCGAATTTATTAAATGTAACAATAAGTCATTTTTTAATCTTAAGAAAGTTTGAAATAATTCTGGCTCTTTACTTTGCAATTCTTTGATGCATATTTTAAGATTTTCAATTTGCAGATTTTTCAATTGATTATTGAATTTGTTACGGCTACTTTCAGAAAAATTTGGGTTAATATCATATTTTATGATAAAGGTTTTTGGTACAACTTTTTTACAAATGCAATCTTTTAAAAACGTGATTAGACATTTATTTCTGGCAAAAGATTTTAACTGATCGGTAGTTTTGTGAAACTTTTTCTTTAAGTTGTTGTCTGAATATGACCAAAATTGTTCAAAATCCTTGTTTATGTTGTTGGTATGATGGGAGGGGGGTTGCTGTGGCTGAGACCTGGTGGTCTGCGAAGGTTGGTCACCTGGGGGATTAGGTTGGGTGGCTGGCATTGTAAAGGCGACACTAAAGCTACAGCAGTCAGGGAGCTTGGAATAGGATCACAGCGGTGATTCACAGGAACGCGACAGGTTCAAAGCAGTATATTCATAAAAAGGACGCGCACCAACTATTCTATTCCCCAACAAGGATAAAAATCAACACATCAGGCACCGAAATTTTTCGTTTATTGGCATAAACATCATCAGGGTCTAAAAAAATATCAAATTTTTTCACAAAAAAGTATAAGAAATGGTTATATACACAATAACATAACAAATCATTTTAGCAAAATGGTCAAACAGATAGACAAACAGATAGACAAACAGATAGACAAACAGACAGACAAACAGACAGACAAATAGACAGACAAACAGACAGACAAACAGACAGACAAACAGACAGACAAACAGACAGACAAACAGACAGACAAATAGACAGACATACAGACAGACAGACATTCTTGAATAAATGTATCTATTTTTAGGAGTTCCGACCCGCATTTTTGGACACCCTCACATGTTTGGGAAGAGCATTCAAATCTTCAAGAATTTCTTAAATTGGAACACCCTAATCAATTCAAGAATTTCTTAAATTGGAACACCCTAATGATTAATCAATTCATAATTTTGAAATAACTTTTTATTCTCAATATATTTTATGCCTTTTCGATCGAGAAAACGACTTGTAATTTTAATTTTTCCAGCTTAATGTGTCTATTAAAAGAATGACAATGCAAATGACCAATGATAGGCCAGTATACAATTTAATTGACCATTAGTAAAATGCATATGGGCCTATCATTGGTCATTTGTATAGTATGAAGATATTTTATTGGCATTATAAGCTGGTTAAAAAAACTGTTTGTAAGCCAACACATGTCCAAAAGTGTTTAAACTTAAAAATTTATTGTCCAATGGCACCTCCCTCCCTTTTATTTATGAATTTGATGTGATTTTCATTTTTTTGAGTAAAAATTTAAAATGAAAAATAATAGTTATTATAAACAGCTTTCCGCGGATATAAAATGTACATTTTTATATTCGTAGAAAACTGGATTTAATAAGAGGATAGAAATTATTTTTCAGTATGGCTGAGAACCGATTCTAATTCACCGGATATTAACCCTTAACGGTCGGGGGGGGGGGGGATGAGGGGCGTTCAACGCCCCCACTCCGGTTTTTTCTATCTCATTTTCTGTGTGTGGAAGTTAAAGAGCCCAAACTGCGTGACTTTTTAAGTATGGGTATTACACATGACTGAGAGTTGGAATTTTTTGAATATCTCCATCCTGGGGAACAGAGGATGCCAGCAAACCTGGCAGGTTCATCCAGGTAAAGAGCAAAAATATTTTTTTTGACTTAAACAAAGCATTTTATCTTACCAAAATACTAAAATATCCTCTAGTAGTGCATCCTCATATTAAATACAGGTGTTCAAGTCAATTTTAGGTTCCAGGTATGATCCTGCAGGTCCTGATCCTCCAGGTCTCCAGAAATCTTTAAAAGGCTACTGTTGCCGCAATTTTTGACTTTGAGACTTCAAATTTTAAACTTAAGCTTTTCTTACATATCTACATAACGTATTAAAATTTCATAAAGATCCGCTGCCGTTTTCCCGCCGACCGCTGCGTGAGGCGGCTGGCAGCTGCCAAGTACAGCTGCGGCCGCTGAAATTCATATTTTGATATGAAAGGACCTATAAGCAAAGGTTGTTAAATAAAAGGGTGAAGGAAGCGAAAATTGACTTTGACTTACCTGAGGTCGGAAAGTCATTATCATACAGGGGACTTGCACAAAATTTTTTAGCCCTCTAGCTCTAATAGGAACTGAGATGATAGGGTTGAGGGCGTTCAACTCCCATCCCCCCCCCCCCCCGACCGATTAAGGTGCGGCAAGGGGCCCGACTGTTAAGGGTTAATCGGTTCAAAGCGATACGGGAAAAATTTAAATTATTGCATTGTATAAGGGGATTGTACAGCCCTCCATTTCTAATATTGTATAATATACTATAAGAAATGGAAAAAAATGACGCAAAACTTATAAGATTTCATGATTTTTCAAAATCATTAGGTATTTTTATTTCAGTTTATTTTTAAACAAATTGCGATGCGAAAAACAAATTTTTGAAGAAAATTTATTTAATAAAAACATTTTTTAATTGTTCAATGCTTATTTGGCAACATTTTACAATTGTATATTACAAATAAATATATTATATATTGTTATCATTTTAAATAACAAAATAGTTTTTATACTTGTTTTTTTTTAATAGCGATGCTTTTCTATTATTATGGTCAGTCAGTCCGTCCGTAACGGATAGCTTTTTTTGTTAATTTAAGCATGTTAGAATTGTCCTATCGATTTTAATTTTGTTTCTTTACTTTTTTTTAACAACAATTTTTTATGTGATAACATCATCCGATTGATCTGATTTTTGGATTACTGATTCCAATTACATTAAGGTACAATATTATGAGCGAAGCATCTATATAATCAAGTCCTAAAAATGTCAGTATGTCCTTAAACAGAATTCTGTATTTAAGAAGTTTTTCAACATACTTACGTATATTCTTATTTTGTATATTCAGTTCTGACTCTCTACAAGGGTTAATGTCGTCTGTCATACCGTTTCAGAGCTTCGCTTTTGTGGATGTTGTCATCCTTGTTTTTAATAGCAAATAGCTTCTATAATTATTGTCAGTTTGTCCGTACGTCCGTACGTCCGATAGCCTTGAGTATTACACCTAAATCGTGGGGGGGGGGGGGGTTGTATTCGAAACATTATGGCAGGTGGGTATAAATTCGTGGTTAGGGGGGTGAAAAATCCCTAAAACCAAATCTAGGGTAGTTTAATTTTATGGTGACGGGTTGTTAGCCTTGAAGTGTTTTGATTGTTAGCCCAAATGAGAAAAATGCTACCTCCCAACCCCCCCTCAAAAAAAAAATCCCCCCAAAATTATTTTTGTCCATTTTTGTAAATATTGACAGTTTCGTTGTTGTAAAAGATGTATAAATACTAATTAAATACTACGCAGAATATAACACAGAACAAAAATAGAGGGGTTCGACTTCTCATCGCGTCTTTGGGCGAATTCCCTAGAGGCTGGGGACGAAGTAAAAGGATACCATATCGGTCCTGTTACTTTTATAAAAGGATTATTAGATTGTAGAATTAGATAACACTTAATATCGTCTTAATCTATAATACAAAGTAGAACGATGTCTGTCTGTCTGTCCGTCTGTCTGTCCGTCTGAAGCTTAAGATCTCAGTAACCACTGAACCGATTGGGCTCTACTCTTCAGGGAATATACCTACTGGTCCTGTGATGGTTTTAAGCTATTTTCTTGGGGGGTGGGACACCCCCAACCCCCCCAAAAAATGAAAAATAACCCCCCCCCCAAAAAAAAAAAAATTTTTACTTTTTCTTTTTCAATCTAAAATACTAAAAATTAGGTTGATCAAACCTCTTGGGGCAAAGCCCCTAGAGGCTAGGGGCGAAGCCGCTAGTATAATAAATTCTTATAATAAATTATAAGAATGTTTGTTGGTTTGTTTGTCTGTTTGTCCGTACCGAAGAATCTCGCTAACCGCTGAACCGATGTGGTGCTCCCCTACAGTATAGCTTCTCATAGGTCCTGGGAAGGTTTATAGCTATTTTAGGGGAGGTCACCACCAACTTTCGAAGTGAAAACGCCAAAAAAATATATTTATAGTAAGCTAAAAAGAATATTTATGGTAAACAGCTGATTTTAACATAGATTGAAAAGAAACAATTTTACGTGTCTGACAATTTTCTGACCATTTAAGTATATGTAATAAGCTATAAAAATTGGAAAGAATTTTAATGAATATAATAGATTTGAAATCTGCATAAAATTTTAAGGAATTTTTATAAAATTCGTTTTTTGTATAATTCTTTATCTATAAGTGCAAATACAAATTAAGTTAAATAATTTTGACATCTGTGATTGGTGGATTGAAAACTATCTGCGACCTGATTGGAGAAGCTTAAGTGACGTACATCATTTAACCAATTAGAGCGCAGGTAGTTTCCAATCCACCTATTCTATTGGTCAAAATTTATTAACTTAAATTGGATTTGCGCTTTCAAATAATGAATTATATAAAAAACGAATTTTATAAAAAATCCTTAAAATTTTATGCAGATTTCAAATCTATTATATTTATTAAAATTCTTTCCAATTTTTATAGCTTAATATGTAATCCATAATACAAAGTAGAACGATGACTGTCTGCCTGTCTGAAGCTTAAGGTATCAGTAACCGCTGAACCGATTGGGTTCTACTCTCTTTAGGGAATGTAGTAACTGATTCTGTGGTGGTTTTAAGCTATTTTCTTGGGGGTTGCTTGCTACATCTCCGAAAAGAAGAAAAAATGACTCCATTAATTTTTTTGATAATCTCTCTCTCTCTCTTTCTATCTATCTCTCGCTAAATCTCTCTCTCTCTCTCTTTCTTTTTTTCTCTCTCTCTCCCTCTCTCTAATTTAATTTGTTTTTCGTTTTTTATGCTGTTATTGTAATTAATATAAGGAGCAATATTTCTTTTAATTTTGATTGGTGGAGAATTTTGTACATTATTATTTTTAATACTGACCCAGCCCTAAGCGGCCTCAGACACACAAAAATACATAAATACACACACACACACACGCATATACACACACACACACATACACACACACAAAAATACATAAATACACACACACACACACACATACACAGAATAGTAAATGCAGATTTTGAGCGATTAGAATCATTTAATGATTGATTTTTAAAAACCTGATTGGGTTGTACAAACTAGCAGTGTCCTAAATTTTCAACCAATATTAATACAAGGGTAAGTTTTGATCATCATCATTCGGGATGCACATGAATTTGTCGTCCTTTGTCTTATCCCTTTATGACTTTACTAGCGGCATCGCCCCAAGCCTCTTGGGGCTGTGCCCCAAGAGGTAATTAACAAAAAGAATTGGAGAAGCAACATAATAAAAACAAACAAACATATTTTGGTGCTGCAAACCATAATTTTATGGGTTATCCATAAAGCTTTCTTTTAAATCTTTTAATAAATTTTTTTGGAGGGGGGTGGTCAGGGGTGTCCCACCCCCCAAGAAAATAGATTAAAACCACCACAGGATCACTAACTACATTCCCTGAAGAGTAGAGCCTATTCGGTTCAGCGGTTACCGAGATCTTAAGCCTTCAGACGGACAGACAGACATCGTTCTACTTTGTATTATAGATTAGATCTTTTCATGAAAATACACTTTTTCGAATTTTAGTCTTCTGCTAACCTAAAAAGTTACTTTAGGAGCCTATAAATACATGTACAAAATTTCAGCTCTCTATCTCTACTGGCGACCTAGCGCCAGGCATGTAAAAAATCAACAGATAACGGTAGCACGGCGGTTTTAACAATATCTCAGCAATGTGCAGGTTTTAAGCTCTTCTGCATATTTCAATTTAAACACATAAGAACAAAGGTATATTATCCCAAAAATCTTTTGTCAAAGTCTACTCTACACCTAGCGCCAGTCAGTTTTCTAAAATCATGCATTTTATACCTGTGAAAATAGAAATCGCCAGCGCTAGGTGTAGAGTAGACTTTGACAAAAGATTTTTTGGATATTATATCTTTGGCCTTATGTGTTTAAATTGAAATATGCAGAACACCTAAATTCATCTTCCAAGCTATTCTCTAAGCATTTTATTTTTTTTATGAAATAACGGGATTTCAAAACTGCCCTTTGAAAAGGCCTAAAAAATATCTTTTTTTGTCACTTTTTTCACTGCTTATAGTTACAACTTATTAAGATATTATGCTCAGTTAAAAAAAATCAGCGCCTCCAGCACCAAAACCGGAAAAAACTGGCAGTTAAACTTCTGTGCCCCTACTTGCCCCCCTCTTCGGCAAAGAGTAGTTATCTCAAGAAGTAAAAGAGATATCAAACAGAAAGAAAACTTTTTAAATAAAACTGAACTAAGTAACCATTACAGATTTCATTTTGGGACTTTCCTTCTAGGGGCTTGTGGAGCAAAAGACCTCCCAAAACACTAAGATTATGAGTTCTGAGCTTATTTTTAAAGATATCAACCTGATTTTTTTTTTGAAAACTTTGTTAACATAATGGAACTCAGTATAATTTACAGATTTCATTTTGGGACTTTCCTTCTAGGGGCTTGTTTGGCAAAAGACCCCCAAAAACTAAAAATATGAGTTCTGGATCTATTTTTAAAGATATCAAACTAATTTTTTTCGAGAAAACTTTTTTCACATAACCAAACTCAGCAACCTATACAGATTTCATTTTGGGACGTTCCTTCCAGGAGCTATTTGAGCAAAAGACCCCCCAAAACACAAAAAATATGAGTTCTGAGCTTATTTTTAAAGATATCAACCTGATTTTTTAAAAGAAAACTTTTTAAATAAAACTGAACTCCTTAATGTTTACACATTTTATTTTGGGATTTTGCTTTGATTGGCTTGTGGAGCAAAAGACCCACAAAAACACAAAAATATGAGTTCTGAGCTGATATATAAAGATATCAACCTGACTTTTTTAAAGAAAACTTTTTTAACATAACCAAACTCAGTAATGTTTACAGATTTCATTTTAGGACTTTCCTTCTAGGGGCTAGTTGGGCAAAATACCCCCAAAACTAAAAAAATGAGTTCTGAGCTTATTTTTAAAGATATCAACCTGATTTTTTTGTTGAAAACTTTGTTAACATAACCTACCTCAGTAACATTTACAGATTTAATTTTGGGACTTTCCTTCTAGGGGCTTGTGGAGCAAAAGACCCCCCCAACACTTTTATTCCTTACGGTGGCATGTGGGACAAAAGACCACCAAAATAATAAAAATATGAGTTCTGAGCTTATTTTTAGAGATATTGAGCTGATTTTGTTATGAAATCTTTTTGAACATAACTGTACTAAGTACCCATTACATATTTTATTTTGGGACTTTCCTTCTAGGGGCTTGTAGAGCAAAAGACCCTCCAAAACACTAAAATATGTGTTGTTTTTTGCTCCACAATAATCTGTTCGGTTATGTTAAAAAAGTTTTCTTAAAAAAAATCAGGTTGATATTTTTAAATATAAGCTCAGAACTCATATTTTTTGTGTCTTGGGGGTCTTTTGCTCCACAAGCCCCTCAAAGGAAAGTCCAAAATGAAATGTGTAATGGTTACTTAGTTTAGTTTTATTTTAAAAGTTTCTTTAAAATAAATCAGGAATAAAAGTGTTGGGGTGGGGTTTTGCTCCACAAGCCCCTAGAAGGAAAGTTTAAAAATTAAATCTGTAATGGTTACTGAGTTCAGTTTTGTCCCAAAAAATATTTGAATTTGAATTTGAGTTATGTTAACAAAGTTTTCAACAAAAAAAATCAGGTTGAAATCTTTAAAAATAAGCTCAGAACTCATATTTTTAGTTTTGGGGGTCTTTTGCCCAACTAGCCCCTAGAAGGAAAGTCCCAAAATGAAATCTGCATAGGTTGCTGAGTTTGGTTATGTAAAAAAAAAATTTTCTCAAAAAAATTAGGTTGATATCTTTAGAATTAAGCTCATATTTTTTGTGTTTTGGGGGGTCTTTTGCTCCACTAGCTCCTGGAAGGAAAGTCCCAAAATGAAATTTGTAATGGTTACTTAGTTTAGTTTTATTTTAAAAGTTTCTTTAAAATAAATCAGGAATAAAAGTTTTCTTTAAAAAAATCAGGTTGATATTTTTAAATATAAGCTCAGAACTCATATTTTTTGTGTCTTGGGGGTCTTTTGCTCCACAAGCCCCTCAAAGGAAAGTCCAAAATGAAATGTGTAATGGTTACTTAGTTTAGTTTTATTTTAAAAGTTTCTTTAAAATAAATCAGGAATAAAAGTGTTGGGGTGGGGTTTTGCTCCACAAGCCCCTAGAAGGAAAGTTTAAAAATTAAATCTGTAATGGTTACTGAGTTCAGTTTTGTCCCAAAAAATATTTGAATTTGAATTTGAGTTATGTTAACAAAGTTTTCAACAAAAAAAATCAAGTTGAAATCTTTAAAAATAAGCTCAGAACTCATATTTTTAGTTTTGGGGGTCTTTTGCCCAACTAGCCCCTAGAAGGAAAGTCCCAAAATGAAATCTGTATAGGTTGCTGAGTTTGGTTATGTAAAAAAAAAATTTTTCTCAAAAAAATTAGGTTGATATCTTTAGAATTAAGCTCATATTTTTTGTGTTTTGGGGGGTCTTTTGCTCCACTAGCTCCTGGAAGGAATGTCCCAAAATGAAATTTGTATAGGTTGCTGAGTTTGGTTATGTGAAAAAAGTTATCTCCAAAAAAAATTAGGTTGATATCTTAAAAAATAAGCTCAGAACTCATATTCTTAGTGTTTTGGGGAGTCTTTTGTTCCACAAGCCCCTAGAAGGAAAGTCCCAAAATTAAATCTGTAATGGTTACTTATTTCAGTTTTATTTAAAAAGTTTTCTTTCTGTGTGTTGATATCTCTTTTACTTCTTGAGATAACTACTGTTAGCCGAAGAGGGGGGCAAGTAGGGGTACAGAAGTTTAACTGCCAGTTTTTGCCAGTTTTGGTGCTGAAGGCGCCGATTTTTTTTAACTGAGCATAATATCTTTTGCTCCACAAGCCCCTCAAAGGAAAGTCCAGAATGAAATGTGTAATGGTTCCTTAATTTAGTTTTATTTTAAAAGTTTCCTTAAAATAAATCAGGAAGCTCCGAACTCATATTTTTTATGTTTTGGGGGGTCTTTAGCTCTACTAGCTCCTAGAAGGAAAGTCCCAAAATGAAATCTGTAAAGGTTACTGAGTTCGGTTACGTGAAAAAAATTTTCTACAAAAAAATTAGGTTGGTATTTTTAAAGATAATTCTAGAACTCATATTTTTTATTTTTTTGGGATCTTTTGCCCAACTAGTCCCTAGAAGGAAAGTCCTAAAATGAAATCTGTAAACATTACTGAGTTCAGTTTTATTTAAAAAGGTTTCTTTTAAAAAAATCAGGTTGATTTCTTTAAATATCATCTCAGAACTCATATTTTTTTGTGTTTTTGGGGGTCTTTTGCTCCACAAGCCCCTAAAAGCAAAGTCCCAAAATGAAATGTTTAAACATTACTGAGTTCAGTTATATTTTAAAAGTTTTCTTTAAAAAAATCAGGTTGATATCTTTAAAGATAAGCTCAGAACTCATTTTTTTTTGTGTTTTGGGGGATCTTTTGCTCCACTAGCACCTGGAAGGAAAGCCCCAAAATGAAATGGTTATGTTAAAAAAGTTTTCTTTAAAAAAATAAGGTTGATATCTTTAAATATCAGCTCAGAACTCATATTTTTTTGTGTTTTTGGGGGTCTTTTGCTTCACAAGCCCCTCAAAGCAAGTCCCAAAATGAAATGTGTAAACATTATTGAGTTCAGTTTTATTTAAAAAGTTTTCTTTAAAAAAATCAGGTTGATATCTTTAAAGATAAGCTTAGAACTCATATTTTATTGTGTTTTGGGGGGTCTTTTGTTCCACTAGCACCTGGAAGGAAAGCCCCAAAACTGAAATCTGTATAGGTTGCTGAGTTTGGTTATGTAAAAAAAAGTTTTCTCAAAAAAAGTTAGGTTGATATCTTTAAAAATAAGTCCAGAACTCATATTTTTTAGTTTTTGGGGGTCTTTTGCCAAACAAGCCGCTAGAAGGAAAGTCCCAAAATGAAATCTGTACTTGTTACTGAGTTCCATTATGTTAACAAAGTTTTCAAAAAAAATCTGGTTGATATCTTTAAAAATAAGCTCAGAACTCATATTTTTAGTGTTATGGGGGGTCTTTTTGCTCCACAGGCCCCTAAAAGGAAAGTCCCAAAATGAAATCTGTTATGGTTACTTAGTTCAGTTTTATTTAAAAAGTTTTCTTTCTGTGTGATATCTCTTTTACTTCTTGAGATAACTACTGTTGGCCGAAGAGGGGGGCAAGTAGGGGCACAGAAGTTTAACTGCCAGTTTTTTCCGGTTTTGGTGCTGGAGGCGCTGATTTTTTTAAATTGAGCATAATATCTTAATAAGTTGTAACTATAAGCAGTGAAAAAAGTGACAAAAAAAGATATTTTTAGGCCTTTTCAAAGGGCAGTTTTGAAATCCCGTTATTTCATAAAAAAAAATAAAATGTTAGAGAATGGCTTGGAAGATGAATTTAGGTGTTCTGCATATTTCAATTTAAACACATAAGGCCAAAGATATAATATCCAAAAAATCTTTTGTCAAAGTCTACTCTATACCTAGCGCTGGCGATTTCTATTTTTCACAGGTATAAAATGCATGATTTTAGAAAACTGACTGGCGCTAGGTGTAGAGTAGACTTTGACAAAAGATTTTTGGGATAATATAACTTTGTTCTTATGGGTTTAAATTGAAATATGCAGAAGAGCTTAAAACCTGCACATTGCTGAGATATTGTTAAAACCGCCGTGCTACCGTTATCTGTTGATTTTTTACATGCCTGGCGCTAGGTCGCCAGTAGAGATAGAGAGCTGAAATTTTGTACATGTATTTATAGGCTCCTAAAGTAACTTTTTAGGTTAGCAGAAGACTAAAATTCGAAAAAGTGTATTTTCATGAAAAGATCTATTATAGATGCTTATTCTATTAAATAAAACTAGCGGCTTCGCCCCTGGCCTCTAGGGGCTGTGTCTCAAGAGGTTTAATCAACCTATTTTAAATTTAAAAAGAAAAGAAAATTGTGGTGGGGGGGATTTATTTGAATTTTGATTTTTAAAAACAAAAAAAAAATTTTAAAGGGTGGGGGTATTTTTCATTTTTTTGGGGGGGGTGTGTGTTACCCCCCCCCCCCCCCCCCCAAGAAAATAGCTTAAAACCATCACAGGACCAGTAGGTATATTCCCTGAAGAGTAGAGCCCAATCGGTTCAGTGGTTACTAAGATCTTAAGCTTCAGACAGACAGACAGACAGACGGACAGACAGAAAGACAAACAGACAGATCGTACTACTTTGTATTATAGATAGTACTTTTAAAGGGTTTCTCTATATTATATCTAGGATGTAATGGTTTAATGCTATTTTTCAAAACTCTTCCTTTCCATTTTGATGCCTTTTCATGATATTTAATATTAGAGTAAAACACTAGAGAGGGAAAGGGTTAAATAACTTTATCTCCCCATCGCACTGTCCTTGTGCCGACTCTCAATTGGGTCATCAACCAATCAACCAATGATTTAGTGTGTATTAACACAGCCAAGTAGCAGGAAATGATTTGGTAGCAGACGAATACGGTCATTGAAAAATGAAGGGAGGTAGTTATATGTACATACATCTATACTATAGATCTGCTATTCAATGTTCTTTTAATTTTAGTATTATAATGATAGAAAGATTCATATAGAATTGCTACGCTTTCCATGTATTGTACAAAATCATATGAGGAGTCCCCATGCAAAGTTTGAAATGCATAGGATGATTCCTACAACTCGCACATCCGTCTATTTTATTGGATTTTAAGTTAAGAAACATCAAGCCTTTGATTGTACGACCTTTGTAAAGAAGTCCTAACTGTGTATTTTATTTAGTTGCGCCTGTTTAAAGGCCAAGGAATTTCCTCTACTTTCCCATAGATAAGAGTTAAGACTCTAGGGGGCTAGGTGTCGCTTCGGGTACTAGACCTATATCTCCACGCACCTTGGAACATACTTGCAATTGCAATGATTGCGGTGTAAAGCGTCCATTCACCCATCAGACAACCAACTCTCTGAGATGCACGACCTTTGTCTGAGAAGTCCCAACTGTGCACGGTAGCGAGTTGCGCCTGTTTTGGGCCAAGGCATTCCCCCCACTCTAACTATTTACGTCGCGCATCTGACATAGTAGCAGTGGGAACAATTTTTAACGTCTTTAGTTATGACGCGGTGTCGGACCGAGATTCGAACCTATCACCTTCCCGACGACGATAACTTACCCAGTAAGGGCGGGATTCTTCTTTAATTTTAAAGTGATCATTTAGAGAATCCAGAGCACCATCCGCTTGTAATGGGATGCGATACTCTAACACCCAAGGATATTAAGAAATATCCAACAGACTACCAACCTTTTGATTGTACAACATTGAGCTGTTTATTAAACTTACCCCAAAGTTTTTTTTTCGTTGTCTTATTAACAACTTTTAGGACTTTAATCTAATTTTTATTGGTTGGTTCTTTCAGTTGGGTGTCCAAACATTTCAACCACTATTTGGGATCAACAGATGGGGGTTAGTTTTTGGGATGTATATTAATTTAACAGCCATTGTCTTATCCCTTCAGATCCATGGATTGAAACCCATTACAACTAGCGGACACAAAATAATTAAAAGCGAAGCTTTTCTATAATTAGGGTCGGTCCGTACGTCGCGGCATTGGTCAGGGATTAGGGGATTAGACAATAGCCGATAAATTAATGTACATTCTTATTGATGTCACATAAAATTAGCCCTTTGGTACATCAAAATTAGTGGTTGAAACGTTTGAACACTCAACTTGAAAAAAACAACTAATCAAAATTCAGTAAAAGTCCTCAAAGTTGTTGAGCCAACGAATAAGAAAAGGTTATTGTAAAACTTTGGGGACCAGTGTAATAAACCAACCCTTTCTCTCTCTGGTAATTGGAAACGTGTCAAGGAGGAGTCGTGTCGTGTTTAACCAAATAATAAAGACTCAAATATAAGTCCCCAAAGTTTTTAAGCCAAAGAAGAAGAAAAAATACCCCCAAATAATTAAAATATTTTGTTTAAAAGTTTGAAAGTTCAATAAAAATACCCAAGGTTTCAGCTAAGAAATAAAATGATTTACATAAGTGGTTATGATACTTTGGGAACCAGTGAAATTTATAATGCAATGTGCCCTCCCTCCTTCCAGAAAGAGAGAGAGAGGACAATGGGCTGTTTATTACACTAGTCCCCAATGTAATAACGTTGTCTTATTCGTTAACTTAACATCTTTGGGGACGTAAGTAAATTTTGATTGGTTAATTGTTAATTTTAATCTACAGAAGGGGTAATTTTGCGAATCATCATTGGGGATATATGTACAGCAATGTATCGGCCATTGTCTTATCCCTTAAGATCCCTGTATTATACCATATTCTAAAAGTTTGGTAATGAATGTTCTTTGGATTTGGTAACTTAGAGATTTTGCGGCCTCTAAACACACACACACACACACAGACACACATACACAGACACACACACACATACACACACACTATAACTTCAGGCCCAGCCATCACACACACACACACAACCACACACACACACACAGACACACACACACACACACCGAAGGAAAGTAGGATAAAAGAAAGCCTCTAAATTACCCCCAGACAGCTGCGAGGGAGGGGTGGGGGGGGGGGGGAGGGGCGAAATAACCTCTTTGGCTGTTTGTGGAAATAGGGAAGGGGGGAGGGGGAGGTAAAATAGGGTAAATTAGGGGGAGGACAAAACGGGAATTTTCACGCTGTGCTAGAAAGCAAAATATATTGAAAGTATTTTTTTTTCTCGTATTCATTCGAATCCGGTGGATTAGAACCGGTTCTCATCAATACGAAAAAACTATGTCTAGCATCGTATTATATCCAGTTTTCTACGAATATAAAAATGTACAATCATAAGATTAAAACCCCGAGGTGCCGAAGGCAAGGTCTTAAAAACTGGTTTTAGTCTTATAATTGTACAATTTTATATCCGCGGAAAGCTGTTTATAATACGATACGAGAAATAACTATTCTGTCTTATTTTATGTATCTTAATTTGAACTGATGATCTATTTAACTTAGTAAAAAATTTATTCCATATATAAAATGATAAAAAAATAAACTTCTGTATATAACATGCATTTTTTAGTGTAGTTTTCATAGAAATGGCTTTTAATACAATTAAGATTGTTCCTTAGGTCGAAAGGAATTGCTTAAAAGTTAAAAATAGTTATTTCCTGCATTGTATTATAAACAGCTTTCCGCTAATTTAAAAATGTACAATCATAAGATTAAAACCAGTTTTTTTAGCCCCGAAATGTCGAAAGTTCTCAGCTATACTTAAAAATGATTTTAATCTTATAATTGTACATTTTTATATCCGCGTAAAGCTGTTTATAATACGATGCGATAAATAACTATTATCCTTTATCTCAAGGATCTAAAGTGATAAGACAATGGCTGGATGTACAACACCAATTATGATACACAAAATTTCCTCTTTCTTACAATTATCAGTTGAAACGTTTGGACACTTAACTTAATGAGTCAACCAATCAAAATTCATTAGTTGTAAGCCAACAAATAAGAAAATGTCATTAAAAACATTGTGGACTAGTGTAATAAACAGACCGCTGTTCTTTTCTGTTAACCCTGAACTTATTTAGTTTTGAACGCAGTGTGATTTGAGAAAGGATGAGGGGGGAGGGAGAGGGGGGGGTTCTTGTGGAAGGCGATAATTGGGGGTGAGGAGGGAGATTGTAAAGGGGGGGGGGTTCTTATGGGAGTGGAAAACCTCCCTTCTTGTGCAGTTTTAGTCTAAATTAAAGTTAAATCTAGAAAATTTATTAATTTTCTTTTCAGTGATAATTATTTAGATATTGTGAAAATTTTAGGGCAGTTTTGTAATCAAAAAAAGCACAGTAATAACATTATAAAATATTTTATGTTAAAAAGAACAGTTTTGTAGAATACAAATTTTTAAAGGGTAAAAATTAGTTAAAATAGGTCGATTTTAAAAGGTAAAGCTAAAAGCAAATGAGGCAACATTTTATTTTTGCCAGAAAGTGTCAGTTAATCACTGGAAATGACTAGAATGTTTCGATTGAAATAAAAACGGTTTAGAGTTTATTCTTATAATAGAGGGGTAGGTTTCTGGTAGAATCCGTAAAGGTGTGTGTTTTAAGGCTTAAAAATAGTAGTAGAACGATAATATTCACTAAATATGTGTATTTCTTATTGAAAAGAACTATAGACAAAATTTTTTTTATAGTTAACTTTTATTGATTTACTACTGTTTTTAACTTATAACACATAACCTTTACGGATTCTACCAGAAACCTACCCCTCTCTTTTTGCGTAAATACAGTGATTTTATATTTATATTCTGCCAGGGTTCTTAAGGGTTAAGACAATGGGAGATAAATTGAATTGATAAACGTTCCCAAAGTCATCGAGTGAAAAACTTTGGGAACAAGTATAGTTTACAGACCAATGTCCCCACCCTTTATATGTTTGTCTGTATGTGTGTCTGTCTGTCTGTCTGTTTGTCTGTCTGTCTGTCTGTCTGTCTGTCTGTCTGTTTGTATGTCTGTCTGTCTGTATGTGAGTGTGTCTCTCTGTCCTTAGCGAACGATCACCTCAACCGCCGAACCGATATGGTTCTCCTTTACAATGAATCTGCTTATAGGTCCAGGGCAGGTTTATAACTATCTTTTTAGCTTTTCTAGTAGAAGGTCGGCATCCCTCCCCCAAAAGGCCCAATAAAGCAAAGCTATCAGTTGGACAAACGGACATTATCAATTATAGAGTGACATACCCAGGAAGGGAGGGGACATTGGGCTGTTGTTTATTACACTAGTCCCCACCGTCTCAAAATAACTTTGTCTTATTCGTTGTCCTAACAACCATGGGGACTTTTATTAAATTTTAATTGGTTGGTTTATTTAATTGAGTGTCTAAACGTTTCAACCACTAATTATAATCTACAAAAGGGATAATTTTGTGTATCATCATTGGGGATATTTATTAATTTATCAGCCATTGTCTTATCCCTTTAGATTCCTGGGCATCTCTTTTAATAATTAACACGGGGGGTGTTATTTACTTGTCAGGGGGGTAGATACACCCCCCTAGATGTTAACACCCCCAACCCCCGAAATCATAACCCACATAATTAAAATTAAAAATCGTCCTGTAACTATAGTAAAATGAAAATTTTCGGTGTGACTTTATTAGCTTAACACCCCCTATGTCTGTTTAAATTTTGCTAGGGGATGAATACACCCCCTACTCGCCTCTGAATTGAAATATGAACAAAAAATTAAAGAAAATCTGTTGTAAATTTGCTTAACATAAACTTAATTGTTCAATATTCATAGATATAAAATATTTAACAAGTTTTTAAAATTGACGGTCTATCTGTAAATTATACCTTTCTGTCACAGGATTAATCATACAAAGTTTGAAATTAATAGCAATCACTGCAAAGGAGAACCATATTAGTCAAACAGACACATATACAACATCCTGATACAATGAAATAATTTTTGAGAAAGATAGATATTTAGATAGATATTTGTAAAGATAGATAGATAGATATTTTGATAAAAAGGTAGATAATTAGATAGATAGATAGATATATATTTAGATAGATAGATAGCTATTTAGATAGAGAGGTAGATATATAGGTTGATAAATATATATATATAGATAGATAGATAGATAGATAGATATATGGATGATTAGATAGATAGATAGATATTTGGATACATGTATATAAATATCTATCTATCTATATCTAGATATATAGATGGATAAATATATAGATAGATAGATTTATATTTAGATTCATATATATTTAGGTTAATATATATTTAGATATTCAGATAGTTAGTAAGATAGATAGATGGATATATAGATAGATAGTCACATAGAAAGATAGATATATAGATAGATGGATGAACAATACTTACAGTATAACAGACAGACAGACAAATAATTTATAGCATCATCGCGTTACTTCAAATAAAAACAATGATTTTCGCAAAATTTGGATCTAGAGCAGTTTAGCTTATAAACCTCAAATTTATACTATGGGACCAAATACGAAATATTAGAAAAGCTTTTCTCGTATTCATTCGAATCCGGTGGATAGAAACCGGTTCTCATCCATACGAAAAAACTATGTCTAGCATGGTATAATATCCATCTTTCTACGAATATAAAAATGTAAAACCAGTTTTTTAGCCCCGCGGAAAGCTGTTTATAATACGATGCGAGAAATAACTATTCCTGTATCTCTTCAAACCGATTAATATCTGTTGGATTAGAACTTGTTCTCAGCCATACTGAAAAGTTATGTCTAGCATCGTATTAAATCCAGTTTTCTACGAATAAAAAAATGTACAATCATAAGATTAATATATGTCTATAGCCTGTGCCTTTGGCATCTTGGGGCCAAAAAAACTGGTTTTATCTTACATTTTTTTGCGGAAGGCTGTTTATAATACAATGGAAGCTTGTTATTGGTCCCTGGATGGTTTTAGGCTATTTAATTCTTATTTTCATGTTTAGTTTTAGGCTATTTTCCTACCTTCCTTACTCATTAAAATACATAGCTCATAGATGCTAGAAGCTCAGACTCTAGTTGTTATACATAATTTATTTGGGCATTGTAATACTCGCAGCTGGCTATAATAATGATACTCTCCATCACCTTTACCATAGTTCCTGCTACTTGATGAACAAACTGACCAATAAATAACATATATATTTATATATCTGAGAGAGAGGGGACAATTGACTGTCTATTACACTAGTCCCCAAAGTTTTATAATACCATTTTCTTTGAGGACTTTAGTGAATTTTGATCGGTTGATTCATGCAGTTAGTAAAGCATTTCAATCACTAATTTAAATCTACAAGAGGGATAATTTTGTGTATAATCATTGGGGATGTAAATCAATTTATCGGCCATTGTCTTATCCCTTTAGATCCCTTTATATACATATACAGATACAAAATAAGTCTCACAAGCCAAACTGAAATATTTTTACCTAATTAATTTCATTCTGATAAAGCAGTCTTGCGCTCAGGGATCTTAGGGGATAAGACATTGAAGGATATATTAAACAATTAGGTTAAACAAAAGTAACCCTTATGTGTGTAAAAATCATTGGTGGAAACGTATAGACAAAATTTTAAGGCAGGGATCTAAAGGGATAAGACAATGACCGATAAATTGAAGCACATTTCCAATGATGATAAACAAAATTATTCCTTTTCAAGATCACAATTCTTTGTAGAAACGTTTGGAAACGTATGAACCAACCAATCTAAATTAAATAAAAGTGTCCAAGGTTGTTCAGGCGACGAATAAGAAAACGTAATTATAAAACTTTGGGGACTAGTGTAATAAACAGTCCAATGTCCCCTCTCTCCCTGAGGCAGTCGTATGTTTTCTTTATATAGTGAAAAATAGAAAGTAGGATGCCTATCTATCTGTCTTTTACTCTGTCTGTAGGACGCTTAAGATCTCATCAACGGATAAAATAACTTTTAATTTTAGAGCTGCTATTAGGCAGAGAGAGAGAGGGGACAATGTGCTGTTTATTACACTAGTCCCCAAAGCCTTATATTAACATTTTCTTATTCATTGGCTTAACAACTTTTGGGACTTTATTCATGAAGTTTAGTGTTCAAACCACCCTTCACCTTTCCCCTATAAACCTTTCTAGGACCTATGAGAAGCTTCACCGTAAAGGAAAACCATATAGGTTCAGCACAGAGATCCTTTTAATTATATATAAGAGAACATAAAGTGTGTATATTTGGGGAGGGAGGGACATTCGACTGCAATTTATACTGTTATCCTTATCTCAAAACTTTGAGTACTTTTATTGAAATTAGATTGGCTAGCTACAAATATTTCAACCAATGACTTCAGTTGACAAAAGGGGTAATGTTGGTTATCATCAAGAGAGATGTATTTCTGATAGGTCAAGAAATTGTTTTTTTTGCGAGGGATGTTAAATTGAAATCGCCTATGGAATCCATCTCCCTACCCCCCGGCCCCCCCCCCAAAAAAATAGTTTTGAAACTGAAATTAACTATTTTACATTTACAGTTTTGCTGGCCCCACGGGGCTGTAGGCTCGGAACAACAAATCTTGTATTGTATTGATGATTTTCATTTTGTTATTCGTGGAAAACTTTCTATAATACGATAGATAATTTTTCAGTATGGCTCAGAACCGTTTGTAATCCGTTTGTAATATTAGTTGGTTTTCAAGCCATAAATTTAATTTACTATCCGCGAAAAGCTGTCTTTAATACGATGCGATAAAGAGTTTTACATATTTATAGATACAGTGGCAGGTTTTAATAATTTAAGACGATTCCTTTCATTAATAAGAACTTTTATGTTAATTTATTGATATTTTAAATATTCTGTTTTTCGCTACGTTCATAGATGTTGTCATCCTTTTTAAAAGCGAAGCTTTTCTATAATTAGGGTCGGTCCGTCCATCCGTCAGGAACGGATAGCTTTTTTCGTGAATTGTTCTATCCATTTCAAACTTTGCATGGTGATTGCTGGAGTAGTTTGGTACCATTTAGAAAGCGTAACTACTCCATAATCGTTACCAGAATGTCCGTACGTCCATTTTAAACATTTTGCTTTTTTTAACTTTTGTATCGTCTTTTATACATTTATATTCTGACTAGCGGCTTCGACCCTAGCCTCTAGGGGCTTTGCCCCAAGGGGTATAATTACATCTTTTATTACCTGGCGAGCTCCCACTCCACCACTATTTTCAAAAATTAAAAAAAAAAATGGTGGGGGAGTTTTTAGTTTTTTAGGGGGTTGAGGTGTCCCACCAAAAAATAGCCTAAAACCACAACAGGACCAGTAGTTATTTTCCCTGAAGAGTAGAATTCGATCGGTTCAGTGGTTGCCGAGATCTTAAGGGACAGACGGACAGACTGACGGACAAACAGACGGACAGACAGACGGACAGACAGACGGACAGACAGACAGACAGACAGACAGACATACGGACAGACAGACGGACAGACAGACCGACAGACTGACGGACAGACTGACGGACAGACTGACGGAGAGACAGACGGACAGACAGACGGACAGACATCATTCTACTTTGTATTATAGATTATTTATTTCTGACACTCTACTGTTTCAGAGCTTCGCTTTTATGGATGTTGTCATCCTTTGTTTTAGGAGGGAGGGAACATTGGACTAAAAATTATACCGGTTTTCGTTGGGTACTATTGAATATTGATTGATTGGTATAAACTATTTTATCAATATGTTTAATCTACATATCAGTATAATTTTGATTATATAAATTTATCATCCATTGTCTTATCCCTTAAGATCCCTGAGGGGAAGGGGGGGGAGCATTGGTGTTTTAAATGGGAAAGTGCCGGAGAAAGGCGATAAAAAAGGGGAGGGGATTATAAATGGGGGTAAGGGGTGATAAATAAGGAAAAATTTAAAAGGGGGGGGGGGGAGGGGGATATTTATTTCTAAAAGAAAGCACTATAATCTATTAAGGGACAAAAATCTGTTATAAATATCAAAATTATATATAAACCATAAAACTTTCTTTTATCATAATAGCTTTATATTCTAGCCTATAGGGCCCTTGGATCTAAAGGGATAAGACAGTGGCAAATAAATTGATGTACATCTCCATTAATGATTATACACAAAACTACCCCTTCTGTAGATTACAATTAGTGTTTGAACTCCCAACTTATTGAACCAGCTAATCAAAATTCACCAATTAAAAGTCACCAAAGTTGTTGAGCCAACGAATAAAAAAACTTTATTATAAAACTTTGTGACTAGTGTAATAAACTGCCCAATGTCCCCACCCTCCTTGTATTTTATAAATAGCCTAAAACCATTTCAAATGTATGCAAAGCTATCTTAATTGGAAAACCCAATCGGTTCAATGATTAGTGAGATCTTAAAAAAGAAATTAAAACTTAACATTATTATTAAAATTAACTTTATATAATTGAATATTCTTTAATTTGGTGAAATTACGAAAATTGCGATAGGATAAATTACCTTTAAATTAACAAAAAAAATAAAAAAATTGCTGAAATACAGGACATACTTACTTTTTAAGACTTAATTAAAGGGTTGCTTCGATTATAATATTGCATTTTGTTGTCCTAGGAATCAGTGTTCGAAAAAATCAGATGAATAGGATAAGTATTTTACAAAAAAGTTTAAAATTATAGACATTTTTATATAGAGTTACTACGTATTCTAAATTGTACCTAACTATTATAGAAATCACCATGCCAAGTTTGAAAATGATAGGACAATTCAAACATGCCTAAATTAAGGGGTATCAGTTGCAATCGCTTTTAATATTTTTCACATTTTAGCCAATTTGAACTCATTGTGAAGTAAAGGGGGAAAAATTGGATTTTTTCCAAAGTCAAACAAACATTTTTTTAATTCCAAAAATTCGATGTTTAGTTATTAAATTTACAAGTTATTCAAACAGACAGTGAAATAGAGAGATAGAGTGTAAGATAGACATTTAGTTAGTTGGATAGATAATGAGATAGATAGTAAGATGGAAAGATAGTTAAATGAAAAGATAGATAGTTAGATGAATGGATAGTGAAATAGATAGATAGTGAAATGGAAAGATAGATAGATAATGAGATGGAAAGATAGTGAGATAGATAGAAAATGAGATTGATATATAGGGAGTAAGATATATAGTTAGTAAGTTGGATAGATAATGAAATAGATAATAAGATGGATAGATAGTGAAATGGAAAGATAGAAAGTTAGATAGTTGGATAGAGATTTTGATAGATAGTGAGATGGATAGATAGTAATATAGATAAATAGATAGATAGATAGAAAATGAGAGAGAAAGATAGTGTGATCGACAGATAGTGATTTAGATAGATAGTGATATAAATATTAAGATAGAAAGTAAGATAGATAGATAGATAGGTAGCGAGATAGATAGATAGATAGATATGTAGATATAAAGTTAGATAGATAGATAGTTAGATGGATAGATAGTTAACAAGGATGACAACATCCATAAAAGCGAAGCACTGAAACGGTAGGACAAACGGACATTAACACTTGTATAGTATCTGAACTGAAAAATCGGAACATAAATGTATAAATGTCGAATCAAAATTGTAGGTAAATTTGTTGAAAAACTGCTTAAAAACAAGATAATGTTTATGGACATACTTACATTTTTGGACTTGATTATAGAGTTGCTTCGCTTATAATATTGTTCTTTGTTGTCCCAGGAATCAATATACGAAAAATCAGATCAAACGGATAATTAAAACACTTGAAAATTTGTTGTTAAAAAAGTAGAAAAATCAACATGTTTAAAATGGACGTACGGACATTCTGGTAATGATTATAGAGTTGCTACGCTTTCTAAATCGTACCCAACTACTACAGGAATCATCATGCAAAGTTTGAAATCGATAGGACAATTCAAACATGCCTAAATTAACGAATTAAAGCTATCTATCTCGGACGGACGGATTAAAGATAATTATACAAAAAACAAGGATGACAACATCCATAAAAGTGAGGCTCTGAAATCAAACTGTAAAACAAACGAACATGAACACTTATAGAGTGTCAAAACAGAATATTAAGATACTGTAAAATTGCGTAAATAAAGAATTCTGTTTAAGGACACACTTACATTTTTAGGACTTGATTTAAGAGATGCTTTGGTTGAAATATTGTACCTTGTAGTCATGGGAATCAATGTATGCACAAAAAATAAGACGAATAAAAGATGTTTTCAGCATGTTTTAAATTCATCCAAAGTTTGAAATCGATAGAGCACTTTTAACATGCCTAACTTAACAAAAAGAGCTAACCGTTACGTATGGACGTAAAGACGTACGCATGCACGGACATACAGACCCTAATTATAGAAAAGCTTCGCTATTAATAAAAAGACATTATTTTAAATATAAGCTTCCTTATAAAGGAAACCAAATCGGTTCAGCGGTTCAAAAGATCTTCCATATGTCCCAGGGTGAGAGGGGAAATTGGGCTGTTTATAACACTAGTCCCCAAAGTCTTATAATACAGTTTTTTTTATTTGTTTGTCTAACAACCTTGATTCATTGAGTGTTCAAACGTTTCAACAACTAATTGTAATCTACATAATCGGTAATTTTGTGTACCATCATTGGGGATGTACATCAAATTTATCGGCCATTGTCTTATCCCTTTAGTTCGCTGGGCTTTAATATTGTATTGGTAGATTGATTTTCTTCTATAAAATTTTGTTTCATATAGTTGAGTGTTCAAACGTTTCAACATCTAATTGTAATCTGATAATTTAGTTCTGACATTCTACAAGTGTTAATACCCTTCTGTCCTACCGTTTCAGAGCTTCGCTTTTATGGATGTTGTCATCCTTGTTAATATAATTTTAAAATTTCAGAAAAAATGATTTGATGACTCTCCAAGAGTATAGTTAATCTATCACAAATATATATGTAGATATATTTAATTCTAGTCAATATAATAACTAAGGTATAGAATATAATTCTTTCTGTCTATCTATCTGTCAGTCTGTCTATCTATCTATCTATCTACCTATCTATCAATGAAGATCCTAAACTACAAATAGCACAAAAATGATAGTTATATTTCCAAAACTAGAGTTTATAATGGTTCTATATATATCTATCTATGTATCTATCTATCGATTTATCTATCTATCTATAAATCTATCTATCAATCTATCTATCAATCTATCTGTCTGTCTGTCTGTCTGTCTGTCTGTCTGTCTATCTATCTATCTATCTATCTATCACAAATATATATGTAGATATATTTAATTCTAGTCAATATAATAACTAAGGTATGTTATATCATTATACTTTGCTACTCTATAATTTGAAAAGTCCGTCTGTCTGAAACGTAATTTTCTCAGCTCCTATTAAAGATAGAAGGCCGAAACTTTTTGACATCATTCCCATCATTAAAGAGCATAATCAACTATAAATCACCCATGGTGGTCGGACTGCTTTTTAGCAGGTTTTTAGCTATTTTTATATTTTTCACACTTTTCCTCATACCTTTGGTGTTTATGGTCCAATTTCAAGGTTTTTTTAATAAAACATCCATGGCGGTTTTACTGCCTCCTGTTAGTTGGGTTTGAATTTATTGTCCATTGTCTTATCCCTTGAGATCCCTGCTTACTATCTAATTATCTATCTTATATACTATCTGTCTTATGACTATCTATCTCTAACGACTATCTCACTAACTATCTATCTCACCCGCGACCGTGGCTCGTCGTCGGGAAGGGGATAGGTTCGAATCTCGTACCAACACCGCGTCATAACTAAAGACATTAAAAATGGTTCCCACTGCTACTATGTCAGATGCGCGACATAAATAGTTAGAGTGGGGGGAATGCCTTGGCCCAAAACAGGCGCAACTCATTACTATGCACAGTTGGGACTTGTCAGACAAAGTTCGTGCAAATCAGAGAGTTGGTTGTCTGATGGATGAATGAACGCTTTACACCGCAATCATAAGTATTATATGTATGTTCCAAGGTGCGTGGAAAGAGGTCTAGTACCCGAAGCGACACCAAGCCCCTTAGAGTCTTAACTCATAACTATCTATCTATGTATCTTTCTATCTATGTATCTATCTATCTATCTATCTATCTATCTATCTATCTATCTATCTATCTATCTATCTATCTATCTATCTATCTATCTATCTATCTATCTATCTATCTATCTATCTATCTATCTATCTATCTATCTATCTATCTATCTATCTATCTATCTATCTATCTATCTAACTATCTATCTATCTATCCTAGGCTGTGAGAGATGAATAGTCATCAATCCTCCGAGGACTTGCTGCAGCCAGGTCACATTGTCAAGGTGGGTCACGTATATAGGGTTGGCCCGGATATTAGGCCGGATATCCGGTCATTTTCAATATCCGACCGGATACCTCCCAGATATTAAATTTATCCAGATACTGGATATCCGGTCATTTTCAATATCCGAACGGATACCTACCAGATATTAAATTTATCCGGATACAGGATGTCCGGCTGTTTTTTAATGCCAGATATCCGGTTATCCGGCTTGATATTCGGTAACTTGCCGTAAATCCGGCATTAGAAATCAGCCGGTTATCCGGTATCCGGCCAATAAAGTATTGTAACTCATATTTTGGTCCCCAAAGTGGGCTAGAATCTGCTAAATCCTTCACTAACTCAAAGTCCCCAAAGTCTTTGACCCCTAAAATATTGAATATTGGATCCTTTGTCCTAGATCCGAACATAGTAAAAGTGTCTGACTCTGATTATGACGTAAAAAAATAGCCAATGAGAGGCCACTATAAATTTTACCATTGGTCAATAACAGTGTATACTGGCCTATCCTTGGCTAATTTTTTTACGTCATAATCAGAGTCAGACACTAGGTTTTAGATCCCTGTAAATAATCTATTAGCTTATTCAAAGGTTGTACAATCAAAGGGTTGGTTGTCTGAAGGGTTGTTTGAACGTATAATCATGAACTTTATTAATGTTCAGAGATACAACAAAATAAGTATTTTGAAACGGTTAGATCTTTTTAAAAGCGGAGTTTTTCTATAATTAGGATCGGTCCGTACGTAACGGTTAGCTCTTTTTGTTTATTTGGACATATTAGAATTGTCCTAACGACTTCAAACTTTGCATGCTGATTCCTCTAACAGTCATGTACGATTTAGAAAGTGAACCTACTCTATGATTGTTACCAAAATGTCCGTACGTCCATTTCAAACATACTGATTTTTAACTTTTGACAACATTTTTTGTATGATATATTTATACAATTCATTTGATTTTTTGAATAATGGTTCTTAGGACAACAAAGCACAATATTATAAGCGAGGCATCTCTATAAGTATCCAATAGAAATGAAAGTATGTCCTTTAACTGAATCTATCTATCTATTTAGGAGCGATGGAAGGTGACCCGAAAAATTGGAGGCGGCGGTTTCGGAGAAATTTACGAGGGCATAGATCTGGTTACAAAGGAGCAAGTTGCTCTGAAATTAGGTAATTTTGTTTATAATAATTGGTACAAAGCCCAAATTGTATTAAAATTGTGTCAAAAATCATTCATGTGATGTAATAAAGATGAGGGATTATCCATCTCTTTTTTAGGGGTTTTCTTTCCCATTCCCTCATTTTATTTCGTCACATTGATCGTTTGGGCTTTGTCATAATTGGGCGTGTGTTTTAATTAAACAACCTCTCTGACATGTTGTTAATAAATCACGGTTTATGACAAGTTATATATTCCAGTATGGCTTTGTAACCGATTAATATCCTTGGGATTAGAACCGGTTCTTAGCCTTACTGAAAAAATCATGTATAGCCTTGAATTACAGACAGTTTTCAACGAATGATCAATTAAAAGATTATTAACAGTTTTATTAGTCCGGGCTTCTGGTTTTAATCTTATATTTTTTCATATCAATATCCGCGGAAAGTTGTCTATACTACGATGCGATAAATAACTATTATATTTATGTATATCTATCTACATATCTATCTATCTATCTATCTATCTATCTATCTATATCTATCTATCTATCTATCTATCTATCTATTTTAGAATCCGCCAAACAGACGAAACAAGTTTTAAAAATGGAAGTTGCAGTCTTAAAGAAACTACAAGGAAAATTTTCATCTGTCCATCAGTCTATCTTTCAATATGTATATATGTATATTTGTCTATCTGTCCTTCTGTCTATCTGTCTATATATCTATCTTTCTATATGTCTATCTGTCGTCCATCTGTCTATCTGTCCATGAGTCTATATGTTTATCTGTCCATCTGTCTATTTGTCTTACTGTCTTTCTGTCTATAAGTCCATCTGTCCATCTGTCAATATGTCTATCTGTCTATCTGTCTATATGTCTATTTGTCTATCTGTCTATCTGTTTATATGTCTATCTGTATATTTGTCTATCTGTCTATGAGTCTATCTGTCTATATGTCTATTTGTCTATATGTCTATTTGTCTATATGTCTATATGTCTATATGTCTATTTGTATATCTGTCTATTTGTCTATCTGTCTATTTGTATATCTGTCTATTTGTCTATCTGTCTATTTGTCTATATGTCTATTTGTCTATCTGTCTATTTGTATATCTGTTTATGTGTCTATATGTCATTTTGTCTATTTGTCTATTTGTCTATATGTCTATATGTCTATCTGTCTATCTGTCTATCTGTCTATCTGTCTATCTGTCTATCTGTCTATCTGTCTATTTGTCTATATGTCTATTTGTCTATCTGTCTATTTGTATATCTGTTTATTTGTCTATATGTCATTTTGTCTATTTGTCTATTTGTCTATCTGTCTATCTGTCTATCTGTCTATTTGTCTATATGTCTATTTGTCTATCTGTCTATTTGTCTATCTGTCTATTTGTCTATATGTCTATTTGTCTATATGTCATTTTGTCTATTTGTCTATTTGTCTATATGTCATTGTCTATACGTCTATCTGTCTATTTGTCTATATGTCTATTTGTCTATCTGTCTATTTGTCTATCTGTCTATTTGTCTATTTGTCTATCTGTCATTTGTCTATCTGTCTATTTGTCTATCTGCTTACCGTTCTATCTGTATGTCTAATTGTCAATCTGTCTAAAAGTTTATCTGTCTATCTGTCTGAAAGTTTTCTGTCTATATTTCTATCTGCCCATCTATCAATCTTTCCATTTGTTAATCTATCCATCTCTAATTTGTTTATAAGTATGTCTATTTGATATTTGTCTATAAGTCTATTTGTCTATGTATATGTCCAGTCCATCTAACTATAAGTCTATATGTCTATCTATCTATAAGTCTATTGTTTTAATATAATTTGTCTATCTATTTTTTATATGTCTATCGATCTATGTGTCTTTCTGTCTTTCTTTATTTCTGTCTACAAGTCTTTCTGGATATTTTTGACTCAGTCAGTCTTTTAATCTTTCAGTTTGTCTATCTGTCTATCAATTCATTTATCGATCCACCCGTCTTGTTTGTTAATATGTCCATTCTAAATATATGTCCATCTGTTTATCATTTTTATCTACAAATCTTCCGGCTTATATTATAAATGTTCATCTGTCAATCGAATGAAAATTGTTTGTAACTGTCCAGGACGGGATCATGTCTGTAGGTTTATCGGTTGTGGCAGAAACGATAGATTTAATTATGTCGTCATGCAGCTTCAGGTTTGGATGGACAGATAGACATTCATACAGATATATGGACAGATAGACATTTAGGTAGATAGACAAGCATATATACATTCATATAGATATATAGACAGATATACATTTATATAGATATATGGACAGATAGACATTCATATAGATATATGGACGGATAGACATTCATATAGAAATGTGTACAGATAGACATTCATATAGATATATGGACAGATAGACATTCATATAGATATATGGACTGATAGACATTCCTATAGATATATGGACAGATAGACATTTATACAGATATATGGACAGATAGACATGCACAATAAACAAACAGGTAGATAAATAGATAGACAGACAGATATGTAGATACATATATAGACAGAAAGACATACTAAATAGATAGAAATGTAGATAGATAGTTAGATAGACAAATACATACAGATAGAAATGTAGATAGATAGATATGTAGAAATATAGACAGATAGACATACTATATAGATAGAAATAGATATTATACTATATACAGATATTTAGATATATAGACAAATAGACATTCTATATACTGATAGAAATTTAGATAGATAGACAGATATACAATTCATAAAGATAGACATTTAGATAGATAGACATACAGATTTAATTAATAGACAGATAGACATATGAATAAAATTTAAATGATGGGTCGATTTTCATAAAACATTCCTTTTTTTAAAACAAGTTTTACGTTTTTCTTTCCTTTTTTTATTTTAAATCTTTAAAAAATGTTCTAATTAATAAAAACAAAATCTGTCAATTTTAGTTCGAAGGTTTTTTAAAATTTATTTTATTTAATTTGCAGAAAAAAATCTTCTAACTTAATTTAATCAAAATCCAAGATGGCGTCAATACATGTAAAATAACAATTTTAAAACAAAAAAATTAAAGAAATGTAAACTTTTTTTTTAGTAGGGCTTTCAAACTGATTAATATCTGCTGGATTATAACCGGTTCTCAGCCATACTGAAGAATCATGTATTAAAACGTATTACAGACAATTTTCCTCTAATATTAAAACCATAATTTAAGCCCAGGCCTTAGGCCCTTACGGTCTAACAAAACTGGTTTTAATCTTATAATTTTTCATCGTAATAACCATGGAAAGCTGTCTATAATAAACATATACTATAAAAAAACTATCTATGTTTAGGCAAAAAATCTGGCCGAGTTGAGGAGGGCCCAACCCCGCGGGGCGTTCTCTCTTTCCACCACCCTTAGATTGGGATTTCAAATACTCAAGGTGAGATAGATAGATAGTTACAGGGTCATTCAAGAGAAATGATTAAAAAAAACTTAATTATGCATAGAAAATAAAACAATTATGTAAAATGCTTTACATATTTGGAAAACCTATTATGTGACATTTACGTTTCAAATATTTGAAAATGATTATTTCAACAAATTATGGCCTAAAAATCGGGTTTTCCAAAGTTTTTTTTAGAAGATTTATTGATTTAAAGGTTGTAAAAAATGCGCACCTTTTTGAAATTCTAATTGCGCAGCTTGTGTTAAAGGTAGAAAAATCTTATGCATGTCGTAATAAGCTCTGTTTTATCAATATATAAAAACCATTCCTGTGCTAAGTATAGTAAAGGAGCTACGAGGTAAAATGTTCCAATTACTTAAAACTTTTCAACATTTTTCTCACATTTTTCAACGTAGCTCCTTAACAACAAATAGCACAAAAATATATAATTATTATATATAATTTATATTTTATATTTTCAAAAACTAGAGCTTATGACGATTCCAACGGTATTTGGCACCAAATCAACCGTTTTTTTTTATTACAGGGTATCGAAGCCATCCACGATGTAGGATTTCTCCATAGAGATGTGAAACCGTCAAATTTTGCCGTTGGTAGACTACCACAAACCAAAAGAAAGGTAATCCAAACCGATTGATATCCGCTAGACTAGAACTGGGACAAACCCCAGTTTTGAGCAAGACGAGTCCTGTGACGTCATATAAAAAGGGAAGGCGGGAAGAAAATCTCTTCCCTTTTCTCCCATCTCTTTTGAAGAGATTTTCTTCCCCCCTTCCCTTTTTCTTTCCCGAAACGTATATGACGTCACTGAATCGCTCAAACTGGGACAGTTTGGGGTTTGTCTAGAACCAGTTCTCAGCCATAATTAATAATCATGTATATCATCTTATAACAGACAATTTTCCACGAATATTAAAATAAAAAAACATATTTTGTGAGCCCGGGCGTTCGCCAACTCGAGGCTTAGAAGACTGGCTTTAATCTTATAATTTTCCCTTTTAATATCCGCGGAAAGTTGTCTATAATACAAAGCATGACTGAGAGACCGACGGACCAAATACATTATATACTGTATGCTCAATGGTTCGAAGAATCATGACCTAAAATTTCAGACGTCTATCTTATATGGCAGACAAAAAAATAATATTTCTTCCATAGCTTTATAAACTCTCGGACAGAGTGAATTATAGAGTATCGTCGCTTCTAAAAAAGGAGCGAAAGTGTTATTAAACGCTATAAAAGTACCAGTGGTTACGCCCCTAGAGGCCTCTAGGGGTTCTGTAGGGTGGAGTTTGATGGGGAAGTTCACCCTCCTCCCATCCCATTTTAGTTTTAAAAGAAGGAAGGGTAATTTCTCTTGGAATGGTGTTGGTACCCTTCCCCAAAAATAGTTATAACCTTCCCAGGACCTACGAGAAGCTACACTGTAAAAGTGAACCATATCGGTTGAGCGGTAAGCGAGATCCTTCCTAAGACACACACATACAGACAGACAAACAGACAGATACCCTGTTACTTTTTATTTATAAATATAACCTAAACTGTCCGTATGTCCGTCAAAATAATGTTTTTTTTTTTAGATTTTTATGCTTGATTTTGGATTGGCAAGACAATATACTAACGCAAATGGAGAGGTAATTATAAATAATATTTTCTCATATTCATTGCAAATAATCTACCGGAAAACCGGTTATTGGGCCGGATACCGGATATATTGCATTACAAATCAGCCGGGTATCCGGTATCCCACCAAAAAGGATCCGACCCAACCTTATTATATGAAATTTTGACTTTAGAAGATTACTTGCTACACCTGTATGTGTTATAATTGAAACGGCCCCCTTTTTTTGTTGTTGTAAATTTCAGGTTTTTATCGACACACTAAAATTGAAATTGTAAGGTCTTTTTGCAGATTATATAAACTTTGCAGTTCTTTTACCATCGCAATTTTTGCATTACAGAAAAATATTTTGCATGGGTCAATTTGCACAAATCAACCATATTTTAGCTGGGGGCCAAAATTTTAACAAAATTTTTCTAGGACGGGACATTATACTATCTATCTATCTAGGTACGCCCAGCTAGGGCCGCAGCCGGATTCCGTGGAACCGTCAGATACGCATCCATGAACGCTCACAAGAACAAGGAGATGGGTAAGTGTCCATTTAATATTTAATATCCGCTGGATTAGAACCGGTTCTCAACACCATACTATCCGCATAATGGCCGCGGATAGCTGTCTATTATACGATGCAATGAAATAAATATATAACCCAAGAATATAAAGGGATAAGACAATGGCCGATAAATTGATGTACATCCCCAATGATGATACACAAAATTACCCCTTCTGCAGCGTAAAATAAGTTGTAGGAACGTTTGAGCATTCAACTTAACGAGCCAACCAATTAAAATTAAAATTAAAGTCCCCAAAGTTGTTAAGCCAAAGAATAATAAAATGTTATTATAAAACTTTGGGGACCAGTGTAATAAACAACGCATTGTCCCCTCTCTCTCTGGCAACCAATCCTTTGATTTTAGACCTTTTGTCTGGTAGTCCTAACCGTTTATGGCATCGGGACGTCCAAGGATGGAGCGGATTAAGTAAAGTGGTGTTAAAAATGTTAAAAATCATGTATCGTATTTCATACTATTTTTCATGAATAAGAAAAAAAAAATTGGGAATTAATATTATAATTTTATATTTTTAGCATCCACGGAAAACTGTCTATATACACTGTGATGGATAACTATTGTACATTAATGAAATTTTCTATTATATTTTAAAGATAGAATAGTTATTTATCGCATTCGTAATAAAAGTAGCTTTCTGTCGATATAAAAATGTTGAATTTTTATATTTAATATTATGATCGTACATTTTTTTATTCTAAAAAAACTGCTTAAATACAGGATAATGTTTAAGGACATACTTATATTTTTAGGACTTGTTTATAAGGATGCTTCGCCTATAACATTGTACTTTGTTGTCTTAGGAATCAGTATTCCAAAAATCAAATCAATCGGACTATCATATCACATAAAAATATGTAGTTAAAAAAGTAGAGTATAGAGTTTGTTAATGGTCAACTTCCTTGGAGGAAGATTAAAGATATCATCACTCCTTGAGAGGCGATAACATTGCCCCTCGAAGGTGATAGTCATGATATTGAATATAGCAAAAATTGTTTTAGGCCGCCATGACGACCTATGGTCCTTGTTCTATATGTTAGTGGAGTTTGCTAATGGTCAACTTCCTTGGAGGAAGATTAAAGATATCATCACTCCTTAAGAGGCGATAACGTTACCCCTCGAAGGTGATAGTCATGATATCGAATAGAGCAAAAATTGTTTTAGGACGTCATGATGACCTATGGTCCTTGTTTTACATGTTAGTGGAGTTTGCTAATGGTCAGCTTCCTTAGAAAAAGATTAAAGATATCACCGCCTCTTAATGCGATAACATTGCCCCTCTCGAAGGCGATAGTCATGATATCGAATATAGCAAAAATTCTTTTAGGCCGCCATGATGACCTATGGTCCTTGTTCTACATGTTAGTGGAGTTTGCTAATGGTCAGCTTACTTAGAGGAAGATTAAAGATATCATCACTCCTTAAGAGGCGATAACATTACCCCTCGAAGGCGATAATCATGATATTGAATATAGCAAAAAATTCGTTGAGGCCGCCATGAGTACTTATGTCTTTGTTTAACATGTTAGTGGAGTTTGCTAATGGTCAGCTTCCTTGGAGGAAGATTAAAGATATCATCACTCCTTAAGAGGCGATAACATTGCCCCTCAAAGGCGATAGTTATGATATTGAATATAGCAAAAATTGTTTTAGGCCGCCATGATGACCTATGGTCCTTGTTTTACTTGTTAGTGGAGTTTGCTAATGGTCAGCTTCCTTAGAGAAAGATTAGAGATATAATAACATTGCCCCTCGAAGGTGATAGTCATGATATCAAATATAGCAAAAATTCTTTTAGGACGCCATGAAAAGCTATGGTCTCTGTTCTACTTATTGGTAGAGTTTGCTAATGGTCAGCTTCCTTGGAGTAAGATTAAAGATATCATCACTCCTTAAGAGGCAATAACATTGCCCCTCGAAGGCGATAGTCATGATATTGAGTATAGCAAAAATTCTTTTAGGCCGCCATGATGACCTATGGTCCTTGTTCTATATGTTAGTGGAGTTTGCTAATGGTCAACTTCCATGGAGGAAGATTAAAGATAAGGAACAAGTTGGTCTTATGAAGGTAAATCCATTTTTTTATTCATCTCTTAATCTCTTGACTTATCCATCTACAGTGTGTTTCAAGAGAAACGTCATTTTTAAAAACTTATTTATGCATAGAAAAAAAAACAATTATATAAAATGCTTTATATATTTGTAAAACCTGTTCTGGTACATTTATGATTCAAATATTTAAAAATGATTATTTCATCAAATTATGCCTTAAAAACCAGTTTTTTTCAAAGGCCTTATTTTTGAAGATTTATGGATTTAAAGGTTTTGCAAAAAATGCGCACATTTTCAAAATTCAAATTGCGCAGCTTGTGTTAATAGTAGAAAATGGTGTGCATTCTGTTAAAATTATCATAAGGTCTAGTTTTTGGATAAAAAAGAACCTTTCAAGTGCTATGTATAGTATGGGAGCTACATTGTAATTTGTTCCAACTTACTTTTCAACCTTTTTTTCACATTTTACAATGTAACTCCTTAACTACAAATAGCACAGGAATGGTACTTATTAATCCAAAAACTAGTGTTTATAATAAACACAGGCTGTGCAATTTTAAGTTTAAAAATGTGCACATCTTTAAATCTATTTATCTATCATTATATCTTTTATCAATCAATTTAATTAATTAAATCAATCAATCTATCAATCTATCTATCAAACTTTATATCAATTAAACTATCAATATATCTATCAATCGATCAATCTATCTATAAATTCATCAATCCATCAATCAATCTATTTATCAATATATCTATCAATCTATCTATCAATCAATTTATCAATCTATCTATAAATCTATTTATCAATCTATCTATCTATTAATCTGTATATCAATCTTTTAATAAATCTATTAATCAATCAATATATTAATCTTTCCATCAATCTATATTTTAATCAATCAATTTAATCGATTAAATCAATCAATCTATCAATTTATTCCTCAATCTATAAATCTACCAATTAATCTTTTTTTCTAAAGAAGTTGTATCAACTTTTTTTTTATAGCTAGCCGGTCCTTTTAGTAAGTAGTAGATGTAAAATTTTTCATAGAATTCAGATATGCAATCGGTTTTTTTGTAGACCTATTATTTTTTAAGTAATTTAAGTTTTTTAAAAAAATAATTAAGTCGGTTTTAAGGTACTAAAACGCAACAAAATAAAAGAAGAAAATGGCCAGTAAGAACAAAAATAGTAAGATCTTTAATTTGACACCTTACTTTTAAAATTCTGTTGAGTAATTATTGAAAAAATCTATTTTTTTAACCTCGGTTTAATAAAAACTTTAGACCTAAATATTTTCTCAAACAGACATAAAAAACATGGGTTCATATATACCTTTAGAATCAGAAAAATATTACGAATCCATAGTAAGCAAAATTGAAAAAAAGTAAAAAAATTAAAAAATTAAAAAATGGCCAATTGTATTTTTTGTTCTGGCAACACTATCGTCTTCCCTTTTTTACCCCCTCTTTACCACTTCTATACCCCCTTCCCATTTTTATACTCAATTCAAAAGTTAAGACGTTGCCTGTACAATATAATATGATATTTTCATATAATTCCTTTTATTGTAGTTTATATACTATATTGTAAACTTTTTTTTTCAATTTTGCTTACAATGGATTCGTAATATATTTCTGATTCTAAAGGTATATATGAACCCATATTTTTTTACTTGTGAAATGATAAAATTGAGTTCAAAGTTTTTATTCTCGTGGGTTTAAAAAAATCGATTTTTTCAATAATTACCTGACAGAATTGAAAAAGTAAGGTGTCAAATTAAAGATCTTTCTATTTTTGTTCATAATGGCCATTTTCTTTCTTTTTTTGTTGCATTTTAGTACCTTAAAATCGACTTAATTTTTTTTTTTAAACTTAAATTACTTAAAAAATAAGAGGTCTACAAAAAAACCGATTGCATATCTGAATTCTATGAAAAATTTTACATCTACTACTTACTAAAAGGACCGGCTAGCTATAAAAAAAAAGTTGATACAACTTCTTTCAGGAGAAGTATGATCACAGATTGTTGTTAAAACATCTTCCATCAGATTTTAAACAGTTTATGGAACATTTACAGGTATATACCGTTTAATATCCGCTGGATTAGAACCGGTTCTCCACCATACTATCCGCATAAAGTTCACGGAAAGCTGTCTATTATACGATGCAATAAAAAAGATATATGGTTAAGGGATCTAAAGGGATAAGACAATGGCTAATAAATTGATGTAAAACCCCAAAATGATGACACACGAAATTACACCTTTTATAGATTATAATTAGGGATGGAAACGAAGGGAAAATCAAGTAAGTGAACCAACTAATCAAAATTTATCAAAGTCCCATAAGTTGCTAAACTTTGGGGACTAGGAATATTAATTTTTCTAGTACCCAAACTAATTTTTCTATCGTTGGCTTAAAACTTTGAGTACTCTAATCAATTATTAATTGGTTGCTTGAAACTACCCTAACATTACAAGTAGTAAGGGAGGGGACAATGGTCAATTAATTCTATTTAAGATTTTTCGCTGAAAGACCATGATTCCAGATTTATCCAGAAAATGTTAGGAAATTTTAAAGGGTGTGTAAAATTTTTAAAACTCTAAAATAAGTAAAAAGTTCCAAGAAAAAAAGCATTCATTTGAAAATTAGATTACTAGCACATCATACTGACATAACCATTCTATAATTAATTACTAGAAAAATCGTTCTGGAAACCGTTCAACCCATAGCTTTATAACCCCAAATTGTAGGGGTTCTTAGATTGTTTATTACACACATATCTTAATAAAGTTTTTATCTATGGAATGCTATTTTCGGGAGAAAAAAAATGTTCAAACCAGCCATCTCATAATAAATTAAGTTTATTGATACTCGTCTGCTATATTCAAAACTAACGTTGCGAGTTAGCGGCATTTGATGCATTGGTACCCAATTTCAGTCAGAGCCTGCTAAATTCATGCACATTCCCTTTAAGCCAATACCCAAAGTCTGAGACTCCTAAAAATTGAATATGCGATCCATTGTTCCCTCCCTTTCTCCCTGCTAACATTAACAAACAAAATTACCCCTTCTTTTTAGACTTTGGAGTATGCAGACAAACCGGACTATGGAATGATAGCAGGAATATTTGAGAGAACTATGAAGAGGCGTGGGGTTAGGTGAGATAGATAGATAGATAGATAGATAGATAGATAGATAGATAGATAGATAGATAGATAGATAGATAGATAGATAGATAGATAGATAGATAGATAGATAGATAGATAGATAGATAGATAGATAGATGGTAGATAGATAGATAGATAGATAGATAGATAGATAGATAGATAGATAGATAGATAGATAGATAGATAGATAGATAGATAGATAGATAGATAGATAGATAGATAGATAGATAGATAGATAGATAGATAGATAGATGAAGAGGCGTGTTGTTAGGTGAGATAGATAGATAGATATATATATATATTTCTAGCGGCTTCGCCCCTAGAGGCCTCTAGGGGCACTTGAGGAGGAGGGAGTTGAATCCTAAAACCCATTTTTAAAAATTCAGATTTAAAAATTATTTTTTGGGGTGGGAGGGGATATTTTTTTAAGGGGCGATTTATCTTGGTAGGGCTGGTGGTACCCTCCCCTGAAATAGTTATAAACCTTTACAGGACCTATGATTAGCTACCGAGTTAAGGAGAACCTGATCGGTTCAGCGTTTAGCGAGATTCTTCGGTACAAATAAACAGACAGACATCGTTCTACTTTGTATTATAGATATCTTTAAAGTTTTAGAACTAAATTTTAGAGATGCTTCGCTTATAACATTGAACTTTGTTGTCCTAGAAATCATTATTCCAAAAATCAGATCATTCGGATAATTTTATCACATAAAAATTTGTTTAAAATGAACTTACAATTTTAGAGAAGCTTTGCTTTCTAAATCGTACCCAACAACTACAGGAATTACCATGCAAAGTTTAAAAACCATAGGACAATTCTTAGCGAAAAGAGCCCTCCGTGGCGGACAGACGGACTGACCATAATTCGTTTTAAAAATATTATTTACAAAAAATCTTCTAAAACTATTTGTAAAAATCCTTTAAATTTAAATTTATTATAAAACTTGAGCTTTACATAGACATCTGAAGAGTGCAAACATGCACGAAACATTTTGTAACTTCTGAATGAATATGTAAAATTCATATTTTGTTTGTGAGTTAACCTTTATATATAAATATATATATTATATATATATATAAAAAGATAGATTAATAGATATATGGATAGATAGATTGATAATTAAATCGATTGGTTGATAGAGATATAGATAGATAGATATTTAGATAGATATATTGGTTGATTTAAATAGATATATAGATAGTTATTGATAAAAAGGAAAGACAGACAGAAAAATAGAAATTAGTTCCTATAGACATACAAACAGATAAGTATACAGTATAGATAGATAAAAACAGACACACATTTTTTTTGGGAGGGGTTGTCCCAATTCCAACAAAATAGCTTCAAAGAAAAGAGGTAATTAGTCCATTGGTTACAAAGATCTTAAGCATAAGAGAGACAGAGGAACAGACAGACAGACAGACAGACAGACAAACATCCTGTTACTCTTATTGTTTTATTTTTTTTACAGAGAATCTGATCCATTTGATTGGGAGAAGGCTGGTAGTGATAGTAATACTGTGTCTGATGGACTTCTACCTTCAAGCACACAGGTAAAGTTCATCTGTCTATCCATCTATCTGGCTGTCTGTCTATCTATCTATCTATCTGTCAATCTATTTTTCTGTTTATCTATCTATATATCTAATACAAGCATGTGATGATTGTTCATATCTGTACAATTACATAAAACAATTTGTAATGCAAAATAATTTCATTCTTAAGTACTTATTTATCTATCTATCAATCTATCTATCTATCTATCTATTTATCTATTTATCTATCTATCTGTCTATCTAGTTGAAGAACAACCCCCCCAACAGCCAGCAGAGCAACAACAAAGCCTCGCCCAAGCAAGAGAAAACCACAGCTAATATGAACAATCAGGTTTGTCCATTAAAATCTCGGAAACGGCCCTCCTTCTCTGTTGCTGATATGTTAATACGTCCGTTAGACCGTACAAGCAATTCTGTCAATGTTAATTATTGAAGAAAATGAAAATTTAACAAACAACTAACAAACAAGGATGACAACATCCATAAGTAGCGAAGCTAAAGCAAACCACTGTAGAGTATGTCATAAAAATAGACATTAATAAATCACGAAACCTTTTTAAATGGTCTATAATGTATATGATAACATTTTTGTTGTCAAGAATTTGAAAATAATTTCATTGTCGTATTAACCATTCCAATTAAAAGACTTAGCTATTTAGGAAAACGTGAAAATCTAATAATCGATCTAGCATCTTATTGAAACTTTGTGGAAATATTTAAAATGTGAACATATTTAATCCCTAAAAATTTCAGCTGTCTATTCTAAATAGTTGCTAATTAAATCACGGACTTACTGACTGACTGACTGACAGACGGACGGACGGACAGACTAAGTGAATTATAGAGTAGCTTCGCTACTAAAGATAAAAAAACTAATATCGTTCTCCCTTTCAGTGAAGCTTATAACTATTTTTTGGGGTGGGGTGTTATAACCCTCCTTCCCCCTCCTTTAAGTGCCCTTAGAGGCCTCTAGGGGCGTAGCCACTTGTAACGAATCAATAAAACAGTACTATTCATATATGTAGCGCTGGAAAGTGTAATGTGTGACGTCATAATAATATCTATCTCTTTCTTAAGAGGTTCCTTTCTCACTTCTCCTCTTATCCCTCCTTTTTAGACGTTGTTTTTATGTCAAGGGTTGGGCCGGATCTCCGTTTTGGCCGGATATCCGGTCATTTTTAATATCCGGACGGATAACGGATATCAAAACTATCAGGATATCGGATATCTTGATGATTTATATTGCCGAATATCCGAATATCCAGACGGATACCGGATATCAAAACTATCAGGATACGGGATATCTGAATGATTTATATTGCCGGATATCCAAGTATCCGGTCGGATATCCGGTTTTCTGGTAATGTGTCAGATATCCGGCGTTAGCAGATATTAGGTCGGATACAGGATATCCGACATTATAAATCAGCCAGATATCTTGTACTATAAATCAGCCGGTTATCCGGTATTTAGTTGTTCGGTCAAAAAAGTATCCAGCCCAACCCTATTTATGACGTCACATGTGACACTTTCCAGTGCTTCTACTCTATAGGAGAACGTGGAGCCGGATAATATGAAAAATCCTGGCGGCGGCGGCTTAATTGCTGGCGGTGAAATTGGCGGCAGCGGCGGTACGGTTGGCGGCAGCGGGCTAGAGAGGCGTCAACTCCCAGTCGGCCTACACAGGTGAATATCCGTTTAATATCCGCTGGATTAGAACCGGTTCTTAACCATACTATCCGCATAATGTCCGCGGAAAGCTGTCTATTATACGATGTTATAAAATAAATATATAACTTAGAGATCTAAAAAGATAAGACGATGGCCGATAAATTGATAATGATTCACAAAAATTCTCCTTCTGTAGATTAAAAAGAGTGGTTAAAACGTTTAAACACTCAATTTAATGAATGTACCAATTAAAATTTATGAAATCCCCCAAAATTGTTAAGCAAACCAATAAGAAAACTTTATAGCAAACCAATAAGAAAACTTTATAGCAAACCAATAAGAAAACTTTATAATAAAAAAGTTAGACTTACAATATGTAAGCCTAGTGCCTATGCCCTGAGAGGGAATGTGGGGTTGGAGAAGTTCACTTTAATTTTAGTTTGAAAGGGTGTAGATTTCCTGCCCCAAAATAGTTTTAAACCTTCCCTGAACCTTTGCTGAAAGGAGAACCATATCGGTTCAGCAGTTAGAAAGTACCTTCGTTAAAAATAAAATAGTAAAATGAATAATGTATAATGGCCTATCATTGGTCATTTGTATTGTATGACGTCATCTTTATTAGGCACTATAAGCTGCTTCATTTTACATTATAGAGTAGATGCTCATTGGCCATCACAAAAAATGAGTCGTCTATCTTTGATAGCAGTAGAGAAAATACGATTTTGCACATTGCTCATAAGCAAAGGGAAACTTCACAAAAAAAACATGTAACTTTAATAACAGCCGAGAAATTATGACCAGACTGACGGACATTTCTAATTATAGAGTAGCTTCGCTAGTCTTGAAATATTTTTTTTATGTTTTAGAGAAAACAACCAGAATGAAATTGTAAATTTGGCCTCTAGTGTAATTCCAGGTAAAACATGGGATCATGGCGAGAAAATAAAGTTGCGGGTTTCATCGTATTTTCACAGTAGCTTTTCTCCTTTCTAGCCCCTGCGGGGGGGCTCTAACCCTGCAGGGCAATCATTAAAATTGACTTAACCTAACCTAACCTAAAATAACCTTTCAAAAGCTACTGTGAAAATACGATGAAACCCGCAACTTCGTTTTCTTTTCATGACCCAAAAAATTATAACACGTAGCGCATCCGCTTGTCATCAGTAAGGTGATAGGTTCTAATCTTGGCCCGACATGGTCACCTAAAGAGGTTAAAAATGGTGCCTACGGCTGCTATGCCACTTGCAAGACATCAATAGTTAGTTCTATCTATCTATCAGTTAATCAATCAATCTATCTATCAATCTATCTATCAATCTATCTATCAATCTATCAATCAATCTATCTATCAATCTATCTATCAATCTATCTATCAATCTATCAATCAATCTATCTATCAATCTATCTATCAATCTATCTATCAATCTATCTATCAATCTATCTATCAATCTATCAATCAATCTATCTATCAATCTATCTATCAATCTATCTATCAATCTATCAATCAATCTATCTATCAATCTATCTATCAATCTATCAATCAATCTATCTATCAATCTATCTATCAATCTATCTATCAATCTATCTATCAATCTATCTATCAATCTATCTATCAATCTATCTATCAATCTATCTATCAATCTATCTATCAATCTATCTATCTATCTATCTATCAATCTATCTATCAATCTATCTATCAATCCATCTATCAATCTATCTATCAATCTATCTATCAATCTATCTATCAATCTATCTATCAATCTATCTATCAATCTATCTATCAATCTATCTATCAATCTATCTATCAATCTATCTATCAATCTATCTATCAATCTATCTATCAATCTATCTATCAATCTATCTATCAATCTATCTATCAATCTATCTATCAATCTATCTATCAATCTATCTATCAATCTATCTATCAATCTATCTATCAATCTATCTATCAATCTATCTATCAATCTATCTATCAATCTATCTATCAATCTATCTATCAATCTATCTATCAATCTATCTATCTATCAATCTATCTATCAATCTATCTATCAATCTATCTATCAATCTATCTATCAATCTATCTATCAATCTATCTATCAATCTATCTATCAATCTATCTATCAATCTATCTATCAATCTATCTATCAATCTATCTATCAATCTATCTATCAATCTATCTATCAATCTATCTATCAATCTATCTATCAATCTATCTATCAATCTATCTATCAATCTATCTATCAATCTATCTATCAATCTATCTATCAATCTATCTATCAATCTATCTATCAATCTATCTATCAATCTATCTATCAATCTATCTATCAATCTATCTATCAATCTATCTATCAATCTATCTATCAATCTATCTATCAATCTATCTATCAATCTATCTATCAATCTATCTATCAATCTATCTATCAATCTATCTATCAATCTATCTATCAATCTATCTATCAATCTATCTATCAATCTATCTATCAATCTATCTATCAATCTATCTATCAATCTATCTATCAATCTATCTATCAATCTATCTATCAATCTATCTATCAATCTATCTATCAATCTATCTATCAATCTATCTATCAATCTATCTATCAATCTATCTATCAATCTATCTATCAATCTATCTATCAATCTATCTATCAATCTATCTATCAATCTATCTATCAATCTATCTATCAATCTATCTATCAATCTATCTATCAATCTATCTATCAATCTATCTATCAATCTATCTATCAATCTATCTATCAATCTATCTATCAATCTATCTATCAATCTATCTATCAATCTATCTATCAATCTATCTATCAATCTATCTATCAATCTATCTATCAATCTATCTATCAATCTATCTATCAATCTATCTATCAATCTATCTATCAATCTATCTATCAATCTATCTATCAATCTATCTATCAATCTATCTATCAATCTATCTATCAATCTATCTATCAATCTATCTATCAATCTATCTATCAATCTATCTATCAATCTATCTATCAATCTATCTATCAATCTATCTATCAATCTATCTATCAATCTATCTATCAATCTATCTATCAATCTATCTATCAATCTATCTATCAATCTATCTATCAATCTATCTATCAATCTATCTATCAATCTATCTATCAATCTATCTATCAATCTATCTATCAATCTATCTATCAATCTATCTATCAATCTATCTATCAATCTATCTATCAATCTATCTATCAATCTATCTATCAATCTATCTATCAATCTATCTATCAATCTATCTATCAATCTATCAATCTATCTATCAATCTATCTATCAATCTATCTATCAATCTATCTATCAATCTATCTATCAATCTATCTATCAATCTATCTATCAATCTATCTATCAATCTATCTATCAATCTATCTATCAATCTATCTATCAATCTATCTATCAATCTATCTATCAATCTATCTATCAATCTATCTATCAATCTATCTATCAATCTATCTATCAATCTATCTATCAATCTATCTATCAATCTATCTATCAATCTATCTATCAATCTATCTATCAATCTATCTATCAATCTATCTATCAATCTATCTATCAATCTATCTATCAATCTATCTATCAATCTATCTATCAATCTATCTATCAATCTATCTATCAATCTATCTATCAATCTATCTATCAATCTATCTATCAATCTATCTATCAATCTATCTATCAATCTATCTATCAATCTATCTATCAATCTATCTATCAATCTATCTATCAATCTATCTATCAATCTATCTATCAATCTATCTATCAATCTATCTATCAATCTATCTATCAATCTATCTATCAATCTATCTATCAATCTATCTATCAATCTATCTATCAATCTATCTATCAATCTATCTATCAATCTATCTATCAATCTATCTATCAATCTATCTATCAATCTATCTATCAATCTATCTATCAATCTATCTATCAATCTATCTATCAATCTATCTATCAATCTATCTATCAATCTATCTATCAATCTATCTATCAATCTATCTATCAATCTATCTATCAATCTATCTATCAATCTATCTATCAATCTATCTATCAATCTATCTATCAATCTATCTATCAATCTATCTATCAATCTATCTATCAATCTATCTATCAATCTATCTATCAATCTATCTATCAATCTATCTATCAATCTATCTATCAATCTATCTATCAATCTATCTATCAATCTATCTATCAATCTATCTATCAATCTATCTATCAATCTATCTATCAATCTATCTATCAATCTATCTATCAATCTATCTATCAATCTATCTATCAATCTATCTATCAATCTATCTATCAATCTATCTATCAATCTATCTATCAATCTATCTATCAATCTATCTATCAATCTATCTATCAATCTATCTATCAATCTATCTATCAATCTATCTATCAATCTATCTATCAATCTATCTATCAATCTATCTATCAATCTATCTATCAATCTATCTATCAATCTATCTATCAATCTATCTATCAATCTATCTATCAATCTATCTATCAATCTATCTATAATAATATAATGTTTATTTTATTTGGTGCTGCCAGGTACCCCCTAGCTTAGGAGATAGCACATACAATACTCTAAATTGCTGCTATCTATCGACAATTTAGAGTTTACATTATGATGTTTAGTCTCATACAAAATAAAATAATATATACTAAGAGATTAATTATTAACTAAATATAAATTGGTGGAAAAGAAGTAAAATTTTCAGGATATGCACCAGGAGCTACAGGAGTACTATCTTGACCAAAATTGGGGATAGTGTATTTGATTCCTGAAGCCCCTTTTTAAAGAAGACGAAAAGAAAAAAAAGAATATAAAACAAATTAAATGTGAAAGGGAAAATTGAAACTTTAATTTAGTTAAATTGAGTTGTGAGGATGGTAAAAAAAGTAAAAAAAAAACACAAACAAACATTTATATTATGTTAGAGAAATCAGTAAATAATAAGAAAAATGTAAAAAAAATATATGAAGGAATTTAGAGAAAAATAAAACAAAATTAATATGAAAGTAAAGAGAATAAAAAGGAAAAATAATAAGATAGATCATTGTTGTATATAATTTTAATACCATATTTCAAGTTTTAAAATATCATTGAAGATTAATAAGTAAAGTTTTTATAAAAAGAAAGGAGAAAGAAAAAAAACATAAAAAGGGAAAAAAAGCAATACTTCAAGCCTTTGTCATTGTATTATTTTTCAAAAAAAAAAAAAACAGAAATTTCTCAATTCAAAATAATATTTTTTTATAGAATGCCACTTTGAGCTTTGCCCTATATTCAACCCTCCCCTCCCTGCCAAAAAACAACACTCCCCTCCCCGCCAAAAGACAACCCCCCCCCCCTACTTAAAAAAATCACTAGGTTTTTTATGAAATCAATTTTCAAGATCTGTTTATGCACTCAGAACAATCTATCAATCTATCTATCAATCTATCTATCAATCTATCTATCAATCTATCTATCAATCTATCTATCAATTTATTTATCAATCTATCTATCAATCTATCTATCAATCTATCTATCAATCTATCTATCAATCTATCTATCAATCTATCTATCAATCTATCTATCAATCTATCTATCAATCTATCTATCAATCTATCTATCAATCTATCTATCAATCTATCTATCAATCTATCTATCAATCTATCTATCAATCTATCTATCAATCTATCTATCAATCTATCTATCAATCTATCTATCAATCTATCTATCAATCTATCTATCAATCTATCTATCAATCTATCTATCAATCTATCTATCAATCTATCTATCAATCTATCTATCAATCTATCTATCAATCTATCTATCAATCTATCTATCAATCTATCTATCAATCTATCTATCAATCTATCTATGAATCTATCTATGAATCTATCTATCAATCTATCTATCAATCTATCTATCAATCTATCTATCAATCTATCTATCAATCTATCTATCAATCTATCTATCAATCTATCTATCAATCTATCTATCAATCTATCTATCAATCTATCTATCAATCTATCTATCAATATATCTATCAATCTATCTATCAATCTATCTATCAATCTATCTATCAATCTATCTATCAATCTATCTATCAATCTATCTATCAATCTATCTATCAATCTATCTATCAATCTATCTATCAATCTATCAATCTATCTATCTATCTATCTATCTATATATCTATCTATCTATCTATCTATCTATCTATCTATCTATCTATCTATCTATCTATCTATCTATCTATCTATCTATCTATCTATCTATCTATCTATCTATCTATCTATCTATCTATCTATCTATCTATCTATCAACCTATCTATCTATTTAGAGGGTACTAGCGGAGGACAAGGCCTTGATAACAACTGTAATACCAAGATAGTGAATGTTCATAATAATATGAATATAGTTAGTGCTACAGATTCTATCTATCTATCTATCTACAGGGTGGCCACAATGTACGGATGTACGGAAATGTACGGAAATGTACGGATTTTTTAAAAAGTACTAAAAAAATGTACGGATTGTACGGATTTTTCATTTTGGTGTACGGAATTTCCGAGCATGGTGTTATAATTAGTGTATTATCTTTAAAAATTAAGTAAAATGTATCATTTTTTGGGATCATGAAAAGAAAACGAAGTTTCCGGTTTCGTCGTTTTTTTCTCAGTAGCCTTTCTCCTATTTCTAGCCCCTGTGGGGGGCTCTAGCCCTGCGGGGCATATTTTCTAACCCTGCGGGGCAATCATTGACATTTAATTAACCTAACCTAAAATAACCCTTCAAAAGCTGCTGTGAAAAATTAACGATGAAACCGGCAACTTCGTTTTCTTTCCATGATCCATTTTTTGTTCTGTATCATTATAATATTTGTAAGTTACATTTAGATTTCACGGGAACCAGTTTGGACAAGAATGGTGTACCAGAAGTTGAATTATTCAAACTATTCAAGATTTGTCTTCAAAGTTTCTATTCAAGGGGGGGGGGGGAAGTTCTGACACTTTTGCGTAAACAGTGATTATAGGCTTTGTCTTTGGAGTGAGAGGATAGGTTATTTGACAAAAAAGTTTCCTTTTGGGACGTAGTTTTCCTATTTTTAAAAAAATTTTGGATTCGGCCTCCAGGTTCCGGTACTCCAGGCCTCCAGGTGGATTCTGGACAAGTAAAAAAAAATTTCAAGTAAGAACAAAACTTACTTAACAAAAGTAGCTTCTTTATAGATGGTATTAATTAACTAATTTGAAGAAAATTTTGAAATCGGGCTCCAGGTTCAGGTACTGCAGGCCTCCAGGTGGATCCTGGACAGGTAAAAATTGAAACTTTTTACTTTAAAAGTTAGAACAAAACTTATTTAACAAAAGTAGCTTCTTTATAGATGGTATTGACTAATTTGAAGAAAATTTTGAAATCGGGCTCCAGGTTCAGGTGCTGCAGGCCTCCAGGTAGATCCTGGACAGGTAAAAATTGAATTTTTTTACTTTAAAAGTTAGAACAAAACTTATTTAACAAAAGTGGCTTCTTTATGGATGGTAGGAACTAATTTGAAGAAAATTTTGAAATCGGGCTCCAGGTCAAGGTACTGCAGGCCTCCAGATGGATCCTGGACAGGTAAAAACTGACATTTTTTTCTATTAAAGTTAGAACAAAACTTATTTTACAAAAGTTGATACTTTATGGATGGTATTAACTAATTTAAAGAAAATTTTGAAATTGGGCTCCAGGTTCAGGTACTGCAGGCATCCAGGTAGATCCTGGACGGGTAAAAATTGAAAATTTTTACTTTAAAAGTAAGAACAAAACTTATTAAACAAAAGTAGCTTCTTTATAGATGGTATTATCTAATTTAAAGAAAATTTTGAAATTGGGCTCCAGGTTCAGGTTCTGCAGGCCTCCAGGTAAATCCAGGACAGGTAAAAATTGAATTTTTTACTTTAAAAGTTAGAACAAAACTTATTTAACAAAAGTGGTTTCTTTATAGATGGTATTAACTAATTTGAAGAAAATTTTAAAATCGGGCCCCAGGTCAAGGTACTGGTAGGATCAAGGAACAGGTAAAAACGGAAATTATTTACTATTTAAGTTAGGAAAAAATTTATTTAACAAAAGTTGTTACTTTTTAGCTAGTATTACCTAATTTGAAGAAAAAGACGATATCAAGTTTTGTTCTAACTAAATTTTCAGTTTTTATCTGTCCAGGATCCACCTGGAGGCCTGCAGTACCTGAACCTGAAGCCCGATTTTAAAATTTTCTTCAAATTAGTTCCTACCATCCATAAAGTATCAACTTTTGTTAAAAAAGTTTTGTTCTAACTTTTATACTAAAAAGTTTCAATTTTTACCTGTCCAGGATCTACCTGGAGGCCTGTAGTACCTAAACCTGGAGCCCAACTTCAAAATTTGCTTTAAATTAGTTAATACCATCCATAAAGTATCAACTTTTGTTAAATAAGTTTTGTTCTAACTTTTAAAGTAAAAAATTCAATTTTTACCTGTCCAGGATCCACCTGGAGGCCTGCAGTACCTGAACCTAGAGCCCAATTTCAAAATTTTCTTTAAATTAGTTAATACCATCTATGAAGTATTAACTTTTGGTTAATAAGTTTTGTTCTAACTCTAATAGAAAAATTTTTCAGTTTTTACCTGTCTGGGATCCACCTGGAGACCTGCAGTACCTGGACCTGGAGCCCTATTTCAAAATTTTCTCCAAATTTGTTCCTACCATCCATAAAGAATCAACTTTTGTTAAATAAGTTTTGTTCTGGAGGCCTGCAGTACCTGAACCTGGAGCCCAATTTCAAAATTTTCTTCAAATTAGTTAATACTATCTATAAAGAGGCTACTTTAGTTAAATAAGTTTTGTTCTAACTTTTTAAGTAAAAAATTTCAATTTTTACCTGTCTAGGATCTACCTGGAGGCCTGCAGTACTTGAACCTGGAGCCCAATTTCAAAATTTTCTTTAGATTAGTTAATACCATCCATAAAGTATCAACTTTTGTTAAATAAGTTTTGTTCTAACTTTAATAGAAAAATTGATCTTGATCAGTACCTAGTATGAAACCAATTTTACTAAATAATATATTGACTACATAGTAGAAAAATGTACGGAAATGTACGGAAAAATGTACGGATTTTTTTTTTAGCATGCACGGAAATGTACGGATTTTTTTTAAAAACCTTGTGGCCACCCTGTATCTATCTATCTATCTATCTATCTCTCTATCTATCTATCTATCTATCTATCTATCTATCTATCTATCTATCTATCTATCTATCTATCTATCTATCTTTTTATCTATCTATCTATCTATCTATCTATCTATCTATCTATCTATCTATCTATCTATCTATCTATCTATCTATCTATCTATCTATCTATCTATCTATCTATCTATCTATCTATCTATCTATCTATCTATCTATCTAAATATCTATCTATCTATTTAGAAGGTACTGCTGGAGGACAAGGTCTTGATAACAACTGTAATACCAAGATAGTGAATGTTCATAATAATATGAATATAGTTTGTGCTACAGTATTTATCTATCTATATATCTATCTATCTATCTATATATCTATCTATCTATCTATCTATCTATCTATCTATCTATCTATTTAGAAGGTACTGCTGGAGGACAAGGTCTTGATAACAACTGTAATACCAAGATAGTGAATGTTCATAATAATATGAATGTAGTCAGTGCTACAGATTCTCCTAAGAAGCTCAAGATTGAAGAAAAAGGTAAATACATTATTCTTATACTACAGTAAATGGACCTCTTTGTGTCTGTCTGTCTGTCTGTCTGTACCGAAGGATCTCGCTAACCGGTGAACCAATATGGTGGTTCTTTATAGTGTAGTTTTTAGTTATTTTGGGGGAGTATAATTCCTATACTACAGTAAATGAATTTCTGTGTATCTGTCTGTCTATACGTCTGTCTGTCCTTCTATCTGTCTGTCTGTCTGAACAAGATTGAAGAAAAAGGCAAATATTTAGTTCTTATACCACAGTAAATGGATCTCTGTGTATCTATCTGTCTGTCCGTGTGTCCTTCTGTCTGAACAAATAATATAAAATAATTTTAAAATAATTTAAGTCTAAGGCATGTATGTCTGTCTCTCTGTTTGTCTATCTGAATGTCTGTCTCTTATCTTCAAAAATGTCTTTCTGTCCTTCTGTCTGTCTGTATGAACAAGTTACTTATAAAAAGTGTCTGTTTGTGTATGTCTGTCTGTCTATCTATATGTCCGTCTGTTTGCTTAAAATAATAATAATATTGTATTAACTGCTGGTTTTCCAGGAATGTCTGTTTGAAAGTATGTCTTTGTGTTGGCCTGTCTGTTTATCTATCTGTCTGTCTCATTGTCTGTCTATCAGTCTCTATGTTCCTTTGTTTGTCCTTCCGTATAATTGTCTATCTGTCTGTCTGTCTGTTTGTCAGTCTGTCTTTCTATCTATATTTCCGTCAGTCTAATTGAAACAAACTAAATATTGTATTAACTGCCAAGAATGTCTGTTTGTATGGCTTTATGTTTGTCTGTCTATCTGTCTTTCTATAAATATTGTATTAACTACTACACTGCCAGGAATGTTTGTTTATATGTCTGTCTGTCCGTTTGTCTGTCTATCCGTCTGTCTATAAATATTGAAATAACTGTTTAACTGCCAGGAATGTTTGTTTGTATGTCTGTCTGTCCTTCTGTCTGTCTGTCTGTCTGTCTGTCTGACAAACTAAATATTTTATTAACTGTTAGGAATGAGAGATGACTCCGAGAAGAAGAGGGAGGAAGTGGACAATGATAAAGATTTTATTATCTGGAAGGACGGAACCAAGGTGAGCAATACCCAAAGTTTTCTAATCATATCATCTTATTCATTAGCTCAATTACTTTGGGTACTTTAAATGAATTTTGATAAGGACTGTGTAAATTGGATTTAAAGGGATAAGACAATGGCCGATAAATTGATGTACATCCCCAATGGTGATACACACATTTCGTCCTTCAATATATTTCAAATAGTGGTTGAAACGTTTGGACACTAATTTTAATCAAAATTTAATAACAGTTCTAAAATTTAATAACAGGGCTAAAAAAACTGGTTTTAATCTTATAATTGTACATTCTATATCCGCGGAAAGCTGTTTATAATACGATGCGAGGAATAACTAATCTCATCGTATTATGAACAGCTTTCCGTGGATATAAAAATGTTCAATTATCAGAAAGCACGGACAAAACTGGTTTTAATCAAATTTTTTGGTAGAAAACTGGATTTAATGCGATGCTATACATAATTTTTCAGTATGACTGAGAACAAGTTCTAATCCACTGGATATTAATTAGTTCTCAGCCATACTAAAAAATATGTCTAGTTTTCTACAAATTTACGGGACTAAAAAAACTAGGTTTAATCTTACAATCGTACATTTTATATCCGCGGAAAGCTGTTTATAATACGATGCGAGAAATATTAATCAAAAATTATTGTACTTATCAATGTATGTGTGTGTGTAGCCATTGTTTCTTAGTGTTTGGACCTAAGTAGTCATGGAGTGGACGAGACACTTTTGTATGCTAGCACTAAGGCCAGCTCAAGGTCCACGCTCAAGTACAAGTACTTGACTCGCTGTCTCAGTTACCTAACCCTTGCCGAGTATGGCAAGTGTCCCAAATTAAGTCACTGCACTGTAATGAATGACGCTCTCCACAGAGGAGCTTGAGTAAGGGTTGCACTGATATTATGTACGTGACTATTGAGTAGCCAAACTACCCAATTATCACCCTTCTTACACAACCAAGGGGAAGTTGCGTGAATGAATTGCGACGTAGAAATTTGAGTTGCCACATGGGGACTTGAACTCGAACTCTCACCACTGAGCTACGACGCTCCTCTTAGGTAGTTTATTTATCAATCTTAATATTATATAAATTTAAGGTTAAGAAAACGTTTGAATGTAGCAGCCCAACTGCCCGCCTGTATGCCTTAGACGTCAACCTAAAGGCGGAGGCGGGGAGTGGCGGCGGGACTAAGGAGACCAGCGGCGGCGGCTCGCGCCTTAGTGGTTCAGCAGGCAGTGTCGGCAAGGAGATGTGGATCGCGGATCAGGATGGGACACAGGTAGTGTTTTGTTCTGGGTAGCTAAATTTTGGATATTTTAATCATAAAATTTTAATTTGTTTATAGATTTTCGGTGCATTTTTATCATTTATATATTTAGTACATTTTTATTTAGTATACTAATCTATCAATTAATCTATCTACCAATTTATTAATCTATCTATCAATCTATTAATCTATCGATAGATTAATAGATAGATCAGATAAATTAATAGATTGATAAATAGATTAATTGATTGATAGATAGATCAATCTATTGATCTATCTATCAATCTATTGATCTATCTACCAATCTATAGATTTATCTATAAATCTATCTCTCAATCAATTAATCTATCTATCAATCTATCTCTCAATCTATTAATCTATCTATGAATCTATTAAGGTCTCCTTTAATATTCGTGGAACTATAGAAAGAAAGAAGAAGATGTATATGGGCTCCAAAAGTAATTCCCAATTATCTAGGTAATCACCAGGCCTTGCTATTCTAACAATCAATTCTACAAAAATCACGAAACCTCTGAAAGTATTCTGGGGTATTTTTTATGTAGGGGTGGGTAGGAAGGGGAAGGAGAAGGGGGTTGTGTGGAAATTTTCCTTTAGAATTGTTTGTCAGAATATCATTCCCTTTTCACTGGGTAATAACAACTTTAGGAATGCAGGGGATATTGTAAAGCATAATGGTACCCAAAGTTTTATAATAATATTTTGAATTTCCTATCTTAAAATTAGGGTAATTTTTTTTATCAAAGCTCGATAGTCAATTATTATAATCTACAACAGGGTTCGTCCAACTACCTATCTATCTAAGTATCTATTCATCTATCTATCTATCTTTCTATCTATTTAATCTAACAATCTATCAATCTATCAATCTATTAATCTATCAATGTATAAATTTATCAAAAGGGTGCGCAAAGTAATGAGGACCTTTTTAAAGTTCTAATAGCGCGGCTTGTATTAATAGTAGTAAAATACTACACACGACTTTAGAACCGCTATGAACTCTAGTTTTTGGAAATAAAAGAAAGGTTCCTGTGCTACGTATAGTTATCTATATATCTAGGTATAAGAGTAACTATGCAGACAACTCTATAACCCAGGCAGCTATCTATCTATCTATCTATCTATGTATCTAGGTATAAGAGTAACTATGCAGACAACTCTATAACCCAGGCAGCTATCTATCTATCTATTTATCTATCTATCTAGGTATAAGAGTAACTATGCAGACAACTCTATAACACAGGCGGCTATCTATCTATCTATGTATCTAGGTATAAGAGTAACTATGCAGACAACTCTATAACCCAGGCAGCTATCTATCTATCTATCTATGTATCTAGGTATAAGAGTAACTATGCAGACAACTCTATAACCCAGGCAGCTATCTATCTATCTATCTATGTATCTAGGTATAAGAGTAACTATGCAGACAACTCTATAACCCAGGCAGCAATGATGGACGACGACAATCTCTCTCAGGAATGGAATAATAATTTTTATCCGCTGGATTAGAACCGGTTCTCAGCCATACTGAAATAAAAAATGTATCATATCGTATTATATCCAGTTTTCTACATCTCGGGGCTAAAAAACTGGTTTGAATCTTAAAATTAATTGTACATTTTATATGTACATTTTCCTGATTACGGACAGACAGACTGACAGACAGACAGCATGAATTATAGAGTTGTTTCACTACTTACATTTCCCCTAAAGCGTTACGGACAGATGGACAGACAGACAGATCTATAGAATAGATGTATATACAGACAACTACCTCCCTTCCGTCTGCTTCTTAATTTTTTTCTGCAACTTGGCTGTGTTAATATAAGCGACAACAATGGTTGATTTTCAATGACCCAATAGAAAGGTTGCACAAAGCAGTTGCGATGGGGTGATACAGTTATTAAACCCTTTCTCCCTCTAGTGTTTTAAAAATAATTATTATTATATAATAATTAGGCTATAACCCACGGAGGAGGTGGAATAACTTTACACTCCAGGTAAATTGATCTTTCCAAACCTATTAATATCCGCTGGATTTAAACCGGTTTTCCGCTATACTATCCGCGGAAAGCAGTCTATAGTACTATGTGATAAAAAATATTCAAGTATGGCTCAGAAACCGATTAATATCCGGTGGATTAGAAACGGTTGTCAGCTTTACTGAAAAATTATGTTTAGCATCGTGTTATATCCAGTTTTCAACGAATATAAAAATGTATGTACAACCATAAGTTTTTTTAGTCCGTGCCTTCGGCATCTCGGGGCTAAAAATTGGTTTTAATGTTGTCTGCCCATTAGACAACCAAAACTTTGATTGCACGACCCTTGTTTGGAAGTCCTAACTGTGCATTGTAATGAGTTGAATTACCCAACTTATAGATTTTACGATTTTAAAAAATGAGCTTTGACGTCCTTGTCACAACAACCGCTTGAAAAGCAATGAGCAAACCATTCCAAGCTAAAAAAAATCTCAAATATTTTTTTATTCTAAATCTAAAAAGTAAAACACTTTTTACTCATTAATATATTTTTTATATGAGATGGGATTTCTTGATCCAATTTCAATTTACTGACCTTACTCCTTTTATTTTTATTTATAGGAAGGTTAGTTTTTTGTATATGCCTATTACCTACGTGGGGCTCTCTACCTGCTGTGTCCTAACCCTGCGGGGCTTCCCAGTACCCCTTAGTCATTTCAACCTAACCTAACCTAATCTTTTTGTTTAAGGTGGAAATCTCAGTTTGACGATTCCGAGGCGTCGGAAAATGAAACAGAAATGAAGGGAGAGAATCTTCAGAGTCCAGAGCATAAGAATCCAGACAGGTAGATAGATAGATAGATATGTAGACAGACAGACAGACAGACAGACAGACAGACAGACAGACAGACAGACAGACAGACAGACAGACCGACAGACAGACAGACAGACAGACAGACAGACAGACAGACCGACAGACAGACAGACAGACAGACAGACAGACAGACAGACAGACAGACAGACAGACAGACAGACAGACAGACAGATAGAAATGAAGGGAGAAAATCTTCAGAGTCCAGAGCATAAGAATCCAGACAGGTAGATAGATAGATAGACAGATAGATATATAGACAGACAGACAGACAGACAGACAGACAGACAGACAGACAGACAGACAGACAGACAGACAGACAGACGGACAGACGGACAGACGGACAGACAGACAGACAAACAGATAGAAATGAAAGGAGAAAAACTTTCGGAACATAAGAATCCAGACAGGTAGACAGACAGACAGATAGATAGATAGATAGATGGATATATAGAAAGATAGAAAGGCCTACTTGATGTACCCAGTATTGACCTAGATAGATAATTAGGTATCTGGCTATTTTTCTACTTTAATTAAAATACATAGCTTCTATATGGAAGGGGCTCAATTGCTAGTATTTTTTATGGCTTCTTGTGTAAAAAATGATAAGCGATATATAATAAGCTTCCTATAAAGGAGAAACATATCGGTTCAGTTGTTAACGATAAATAGGCAGATAAAGACACAGACTACTTCCTACTTTTATATATTCTAGTTATATACTGCGCCCTAGAGGCCTCTAGGGACATTTTAGGGAATTCGAACTGCCACTTTACAATTTTATGTTAAAAAGAAAAAGAACAAAAATTTTGGATTATTTTTCCAGAGGTGATTTCTCTGGGGAGGGTGGATGCACCCTCCTTTGAAAATAGTAATAAACCTTACCTGGACCTATCAGAAGTTTCACCGTTAAGAGAACCATATCATTAAATACAAATGACCAATAATGGGCCAGTGCCCAGTATATATTGACCAATATCAAATTGTATACTGGCCTATCATTGGTCATTTTTAATGTACTACTTCATTTTTATTGGACATTATATGCTGTTTCGTGCAGGCATACATACAGAAGATAAGACAATGGACAATAAATTGATGTACTTTTATAATGATGATAGACAAAATTACCCTTGCTGTAGATTTTAAAAAAAATGCTGTAAATCTTTTTTAGGCCGGAGACTAGCTGTGGGGGATCTACCGAAATCCTGGGCCGCGGTTTGGACACAGTTGGGGGGGCACCTGGGGGCGCCACCACCCCCCAAAAGTCCTCGCTTGTGTGGGAGAACCGGCGCTCCCTACATCTTGAAATCCAGCTGCCACCGCCTCCCCCGCCCAAAATTGCATCGGCCAGCCCGGATACCAGTAAACCGGTAAGTTAAAATCTAAAGTTTTATAAACTGGTACCCAAAGTTTTAAAACTGGCACCCAAAGTTTTGTAAACTGTAACCCAAAGTTTTATAAATTGGTACCCAAAAATTTCATAAACTGGTACCCAAAGTTTTATAAAGTGGTACCCAAAGTTTTATAAAGTGGTACCCAAAGTTTTATAAACTGGTACCCAAAGTTTTATAAAGTGGTACCCAAAGTTTTATAAACTGGTACCCAATGTTTTAAAACTGGTACCCAAAGTTTTATAAACTGTTACCCAAAGTTTAAAAACTGGTACCCAATGTTTTAAAAACTTGTACCCAAAGTTTTATAAACTGGTACTCAAAGTTTTAAAAACTGCTAAAGGTAATCTAAACCACAAATCTAATGGGATAAGACAATGGCCAATAAATTGATATAAATCACCAATGATAATACAAAAAATAACCCCTTCTGTAGATTAATGTTAGTGGTATGGACACTCAACTAATTGAAATAGCCAATTAAAATTTAGTAAAAGTCCCAAAGGTTGTTTAGCTAACGAATAAGAAATTGTTGTTTTAATACTTTGAGGACGGAACTTGGACAAAGTAGCCTGGGACAAAGTAGCATTGGACAAAGTAGCCTCGGACAAAGTAGCCTTGGACAAAGAAGCCTCCTGTCAAAGTAGCCTATAGGACAAAGTAGCCTAGGGACATTTACTTAAGAAAAGTAGCCTCCTAAGGAAAATACATAGGTGGTTTAGAATTTCGTGGATTTTTACAATTTTTAATATTGTTTTTACAATTTTAGATATTGTCTTTACAATTTTTAATATTGTTTTTACAATGTTTAGGTTAGGTTAGGTTATAGGCTAGGGGGCCGAGCGCCCGCGGCTTGGCAGGCCAGTGGTCAGAGTTCTGCGGCCATAACCTTTATTAACAGTGGAGGCTACTTTCCTTAGGAGCATAGACGTCCAAGGGGGGGGGGGGGTAATGGGGCGATTATCCCCCCCAAACTATTTTGCGATTTTTTAAAAATTTTGCATTTTTGCAGTTTTAATACTATATATTTATATATAATATATTTTTATATCCAGGGAAACCTGTTTATAATACGATGCGAGAATTAACTATTAAAGAATTGCCAAGAGTACCCTTAACTTACTGTTTGAAATGAAAATTCCTAGGACGAATAAGAATAATAACTATTCCCTTATTGCAGGTGTGTATCCCCCCGCCCCCAAAGATAGAGCCCCCTCCCCCGCCCCCAGATACTATTCCCCTCCAACACTCGGCAAGTGCTCCAGACTTTAACAGGTAAAATGGAAACGAAGTTGCGGGTTTCGTCATATTTTAACAGTAGCTTTTCTCCTATTTCTAGGAAACGAAGTTGCGGGTTTCGTCATATTTTCACAGTAGCTTTTTACCTATTTCTGGCCCTGAGGAGGGCTCTCACCCTGCGGGGCCAATTGCCTAACCCTGCGGGGCAATCACCTAACCTAACCTAAAATTACCGAAAATACGACGAAACTCGCAACTTCGCTTTCTTCATATGACACTGGATTTTTTTCTTTGATTATTATGAACACATATAATGTAAAACTTGTAGCTGGCTAAAACAACAATCACCCCATCCCTATCCACCCACTTTAGCCCATTCCCTCTCCTCCTACTGGATGAACGAACTGACCAAGGTAATCTTGGCCAGTTAAAATGACATGCTGGAAGATTTAAAGATACCCAACAACAATGGGTACAGCTTTGTAGATGCTGTTGACAAATGTGTTTCAGGTATCTAAAGAGATAAGACAATGGCCGATAAATTTATGTACATCCTCAATGATTATACACAAAATTCCCTTATCTCTAGATTACAATTATTGGTTGAAACGAATGGACACCAAAATTAATGAATCAACAAATCAAAATTCATTAAAAGTTCCCAAAGTTGTTAAGTCAACTAATAAGAAAACACAATTAAAAACTTTGGGGACTAGTGTAATAAACAGCCCATTGTTCCCTTCCATCCTGGTGATGTTTTCATAGTTAACTTCATCTACAAAGTTGTGCACAACTACAACTACAATATTATATCTATCTATCAACCTACGTATATATATATATATATATATATATATATATATACCTATCTAGCTATGAATGTATCTATCCATCTATCTATCTATTTAGGTCTATACTGGGTACATCAAGTATGC